>NC_056737.1:1770424030-1770534030 GCF_019279795.1 Protopterus annectens
ATATGGGAGTTGTGATAAATGCCAGGGCTGCCAGCACACACATACATCATAGAAGTGTTTCATACTGCTGGCCCTCGCCTCAGGGGTGAGGGAAAAATAAATGTGCTCACTGGCATGTGGTAGCATGGCATCCAGGAACTGGTGGAGTACCCTGGATGCTGATGCCTGTGAGACCTCCATCATGTCCCCAGATGGTCTTTGGAATGTACCCATAGCTAGAATCATAAGAGCTAGACATACCTTTGTTTCCACTGGGATGGGTTCCCCTCTGTTGGTT
Organism: Protopterus annectens; assembly: GCF_019279795.1. Taxonomy (NCBI): domain Eukaryota; kingdom Metazoa; phylum Chordata; order Ceratodontiformes; family Protopteridae; genus Protopterus; species Protopterus annectens. The sequence goes on from NC_056737.1 coordinate 1,770,424,308, forward strand.
CTGAGCCTGATTTGAGGTTGGCAGAGCTCAGTGAGTTCTTGTAGTATGTCTCTGTCCACCCTGTAGCTCTCTACAGTATCCAGCTTATGTAGCTCCTGGAAGGTTACCGTGGGCCTGAACACTATTCTCCTTCTCACTCTAGGCCTATGGTCAGCAGCAGCAGCAGTAGCATTGGCCTCAGCATCTAGCACATCTATATGTAGTAGACATGCAGCAGCCCCGAGCAATTCTTCAGCTAAAAGTCTCAAGTCTGTACTCAACTGGTGTAGAGTATGGAAGTTTAATCAGATTGTAGGGTTTCTGCAACCTTTATAGTGCTTTGCTGTAGGTGCAGCCTTTGTAATTGGCTACATATGATGCATTCCACCTGCCAAGTACATCATTAAGGACTGTTAATGGCCCTGGTTCAAGTAGAATAGGGGTAATCAGTAACTAAGATATTGCCTTTCTCAGCCAATTTTTTTTTACAACCTTCCTTGCTCAGCACTGTGGGGTACTGTGCAAACATGCCCCGCAAAGGTAAACAATGCTCAGCAGCCAGTCTATACTCCTCCATGAAAGGTCACACTCAGCATGGTGGCATGGAGTGCAAACATGTTCAAACCCGCTGAAACAAGCTCCCCGAAGGTAAACAAAGCTTAGCAAACACTGTAGACACTTCCATGCTCAGCAGAGCAGCATGTAGCACAAACAGGTGCCACTGTGCTCCAATGAACTTAAAAGGATGTGGACACGCACCCTTTTGATGTCAACTACCTCTTATGTGGACACCAACATGCTTCTCTGCCTACACGGATGGGATCTGTGGGCACTGATACCCATTGGTACTATTCAGTAACCCCAGCTCATTTACATAGACAACCTGGAACTACACAGTTTCAGGGCCTGACTCATTAGCAACCACAGTGGTCTACCATTGTATATACTCCACGCAAGGTCCTATAATGCATTACTGTCACATACTACTAATTTTAATTTTTACACTTTTTAATTTTGTTTTCTTAACAGCATGTTTGCGCAATGTGGTGTGCTGTTCAAACATAATCTTATTATAAAAAAATATTTAAAAATAATTTCCATTAGGTTTTGGACACACAGTGGATAGTTTTGCACATATCTGTGTCTGATATGCTATTTCTGTCCTTTTTATTGCACTTTTACAGCCACTGTTCTGCCAATCATTAGCGGACCGAAGTTCCGCTGTGGCAACCCTTAACCGGGAAAGGCCGAAAGGCACAGCAACAACATATTATAGTGTAGTTTTATAAAAATACAAATCTATCTATCTATATATATATATATATATATATATATATATATATACATATATATATATATATATATATATATATATATATATATATGTATATATATATATATATATATATATATATATATATTTATTTATTTACATTTTTTACATTTTATAGTATTTTTATTTTATGTATATTCACATTGCAATAGCTACCATGGTAGAGTATTATACATGTTTGTGTTTGTATACATTTATATATATTTAGTATTTTTATATGAAGATTTCTTTAAGAAAGTCATGTGACTTAATTGGTAACAATTTAAAAAGGACTTTGAATGAAAGAATTTTTGTTCTGATGAAGCTCATGTGAATAAAGTGAGTGAAAGCGCTTAACTAACCGTTACTTTGCAGTCCTCTGTTTGGATTCATTGTCTTCAGTTGGTTTTTTGGTGTCAATTTTTTTATCTGGTTTTAGTTTGTTTTAATTGTATTTTTATTTTGTTTTTCGTGTGGCATCATGATTGGAGACGATTCTACACAGGACAACAATCTCAATTTGTCTATACACTCCACACCAGGGGATTTGGGTGGAGTTTCTGACCAACTTACATCTATTATCACGGGGGCCATCCATGAGGGATTTTCGAGGCTATCGGGCCTTCCCAGTGACCATGGCAACAGTAATCAAGGTTGTGAGAGGCGTGAAGGACGTGAATTGGGCGGACCTGGTTCTGAAGTGCATGCTCATGACAGTGTACGTCGGCTGTTCTCTACTAACAGAGGAAACGGAGTTCCTTTGGCTGTTTCCAACTTGAATTGCAAGGATTTAGTCAGCAATCTGTTTTCTATCAACTCTAATCCCTTTTCTGATGTTAAGGACAGTGTCGGCTCATTGCAAATAAGTGGTACGAGTGCTGGTAATGATGACCGAGACTTTGAGTTGTGTAAAGATAACATTTTTAAACTCGAAAGACTAGCTATCAAAATAGCTTCTTTACAGCTAGAAATTCTATATTTTGAAGAAAACATCAGGTGTAGCTGTGTACCACAAGGTTTAAGGGTTTTCAACTTCCCTAATTGTGTGAACTATGGTGACATCTTATATAAGGAATTGGTTGAAATGTTTAACAGTACATGCATTTCTCTTACAAAAGCTTTGGTTGCTCAATACAGAAATTATATTTCTTATATGAAAGGTGAATTTGAGAGGGCGGCCACGGTGGTGCAGTGGTTAGCATTGCTGCCTCACAGCAAGAGGTTCTCCGGTTCGATCCTCAGCTGGGGTGCCTTCTGTGCGGAGTCTGCATGTCCTCCCTGTGGTCGCGTGGGTTTCCTCCGGGTGCTCCGGTTTCCTCCCACATCCCAAAGACATGCTGCAGGTGGATTGGACACTCTAAATTGGCCCTAGGTGTGCGTGTGAGTGTGCCTTCTGTGGAAGGTTGGGCGCCGGGCTGGCAACTCGACACCGTAAAACTCCACTGCCATTCGATGTGCGGACAAGGTGATCCGCTGTGGCGACCCCTAACCGGGAAAAGCCGAAAGAAGAAGAAGATATGAAAGGTGAATTTGAGACTTTAAACAAAGACATTAAGTTGTCACCTAGTTTTTCTTTTTCCAACACATTATATTGTGGCATCAGTGTCAAAGTTGATCGACAAAAAACGTCAGTTATTGTTAGGAAGCAAGGCAAATTAACTAGAGACTTGCATGTCTATTCTAATGGCTTAGCATACCCTCTCAATTCCAGCAATTTAAACCATGGTAGGAAGCATTTTCAGTCTACAGCCAACAAAGTGGTTGTTAACAACAATGCAAATAATAATAACAGTTTGGCTGCGATGGCTGATAATTCTGATGGTTCTAGTACCACAGGTGATATCAATGTCAATGGACAGGCTAGTCAAGGTTCCAACAATAATTTGGGTGTTGTTAGTGTTGCAAGTCCTTTTTTGATGGACTCCACATGAAACAAAAAGTGGTCACAACAAGCAGAGAACAAGAGCAAGGGAAAAGGGAAAAAGTCGCAAAAAGAACTGACTTTTGGCATAGAGGTTTTGAATTTAACTGGTGATGAACTTAGCAATGATGTTGTTTCTGTTTTGAAACAGGGTTTTTCTTTTGTACCTTCAAATACTGTAAATATTCCTAGATTAATTGTTGATTTCAGGTTGTATCTTAGGAAATTGAATTTGATGTTTATTTTTGATAATCTTCCTAAAGTCAGGAATGAAATAACTGAGTTTAAGAAAAATAGTACTTATAATACAGCTTTAAATTCTACTATTCAAATGTTTGGTACACTTTGTGAAAAACAGTTTAGAACTTTGAAAGGACATCATTACAGTTCTAATTTGCCAGAATAAGAAAGAAAGGCTCTTTTTGATTTAAGCAACAACAGGGAAATTAGAGTTATGAAAGCAGACAAGGGGGGTGGGGGCTCATTAGTTGCTATGAAGACCACAGCTTATGAACAAGCTATGTTTTCCTTACTTGATGATGACAAGTGTTACAAAGTAGTTAGCAGCGAGTATATTCTTAACTGCTTTCAAAAGTTGGACACTACATTATTTGACTTATTTTGTGAGGCTAGCATAGATTTTGAGACTTATAGGTTTTTACAAGTGGAATACCCTAAAATGGCTGTGCTATTTGGTATTCCCAAAGTACATAAAGATCGTATTAGTCCTCCTTTTAGACTTATAGTGTCTGCTTCATACTCAAAAACTGAGCCCATTTATATCTGGCTAGACAGTATTTTCAATCCAGTTGTGCAGAAATCTAGATTTTATTTACGTGACTCTTGGCATCTGCTTGAACTACTAAATGAACTTAAGTGTCTGATGTCTTTTTCTTTGCCAGTTTAGATGTTACCTCTTTATACACTAGTATAGATCAGGAGGTTGGTTTGGATTATTTGAGAGAATACTTGACACAATATACAGCTCTTGGAAGCACTGTTGTCAATACTTCTTATGGAATTAGTTCTTACCAACAACTTTTTCAGATTTGGTCAAAGTTTTTTTCAGCAGACATCAGGGGTGGCTATGAGGGTCAAGAGTTGCTCCATCTTTTGCCAATATAGTCATGGCCCTCTGAGAGTTGAGACATCTCTATGTGCTGCCTTTTTTAGACAATATTTTGTTTTATAGGCGATATATAGATGATTTGATCTTTCTCTGGAAGGGTGATTATGGCAGTTTATCCTTTGTGGAACTTCTGAACCATAGCACCACTTTTCTTAAGTTCACTATTGGAAGTTTTGGTGAGTCTATAGATTTTTTAGACCTACATCTTACTTTTGACATTACTTCCTCGAAATTTAAGAGTCAAATATTTAGGAAAAACATCTTTGTTAACCAGTATTTACATAGAGAAAGTCTGATTCCTGTTCATATGAAAGGTGGAGTAGTCAAAGGTCAATTCATACATCTTAGTAGGTTGACTACAGAGCACTCAGTCTTTTCAAATAAGGTGGATAAATTGTTACAGTTCTTTATAGAGAGAGGTTATGATTTGGTCTGGCTCAAAAAGATAGTTCATGAAGTATTGGCACTTAGAGACACTTCTACTTGTCCTATTTTGAGCATTAGTGACACTCTTAGAGGAGAGTCCCCTAGTGTCCAAAACAAAGGCTTTTCAAATTTTTCTTTAAATTTTAGCCTTTGCCATTCCAATATGTAATGAGATGGTATATATTATAAAAATTTTATTGGACAATTGGAAGGTATTAACGGGCAACACTGAACTTGTAATGATTTTGGGAGACAGATCTTTTTTTCTCCTACATGAAGACCACCAGTATTAAACACATTTTGGAGAATAAAAACAAACAGGTAGCTTTGAATTCTGTGACTAGTTCTGTTGGGAGTTTCCCTTGTGGTAGATGCAAACAGTGTAGGTTTATGAGTAATGTGTCTAACACTGAATTTAAACATCTGGAAAGAAGGTTTCTGGCTAGGGGCCATTACACTTGTAACACAAATAATGTAGTTTATTGTGCTACATGTGATACATGCCAGCAGTTTTATGTTGGCAAGACTATTAGAGCTTTAAACAAGAGGATTTATGAGCATTGTTTAGCCATAAGAAAAAAAGATGGTAACAATGCCTTGGCAGTTCATGCAGCAGAATGTGTACTTTTTAAGAAATTTTCTTTATTTCATTCTGGAAAGAGTGAATTCAGATCTGTTTTCTGGTGACTACAAAACTTTCCTAGAGTGTAGAGAAAGTTTGTGGCAAATACTTTTGATTGCTGACGTATCTCCTGGCCTTAATGGCACTATTAATATGAAATGTTTTTTACAATTGGCCAGAATTAGGTAATCTATTAAGTTGATTTATCTTTATCATTAATATTATTATATTATATCATATTATAGTGTAGTTTTATAAAAATACAAATATATATATATATATATATATATATATATATATATATATATATATATTTACATTTTCACATTTTATAGTATTTTTATTTTATGTATATTCACATTGCAATAGTTACCATGGTAGAGTATTATACATTTTTGTGTTTATATACATTTATATACATTTAGTATTTTTATATGAAGATTTCTTTAAGAAAGTCATGCGACTTAATTGGTAACAATTTAAAAAGGACTTTGAATGAAAGAATTTTTGTTCTGATGAAGCTCATGTGAATAAAGTGAGTGAAAGCGCTTAACTAACCATTACTTTGCAGTCCTGTGTTTGGATTCATTGTCTTCAGTTGGTTTTTTTGGTGTCAATTTTTTATCTGGTTTTAGTTTGTTTTAAGTGCATTTCTATAACAAAAACACGTTAGCCATTAAGAACATTATTCGAAATCACTGGCATATACTCCAAGATGTTCTTGCACTCATAACGTTATCACTCCACAAGCTTTATTTTCATGCAAGATATACACAAACCTAAAAAAAATATATAATGTTATAAGGAACAACCTAGGTCATGGCTTTCATTTAATTCTCAGAAAAAGGAACCTACAAATGTGGAAACTGCATGTTTTGTAAATATATTGAGACAAGGAAAACAATAGCGCACCCAGTGAAAGCCACAGACTTTGAAATCAGAGTCTATGGTAATTGTAACAGAAGAAACATGGTGTACCTAGCAACATGTTCCTATTGTAATTCAGTTTATATAGGAAAAACTATAACAAATTAAAAAATCATATATCTAGTCACCCCTCAGAAATTAACAGACATGGGGGGCGTGGCCAAGGATGAACACAGGATAGCAGCAGATTTCTTCAGCTCCACCAATTTCATTACATTGACAGGAATTAATTACTTAAAAAATTAATTTTTGAAGTAATTTTCTTTCTAAATATGTTTGTTTTATATAGTTCTTGAACTATATCTAAAAAAGAAAGGAAATCTTAATAATATTCCTGTCAGAAATTACTTTGGAAATTTTCCTGTCAGTTTATCAGTCTGAAATGAGTTCCAGTAAGACAAATTCTCAAGACTCCAGCATCAAGAAAGAACTTCAGTCTCTGATAATTATAGTCCAGCAACTTACTGCTAAGATGGATAAAATGGATAGTAAAATAGACACTTTCATAGAAAAAACTACAAAACAAATAGACTTGTTACATATGGACCTGCAACAACAGAAGATCCAGATGACAGGCATAGAAGAAGCTGTGAATGACATGGAAAATAGAATACAAGAAGAGGAAATCAACATTGAGTTTCTGCTGAAACAAAATACACATTTACAAACAAAGCTGGATGACCTGGAAAATAGATCTAGGCGCAATAACATTAGGATTTTTGGACTGCCAGAAAATATTGAAGGTAACAATATTACTTCTTTTTAACAACATGGCTCCCTAAAACTTTAGATTTACCAGAAGCATTCTCTTTTGGTATCGAAGGAGCACATAGATCTATAGCTAATACTAACTCTAACAAAAACTATCCTAGATCAGTTATAGTTAGATTTCTATCATCTTTTGATAAAGAGATGGTTCTTAAATCTGCTTGGGCTAAAGCTCCTGTTAAGATTAATGAAACAACTGTGCATTTTGACAATGACTATTCTTCCATGGTATTAGCTAAAAGAAAAGTTTTTCTGCCACTAATAAGGGAGCTTAAAAAGCACAGTTTAAAACATACCTTCTGTTTCCTGCCAAGCTTAAAATCTTCCTTCCTGATGGTCCTAAAATTTTCGATGACTTAGACTCTGCTTTACTGTTTATCAAAAAAATAAGATTTTGGAAAAATAGAAGAAATGGAATGGGCTAGTCCTTCGTTAAAGAGACTGGCAACTGAAACTTCGTGGAAGACTTCAGAGAAGAAGAAGAGACTAAAAACAAATGATTTGTACTATGTTTTTTTCTCTCTCACATCATTTTATTTTATTATTAATCTTTTTAAATATAGTTCCTGCATTTCCAAGAAGCAACACATATTTTGAAAAAGATTTAATCAAAGTTATTCTCTGTGTGCAAAGAAATGTTTTGTTTCATAACTAGTCAAAATATCTGGAGATTTAATGGCAAGCTGTGATTTAACTTGTTTCTCTTTCTGAAGAGGAAAAATAAGGTCAGTAATTTGATACATTTTTTTTCCTTTAAAAGTTTATATGTTCTTCAAATGCTATTCCTAATTATACTTTCTTGATTACACTGCTTATGCTTGTTTGTAAATAATCTGTCATGCTTTAACTAATAATAATTAGAACTAAATAATAGTAAATAATATGTTTTATTTTTAACTCTATTAATATAAACAGTAAGTAACATTCTATGGTATATACTTCTTATAGCTTTCTCTTACATTTTTTTTTATTTCTGCCTTACACCCTTTTACTTTTTACTCTCTTTTCTTTTCTTTATTAATATATAGAAATGCTTTTGATCATATAGACACAGTAAATAATAAGATTTGCATAGGAGTTGAGTTGGGACAAAATGTTGAGTTTTGTTACTTATTAATAATTTTGGGCTTGATTTCACTTACATAGAGTCTGTAATAACCTGTAGAATGCATTGTGAAGGTTTTGTCATGTTTAGATGCATTTACACTGCTAAATGAATGTTTGTCACTAGTTTTAATAAGTTTCCCGCCAAAATGTTAAGAGAGACAATCTGGGATGTGGGCTGTCTCATGCACAGTGTCCATGAGCTACTTCAAAAGCTTCAACTCTCAGAATTCTCACAGAGAAGCTGAAAGCAGCTAGTCTCACCTTTGACCTAGATATCACACTGACACATCACAGATACAGGAATGACACTACCTAATTATACTTTCTTGATTACACTGCTTATGCTTGTTTGTAAATAATCTGTCATGCTTTAACTAATAATAATTAGAACTAAATAATAGTAAATAATATGTTTTATTTTTAACTCTATTAATATAAACAGTAAGTAACATTCTATTGTATATACTTCTTATAGCTTTCTCTTACATTTTTTTATTTCTGCCTTACACCCTTTTACTTTCTACTCTCTTTTCTTTTCTTTATTAATATATAGAAATACTTTTGATCATATAGACACAGTAAATAATAAGATTTGCATAGGAGTTGAGTTAGGACAAAAATGTTGAGTTTTGTTACTTATTAATAATTTTGGGCTTGATTTCACTTACATAGAGTCTGTAATAACCTGTAGAATGCATTGTGAAGGTTTTGTCATGTTTAAATGCATTTACACTGCTAAATGAATGTTTGTCACTAGTTTTTAATAAGTTTCCCGCCAAAATGTTAAGAGAGACAATCTGGGATGTGGGCTGTCTCATGCACAGTGTCCATGAGCTACTTCAAAAGCTTCAATTCTCAGAATTCTCACAGAGAAGCTGAAAGCAGCTGGTCTTACCTTTGACCTAGATATCACACTGACACATCACAGATACAGGAATAGCAGATTAATAATATGTGTTAAAACCTATGTCCCAAACATATACATTACTATAACTCATTTAATTCATCTGATTGACAAGCATAAATAATTTTATAACTCTATACTGGAAGAAATTGTCATGTGATATATTTTAAAGCAGTAGTATAGCATGTTTGTAAAATCTGGTTACTAAAATGTGTTTGCTGTGCATTATTTTGTATAAAGCAGACAGATTTATTGAAGGGACAGCAATGTAAGATGGTGCTCAGTAAAGATACAACTCAGTGAGATCATATATATATGTGTGTGTGTGTGTGTGTGTGTGTGTGTGTGTGTGTGTATGTATGTGTGTGTATGTGTGTGTGTGTATGTGTGTGTGTGTGTGTGTGTGTGTGTGTGTGTGTGTGTGTGTGTGTGTATGTGTGTGTGTGTGTATGTGTGTGTGTGTATATACATGTGTATATATATATATATATATATATATATATATATATATATGTATATGTGTGTGTATGTGTGTATGTATGTATATATATATATATGTGTGTGTGTGTGTGTGTGTATGTGTGTGTGTGTGCATGTGTGTGTATGTAGATATGTATATAAATGTTTCTGAGAATCTGCTTAACTATGAAGTATGATTTATAACAATTTCTATGAATACAATATTTTATTCTATTGGCAATAATGAGTTTGAGTAAATGCTCATATACAAGCAATTCAAGGTTTTTTTTGGAAGCTGTTAACTGTATTTACATAACAGAAAATAGATGCATCCTAATATATGTAATGTCTGAATCATATTAGCCAAAGTTTTTGATTTAAATGAATGTTAGAACTTATTTTCTCTCCTCTTGATTTCTAACATCAAGATTATTTGAATGCTATTTGAATACAAGTGTTTTATATTACATGGATGTATATAGTAGTATGAACAGTTTTTAAAAAAAAAAAAAAAAAAAAAAAAAGGTTTATTTTAGTTTATATGATGCTGTTTTACCAAATGTGTAGTCTTGTCTTGCTAGATAATTGAATTGAAAACTGTTAACTTCAGTTAAATATAACTAGTATTAAATTGATAAGGTGGTAGCTGACGATCTGCTGCTCAGGATAGGGGGTTAACTTGAGTGGTAAATACTACTCTAAGTTGGAGTTTACAACTACAGGCTGGATGCAAGGTTTAATCCTTACATTATTTTCACTTGTTCATTGTTATTTGTATATAGTTTTGACATCCACAATATATTTTGTACATTCATTGTCACTACAAACAAAATTGAATCCTATACGAAATCCCATAAGAGATTCAATAAATACAGCTATATTTAAAGGTACACCTAAAGGAGGAGATGTAACATTACTTATCTTGTTATTTGTTATTTTGATCATAAGATTCTTAAGTTTTAAAAATGCCAAATGACATCTTTAAAAGGAATTTCTTTAAACATTAATGGATTGAATAATCCATGTAAAAGGGCAAGCCTAATAAGATACATTAATTTACATAAGGCCAACTTAGTCTTCCTACAAGAAACCCATCTCTTGAAAAAGATATTGATAAACTAGCCACAAACAAATATACAGTATTGGTTAGTTCAGAGCACACTCAGAAAAAAGAGGAGTGGCTATTTTATGGAATAAAAGTATGCCCATTCCTAAAACCATTAAGTCTTATCAGGATGACAAAGGAATGTTTTGTATGGTTACAATACAAATTAATGGGAAGACTTACACTTTAATTAATGTATATTGGATACCTGGAATTGGTATTAATACAGTGAAACATCATCTTGATAAGATCATATCATTCTCTATAGGAGATATTATTTTAGCTGGTGACTTTAATTGTATACTACATGAAAGTGATACTACCACTATAGGAAAGAGAAGAATTACATCTAATGCAAAACATTTAAAGGATTTTGCTAATTCTTATCATTTGAATGATATTAATAATCAGATAGATTCAAAATCATTACCATACACCTTTTTTCTAACAGATACAAAACTTATTCAAAAATAGATAGGGTCTTTATTTCTAACCAGATGGTAACAGATTTAATTAATTCCAAAATCATTTCATGTCCTATATCTGATCATAATTCAATTGTTTTTGAATTCATGATAAAAAATACTCATAATGTTCAGATCAAAAGGATACCAGCATACTTAACTCAACTAAAAGACTATAAAGAATATATACTTTCAGAAGTAAAACATTTTTAGACATAAATAACACTCCTGAAGTCTCCATTGTTTATGTTTGGGATGCCTTAAAATCATATCTATATGGACAAAGTATCAGATGGTATAATAATAAAAGGAAATCTTGGGATAAGGAATTGTTAGATATTCAAAGTAAATTAGACTCTTATAAACATAATAATAAAGAAAATATTATGGACAAGAAAGTTATTGAAGAAATAAACAAACTAAATGAGAAATACAAAGAAATTTTAACTCATAAAGTTAAAATAACTTTAGAGAATACAAGTTTTGTCTTATTCAATAAGCCCCAAATACTTACATAGACTTAAAAATAAAACAAAAAGGTTGAATAAACAAAACCATATCAAAGAAATCTTTTCTCTAAGGAAAAAGAAGAAGAATGTTTCTAGTATACCAGAAATACTAGATGAATTTAGAAATCACTTTCACAAAATTAACCATAATAATATTAACATGGAACCTAAAGATAAAATAAAGGAGTTTATAACCACAAATATGAATAAAAAGCTTAATAAACAACAGATTAAACTATTGGACAAGGGTATTTCATATACAGAAGTTATTACACAAATAAATAAGCTTAAATCAAACAAAGCACCGGGTAATGATGGTATTATACCAGAGATATATAAAATCCTTTCTAAAAATACATATTCATTAATACATAAGGTTTTTATTTTGGCCCAAACTGAGTTAATAACCCCCATCTTGGCAATATACATTTATTTCGCCAATTTTAAAACCTAATAAAGATCCAACTAGATGTTCTTCATATCGGCCCATCTCATTACTTAATGTTGATTATAAAATGTTTATGAATATCTTTGCTGATAGATTGAAGACAATCATTCCGCATTATAGATATAGATCAGACAGGCTTCATTGTAAATAGAAATACTTTTGATAATATAAGAAGAACTTTAACATTAATAGATTTTGCAAATAGGAAAAGAAAGATTTAATACTTATTAGTCTTGATATAAGTTCAGCATTTGATTCAGTAAGTTGGGACTATCTGTTTACCTTAATGAAGTGCACAAACTTCTCGGATGCATTTGTAAATCTAATTGAACATTTATACAAAGGAACGTTGGCTTATATTAAGCTAGGAACATATGTTTCACAAAAATACCCATTCTTAAAGGTACAAAACAAGGATGTCCACTTTTTCCACTATTATTCACTTTAGTAATGGAGCCTTGGGCTAATTTGATCAGAAACAGTACTGACATAGAGGGTTTTGAAATAGATGAAAATACAACATCCAAAATTCAACTTTTGCAGATGATGTTCTAATTACATCAGCAGGATCTAATTCTTCTATACAGTCTCTATTTGATAACATGATGAATTTTAAAAGTATTTCTGGTTTAATATTCAATGAAGAAAAACTAAAATACTACCTATATATACACGAAAAAATATTCTCATTAGTGATTTTACTAAATATGTACCCAATTCAGGTCAGATAACTTATTTAGGTATAATACTATCTAAAGATATTAAATCTATTATATATAATAATTATAATACCTGTTTTCTTAATATACAAAATCTTTTAATACCTGGAATAATATGTTTTTACTATGGAGGAGAGACTTACAATTATTAAAATGATAATATTCCCAAGATTTTATACTTAATACAATCAATAATACTTCCACCTACAAAAATAATTATCAAGAAACTGAACACACTAATGTTAAATTTCTTATGGGCACCTAATAGACCTAGGATTGCATTAAAAACATACTAATAGCTGGTCTCAAGGCGTATTTCTTTTCCAGACTTTAATTTATATACTATCTCTTCTATTGTAAAAGTTATTACTTTATTAATAGATCAGTCATATGTCACAAAATGGAAAGATTATTGGGAGCTAATTAGTATACACTTCATGAAAATCTCCTTAACACATAAAAATATGATTGTAAATAACTCCATGTTATGGTTACTAAAGGAATTTTGTACTTCACCTATTACACCTAAACATATGGTTTGTTACCCATTAAATATTATTATTAGTTATCGTAACTTTATATTCATGCACCCTAAGTATAGGGAATGGAATTTTATTGTATTTCCTATAATGTATACTCAGGGTATGCTTTTGTCATCTACATCTGAAGGAACTCATTTAGCTATAGATAATGATCTAAAGTACTGGTATCAGTTGATATCTGATAATAAAGTTAAAAATCTAGATTTCTTAAAACAAGAATTTGATCTAAGAGAAACTTGCTGGTTAGAGGTTCAGACCTTTAGACAACATCTCATTAATAAAATAGATTTAATGTCTATAACTGTTAAAGAATCTATTCCAACACTGATTGATTACTTGATATTAAATTTACAACATAAAGTTTCTGATAAAGGTAAACTTTCATACATACATAAAGTTATCAGACAAGAAACTTTTTACAGTGTAGATTCATACTGGAATTATTTCACTTCTATTAATGGGGACCCACCAAATCAACAAGATAAACAATATATATTGGAATCTGCTTATAGAACTACGTCTTCCATTGTCTGGAGACTTTATACATGGAAATTTTTACATAGATCTTTTATACACCTTTGATGATGAATAAAATAAATAATAAAGATAATCTATGTAAGAGATGTAATGTAGAAATTAATGCTGACTGGGCTCATATGTTTTATGACTGTATAAAATTGAAAGAATACTGGAAGTCAATTAATGAATTTTTGCAGGCTCTTTTTACAGATAATTTCATTATTTCTAAATCTCTTATATTATTCAACACACCTGTACCTCAAAGTGTTAAAAAGGTTAAGCTTCCCTTGTTATGGTCTATTCTAGCAGTGGCTAGGAAAATAATAACTAGAAATTGGATTTCAGATACACCTCCTTCGTTCAATGAATTTAAAAATGTTATGAATATAGTGTGCCATATGGAAATAAACACAATTAGGACTAGAACAAATAGAAAAACATCTTATTTTATTGTATGGGATAATTTACAAAATTTGTTAAAAAAATTTTAATTTCAATAGCATGGTATTTTAGTTTAATTAATTAATTGATCTGATTGTAGTGGATGTCTTTGTAAATACTTTAGTTGTTTTGTTGAATATTATAATAATACCTATTTTTAATTACTTGTATAAAATTGTTATGATATTTCTCTTATATGTTAAAACAATAAACCTGTTTTGAAAAAAAAAAAAAGAAATTAACAGACATATACCCACTAATGCTTTATGCAAACATAAGCTTGAGAAGGGACCTTCCCATAACTTTAAGTTTTTAATTTTAGAAGTTCTATTTGAGAACACAAGAGGTGACAACATAAATTTTTAGTACTGAGAGAACAGAATTAAATTTGATTTTATGATTCAGGGTCCATGTCATCCCAGGGCTAAATGGCACACCATTTCTTATCTTAAACCAATACTTAAAGATAAACATGAATCTGTGTAGGTTTAACTTCCAACATATTTCAGACTGTATTATCTGATTGTATCTTTTTTGCATGTATATTTTTAGTTTTGTATGCATATATATATATATATATATATATTTACACACACACACACACACACACACACACACACACACACACACACACACACACATTTATTAATGTGACTTTCATTAATGTGAATATTTTATGCATACTGTGTGTTTTTATCAATGTGGTTCTTATACTCAACCATGTGTATTTATAAATATAATTTTAAAGTATAGTTACAAGATTTTATCATAATATGCCATAACAATGTTTTTTCTTGCTACTTCTCCTTTAACTAGATTGACTTTTAATTTCCTATTAACTTAGACATTTGACTTTTACACTGTATTTAAACCAAACACTAGCCTTTGTTAATTGATTTATGCACCTAAGGAAGCCCTCTGCATGAAAGTTTTTACTTGTGTACCTAGAAATTGCTTGGAATCATCAAAGGAGTTTAGTTCACTCTGTGCACCTGGAAAATTGTTTGGAATTATTAAAGGATTTTAGCTCACACTGTCCTGGTTTCCTATGATTTCTTTTTTCGTGTTGGACTCAGCTGTTGTATCACTGGATTTGCCTGCGTGCTGGTTCATTCATCTTTTATTGTACTATTGCACTATACAGTGTTCGTTTGTTGGAATAATAATTTGAAGCTAAGATTATTTTTCTTTTCTTTTTTTTTTTTTTTTTTTTGGAAAACTTTCTCATTGCACTATTCGTTTTAATATTTTCAGTGTTAACTGAAGCATGCCGAAGCCAAGCTTAATATCACTGCCAATGGCAAAGTCTTTGTGCATGCTTAATTATTTTTAAGTTTCTGCCATAGGATGAGAAGTGCCATTTCTCGACAGTTATTCCTTGCCACTAACAATCCTGTAAGCCAACTTTCACACAAAGAACAAAAATAAAATTTGTAGTTTAGAATACACTTCTTGTGAAGTATTGTTTTAATTGTCATTGTTATTGTTTTATGGGAGGACAAATGTTGAGGAAAGAGCCATACAGGTGTACAGGAGTGGACATTCTCCCTAACATATTCTATGAAAATTTACATCTGATCTGTATACAAATATTCTACTGAAGCAGTGTTCACAAGTTTGAAAAAATCTGTTGCTCTGCTCTTCATATTAAAGTAAGTAAGTACCTTGCTGGTTATGGTGTTCAACATGTACCATTTATTCCACAGCATGCATACAAAAGTGCATTATTACTATACTTAGTGATTTGAGCACGCTCTGCTCTTCATATTAAAGTAGGTAAGTACCTTGCTGGTTATGGTGTTCAACATGTACCATTTATTCCACAGCATGCATACAAAATTGCATTATTACTATACTTAGTGATTTGAGCACTCTAGGTGAAAATCAGTCATGTTATCAGGTATATCAGGCACTGTACACAATCATATTGCAGCATTGAAATTTAACATTGCATGTATGGCTTAGATTAAAATATAGGCAAAAGGATCACATGTGTTATGTCCCATAACAGTATACTATCCCCAATGTATATTCAAACCCTACACCTACTGTGCTATCATTCAGGACATATCTCAATAACACATGGAGCCATTTAGGCTCCATAAATTCTTACCAAGAATAGTGCCCACAACCCTTCTGTACATGTGCAGTCATTACTAAATACAATCTTGGGTATTGACTAGAGTATTATTGGCATTACATTGGGACAAAATGGCTAGATTTGAAATGACCTCTGGGTCGATAGCCTAGTAACCTCCTATGACACTATGATCCAATAATCCAGTTAGGACAGAACTGTAATTTTCTGCATTCAGGAATATCCAAATTGCTAAGTAGGGTGCACCACCACCAGTCTTGTTTGCATGACCGACTGCTAAATCATTGCACATAAGAAATAACATTTTGAGTTTTTGCCATAGACTGGTTGAGAACTTTCATTCCCTACAGACATACACGATCTCAGCACTGCACCCATGGCATTACATTGAAACACTGACATGAGAAACATATAGTGCCACAAGAACATTTAAATAAAAATGAAAAGGTCAGGCACATGCTGAGCATTGTACTCTTGAAATGTGTCTTTCTTGTTCGCTGTACTCATGTTGTCAGACTGTTGTTTATCTTTACAAAGCACAGTTATATCACTATGATCATTGAAAACATGAAGATGATAAAACGTGAGGATAGGAAGAGCTGTCTGCAAGCCAAGAGTTACCGATAACAGTTCTTGTGCGTTCCTACATTGTAGTACCTTTGTACAAGGAATGTATTAAATGCTGCCATAAGTATAAACAATGTTTATGATGCATACAGTTTGTAGGTTTCAGCTATGTTGTTAGCAATCTTTATTCCATGTGTGAGATGTGTGCACAGGCACCTCACATATTTTAACAACATGTTGACAAATACTTGCATAAAGGTTCAATTCTAAGTAAGTTAATATAACTTAAAATGTATTTGTAACACCTTTTTGTCTGACACACCCTCTCAGAATGTAATTATCATAAGCAAGCTTGCTTAATACATCACTGACCAACCGATACAGCTAATGAGGCACACTTCCAGGGTGTTAGCTAGCCAAACCTTTTAATCTCCATTCTTATACTGCTCAGGCATGTGCATGCCATCATATAGGAGCCAATACCATGTTTATCTCCACGGCAGCTTAAGCAAATTGAGTGATTAAGAAATGATAATGAATTGACAGCTAAATAGCATATTCTAAGTGCCCAGAGGGGTTTACCGACACCTTATAAACAGAAAGTGTGGCTATCGAAATTCCATTGTGCTAGGGAAGACTGCATTGTTTCCCCAAGTGCTACCAAACAAATTACTGACAAGAGCTTCAATTAGGACTACAAAGGTATGTATTTTTTCATACAACTACTGATTGTTATAGTATGTTGATAAATATTTATAATGAATATTGTGTACCTGCAGTCTTTCAATAAATTATGCTCTATTCATCTCGAATGTATTTTTTGAGGTTCAGGCAACAAACATTCATGTCTACAGAGTTGTTTATTAATATTTCAACATGCATAAAACTTTCCATCTCTCTCTGACTTGAATGAGTTCCCTAGGTTTGGTTACATTAATCAATGTTTTGCTGCTTAGTAGGTATATATTATTGCATCTGCTATTCTTTGTTGTGCTCTGTAGTATATAAATGTGTATTTTGGGAAAGCATAAGGGATATTACAGTGCTTGCATTGTTGTTGTTGTTTAAACTGTTATTTCTACAATGCTAATCACTAACTCCATGCATCTATCCTTCCACAACTCCCTTTTCCCATTTTTGCACATGGGGTCAGGGTGTTACTTCTTCAGTAACAATCATCTACAGCCAAGGTTAACACTGCTGGGTGGCTAGCCCTGCCACAGTAGTTCTTCCACACCAAACACTCACATACATACTCTCACCAATGGCCACTTTGTAGTGCTCAGTTCACCTACTTCATGTCTTTGGAATGTGGGACAAAACTGGAGTTCCAGGAGGAAACCCATCCAGACAGAGGGAGGACATGCAGACTCCACACAGAAGGCACGTCAGCTGAGAATCAAACTGGGAAACCTCTTGCTGTGAGGCAACAACACTATCTACTGACTGCATACTGATAAATGTTGCTCCATAAGTATAACAGTCTATAGTATCCTCTGAGTGTATTATTTCTTTATTTTTTTTTCTAATATCCACTTTTCTTCCATCATAACAGTGATATTGCCTTCCAAATCCATAAGTTGGAAAGGGTCATCTTCATGGAAGCCTCCTTTCTCAGATGTTAAGAATGAGGTAAAATACAGGCCCTCTGTCTCCATGGAGTACAACTCTTTGATACACATATCTCCTAAAAGCCCTTCTGTGATTGTGTGTGGTAGCAGGTGGTCGACGATGTCAATGCTATTGGTGGGCAGGACTGAGTATACCAAATGACCTGCCATAAGGCCACTGACATTATTTAAAAGGCTACTGACACAGCAAAGGCTATGGCATGTAAGCGAGGGGCTATTGGTGGTTGCAGACCATTGACTAAGCCACCACTCACTGAGATGGAGGAGTTCCTGCCAACTATTACAGATCTGGGCATCTCAGAAGAGTTTCACAGTGCTGGATGTTGGAGCAGAGGTGGGACAATACCAGAGGATTTCCACTATTGATACCCCAGGTCCACCTTAACAAGTGATAGACACTTGTATGCTTATAATACTTCTATCAACTATTGTTGTCTAGGTACCTCTCATATTGAGGTACAATGACCACCTGTAAATGGCATGGGCATACTTTGCATTAGTTAAGTAATTAGTTTTATTCTCTGAGATTATAGCATTTGCATGTGTGGTTGAGTTATTTTGGCCTAAATGTTATATTATGTTTATATTCCTTGTATTTTTGTTTTTCTTTGCATATTCATAGGGGAAGCATTGTCTCTTGCCAGCGCTGTGGACCTCCCTCTATCTGGTGTTGGAGGAACCTTATCCTCTAATGATGATTGCGATGATGAACAGGCACAGTCTTGGGTTGCAGTGGTTGTCAGACATGGGGATTTTGGCACCCACATCCCCTCACCATAGTATGGATCAAGTCACTATACCTATGCATACCCATGAACCAGAGCCATGTGAGAGTGGACAGGATGATAATGGCCTCAATTGCAGACATGGCAAAATCTCCCCCTAGCCATTATGAGGGTGAGGTACCATACAGGGGTGCCGGTAGAGGAACTCAGAGACTGTATGCTTACCATCCTCCCCTAAGGTTGTTAATTCAATAGCTGCCACCCAAAGTATGTGTAGAGCCATTGTAGAGACATAGGCAAGTTTTACGAGGGCCTCATAAGAGAACATCAGACTACTGCATAACATGCATTCTGGCATACAAGACTGCATGAACCATGTGTTTGACTCCTTGGACAGGATGAGTGTCACACTGGACCAGGCTGTGTCTCTTACAGATCATTTGTTGAGGGAGGGGCAGTATAACTGAAGCTGATCAACTGATACATTGTCAGATGTCAGTCAATATAGCTACAGATGTGTCAGATCCTGCTCCTGCTCTGGTAACACTTCCTCTGCTACATTGGTGATAGATGTCACTCAAAGGTGTCTGCCCATGTAGTCATAGCAGTAGACATAGTCATGATGACAGCAGTCATCATTCACATTTAGGTAACACCCTGACCTCTAGCCAGCATCATGGAACTGACAGTACAACTCCTGGCAGAGATAGTTCACAAACTCTGGGGCATCCACAAAGAAATAATCTTCACCAATGCATGTCTCGCACCTGTCTAGGATTCCAGGGCATTGTGCTGGCACAAATGCTGTGTCTGTGCCCCTGCAGACCCACACATACTACACCTCAAGTTGACCATAACACCATACTCATACACCCCCCCCCCCACACACACACACACACACACACACACACACACACAAACAAACACTCTAACACTTCAAGATGGATTTCATCACATCTGGATATACTGGCCTTGAGAGTGTATAATTACTATTATCTTATATCTCATACTCCCACACTTCCTCTGTGTAAAACTTACCTTACTGTAACCCACCACCACTACCAACAGACACACAAACTATGCAAATGATGATGACTTCATCCTTCTATTTGCATAATCTATGACTTAAAATTGTCTACATTCAATGCGCAGAATGGCAAGTTAATGCATGGTTAGTCAAATGTCTTGATTTCACTTGGATATGTAATCATTGTTATTTTGTTTAGTATGCTTACCTTCTGTATCATTATTATTATTAGTAGTTCATAGGTTCATAGGTAAGTACTAGGCCAGCTGCCCTTGTGGGCCCTTTAAGCCTAACTAATTTCCCTTTCAAAGTTAAGAATCAAACACTGTGCTTTATATCTGTGAGGTAAACACCTTATCCATTATACCAACCCCTAACCCTTATTAGTAGCAGTAATTGTGTAAGAGAATTTGCTTAACCGCTTGGCAGATGATGTTGAGAGTGCCCTGCCCCCTGAAGGGAGTGGCTCCCTCGAGCTGACAATGTGTGATGCTCATAGTGAGCAGGGTTTATGCAAAAATGCTTCTTTGTTCTCTGCAACTGTAGTTTATTTGTGTCTTAATTTATTTGCTTATGTTCTGTCCATGTTCATAGTTGTATAGATATCTTGTTCATCCAACTGTGCTTTTGATGTGGAGATTGCCCTCCCCCAGATTGTTTGAAATGTGCTGATTATGCCTGCTACAAAGAGTGGCCATGAAATGCATATAGAAGCGATAGTCTGTTCTGTTTCAATGGATCCTAACTGGTGTCCATATTTGCTGGATATATCAGTTATTTTTATGATATCCCTGTATAGGTATTATTGATTTTTGCTTACTGCTTACATCTATGTATGTATTCTAGCATTACTTCATGAATGGTTGATCAGACACCTTTGCTTCTGCTCCTGAGAACATCCTAGCCAAGGGTTACTTAAGTCTGATGTTCACAGTAGCCAGCCATTGCATGGGTAAGCAAACACGGGCTTGGTTGTATACATCAGCTTTACCATTTGTATCTGCTTAGCTCTTATGTTAATCAAGTGGTGAATATATGTGCAATACACTGCCTCTTAGCCAGTGCCATGGCATATTCTGCCTACCCCTGTCTGCCATAATCATTTCATGTTGTTGGTTCCACATCTGACTCCTCATCTGTGTTGGCTACCACTGACTGAGGTGCTACTATCTGCAGTTTTTGCACTGGGCCACCCTGCTGCAACTGTTTTCTAAATATTATGTTATGTAAGGTGGTACACACAGTATCAGTACATTTGAAGATTTGAAAAGATCATATTGTAGGGCATCTTCAGTTATATCCAGGCAGCAGGAACATGATTTGAGAAGTCCAAATACTTGCTCTATATTTCTAGTCTGTATATGTGCAATGTTGTAATCTTGCTTAGTTGGATTGTGTGGGTTTCTCATAGGAGTCATAAACCAAGTTTCTAGGGCATGTTTTGCATCCCCCACTAGAAATCCTTTTGGAAGTCACCCCTTGCAAACCTTAGGCACATGTCACATGCGCCATATGTAGGAGTCATGAAAACTGCCTGGGAGGCCAGCATGCATTTTATAAATGATACCCTGTGCATTATAGACCACCTGACTTTGATGGAGTCATAACTTTCTCTGTTCATCTCCCTCCTTCCTAGTTCAACAGGTGGGCTTTTATTTTAATGTGTGTACAGTCAATGGACTCCAGTACCTCAGGGAACTTTGCTTTGGCATATAGATTTTGCATGGTGCTAGCTTTCTCCTCTGGAGTATGTGGAAATTAAATATGCCCCCCACATATGTTGAATCATTGCATTTAGGAACTGGTGAATTATTCTTGAAGTAGACACCTGTAAAACTTCCACAGTGTCACTTGTAGGACACTGAAAAGTCCCTGTAACTAAAATACATAAATACACACATACCTTAGTATCCACTAGGATGGATTCTCCATGATTCCCATGGGGTATTAGATAGGGCTGACAGAGGTCTACTTTTTCCTGTATGGTGTCCCTGTCCACCCTGTAGCAGATGAGTATTTAAGTTTCATGTAGTCCCTGGTAGGTCAGCCATAGTCTAAAATCCCTATGCCTTCGAGTACAATGTCAGACAGCAGCAGCACATTCTGTGAGAGCCTGTTGCAGATGCAAGTTTCTAATGGCCGTAGCAACCCCTAACATTCTTTAAAGTTTTTCTGTAGTTGTATTCCAGTATGTGTTGAAATTCAGAGCTAAATCAGGTGTGACATTGTTATGTGGGTTTTATACATATCTGATTTGCTCTGCTATGTTTTATTATTATTTTTTTTGCTTCATTAACATACATCACAGCTCATTTTAGGATCATTAGCATATTCTACTGCTAACCCTTATTTTGCAGAAGGCCATAACATGTGCTTCTATTTCTTGAATCACAAACTTCATGATCTCCACTGCTCCTCATGCACATGAGTTTAGAAAGACAAACAGACATTCTTGAATCCTATGTATTTCTGTGCAAAAGGGAGATGTTCATTATTTTTAAATGTATAGCACACAATTCAAGATGCTGCTGTCCCTTTGGTTTTGAAGGTATAGGCACATTTTAACAGTCGACATCATCTTCATCATCAGCCCTCTTTTTCCATTTCGTGTTGACTGTTGCCAACTCTCTTGATTTAGTGCCACACTCCTGCCTGAATGTTGCAGATCTTCTTTCATACAATCCATCCACCTCTTCGCTGGATGTCCTTGCTTCCTCTTACCTTCTTCCTTTTTGTCCCAAATCTTCCTCACCAAATTGTCTTATGCTTTTCTGCACGTGTCCAAACCACTGTAATCTCTTCTCTTTGATCTTTTCTGTAACTGGAGCTACTTTGACTTCTGCTCTTATGTCCTCATTTCTTTGTCTGACCAACATTGTGCATCCTACCACCCTTCTCAGCCACTTCATTTCCATCACCTTTAGCTTCTTCACCTGTTCTTACTGCCTAGGTTTCTGTACCATACAGTAGTTCTGGTCACACTGTAAACCTTACTTTCCAGCTTCTTTGGCACTCTTCTGTCATAGACTACACATGACACTCTATGCCAGTTGACTGCAGCCCCTCTGATTCTAGCTTTGGCCTCTTCATTCAGACTTCCCTTCTTCTCAACCACCCCTCCCAGATACTTAAAGATATTTACCTGTTCCACTATCTTCCCCTCTATCTCTATTCTCAGCTTCTTCTAATTTCCTTAATTTGCTGCCATTACCACTGTATTATCTAGTTTCATCTCATCCTTTGCTGAAGTTCCAGCTCAGTCAGCCTGTAATGGCAAATTGTCTATATACAGCAACCTTGTTGATCTGTCTCTCCCACCTGACCTGTTTGCTAATGTAGTCCATCACCAGTATGAACAGTAGTGGGCTCAGAGCTGAACCCTGGTGTACACCCACTCCTACTGGAAACCCCTTTTTGAGGCCAAACACTGTTTGTACTTGAGTCATTGGGTTCTTGTACATAGCCTGCACTAATTCTACTAATGTTTCTGGGACTTCAAACCACTGCAGTGCTGCCCAGATCAGCTTTCTTGGGACCTTGTCATATATACTTTCTCCAAGTCTAGGAATGCCCAGTTGGACCTTGTCATATGCTTTCTCCAAGTCTAGGAATGCCTAATTGAACTCTCTTTTTCTCTAGATTCTTCTCAAGTATCTTCTTACTGCAAACATCAGGTCAATTGTGCTGCATCCTGATCTGAATCTGAACTGCTCATCTCCATTTTACTTACTCTGCCTATCCATTTAACAATCACCCCCTCCAGAACTTTCATGCAATGGGATAGGTAGGAGTTTGATGCCTATGTACTGCCCACAGTTGTGGATGTCCCCTTTGTTCTTGTACACTGGCATAAGTATGCTTATTCTCCAGTCATCTGGTATATATATATTTCTCTACACACCGCTATTTCTCCCCTATCTCATCCAGCATCTTTATCATATTTGCTGTAACCTTATCTGAGCCAGCTGCTTTCCCTGATCTCATTTTCCTTAGTATCCTTACTTCTTCTAGGGTGGGCTCCTCTCCTTCTTTCATTGTAGGCTGTTTCTGGGACAGTACAGCTTCAGTGGGGTTTTCTTCATTCAGGAGCTGCTGGAAATACTCCTTCCATCTGCCTTTGATGCCCAGTCCTGGTGAGCAGGTTGTTGCTGGCATTCCTTATAAAGGTGTCTGACTATCTTCTTTATCTTTCTGTCTTTGCCTTGTAACCTGATAGTTTCTTGTGTCACTTACTGAGTCACTTTCCAGAAATTGGTAGAGTGCCTCCGTGACCTATTCTTTGCTATTGCAACTTCTTTCTTAGCCAACCATCCTTCCTAGCCTGGTCATCCCTTTTCTATCTTCCCCTTCTTCCTGCACTTCTTCTTTCTTTTGATGATTTCCTGGACTTCTGCATTCCACCACCAGCTTCCCTTATGTACCCCACTTTTAGGCACTGCCATTCCTGTTCAACTCAAGTCTAGAATGGCTTCTCCTTCTTTACTCCTGTTGCCCCATGTGGGCCCAGGCAGTCCTGTCTGCCTTGATATGTGCATTCAAGTCACCCATTATCAACACCACTTCATGTTGTCCTGCTGTTATAGGTCCTGCAACTGTCTCAATGCACTCTTTTTCTCACTATCACAACCTGCTGCTGTGGGGCATATGCTGACATTATGCTTTACACTGGAGTCTGATTGCCATAATGTCATTAATTTCCTGAGTAATATTCTCTGAATCCCAAGCCTGGCTTTGCTTCATTTCCCTTCCCCTTCCCCTTCCATCTCGTTTCTGTCAGCGTCCTCCATATTATCATGTCATCACTCCCAAGCTGCATCCTGTCAGTGAACCTACATTAGTGTAGCAATTCTCAGTTCATGTTTGGCAGGTGGTTGGTTTTGCGTTTAGCTTTTGCTCAACAGAGCTATCCCAGGTAACCCAGACTGGGCAAATAGACACCAGCTGTCCAGTAGCTTATTGACCCCAGGGCTGATGGACTTTATGGTGAGCACACACTGGCCAATAGGGGCACATACTCCTTCCATCGATAGCAAGGGTCCCTGGCATAGGTCAGAGTAGGACAGGTCCTCAATCCACTTATCACTGGTAACTACCCATTCCTATTTTGGTGGCATTAGTCAACATGACCAAACCACCTAGAGCCCTATTTTACAGCCATCGAGTGGCCTAGAGCCCTATTTTACAGCCATCGAGTGGCTAGCCCTGCCACGGCACACAGTCTGTGATCCATGATACTGTGCGCCACAGTAGATGCTCAAAGCATTTGGTCTTTCCCCTATAGGGAACCATGTAGAGTCTCTGCTTCTGTCCACAGCCCCATTTATTGGTGAGTTTGAGATGGAAATGCTCAGCATGTTTTTCAGACATGGGAGAAACCTGACAGAGACACAGGGAGAACATGCAAACTCCAAACTGGCATTGGTCAGAGGTCAGGATTGAACCTTGTACCTTCTGCATGGGAGGCAAAGACCTTAACCATTTTGCCAACTGGTCTTTAAGAGTGTTTAGTAGTTAATAGTCCTAGTATCATTCCCTAAAAAATTCACAAAAATATATCAAACCAGTTTAGAAATATAGGTTCATAGGTTCATAGGTTGGTACTAGGCTATTGGCCCTAGGGTCTATACAAGCCTAGCCATAACAATTCCATGGCAATTTCTTCCCACACAATTTACTTCCCTGGAGCCCTGTCTAGCAAGCCGATTGGTGTGATCCCCAGGGTGAATTTCCTTTCTCCCATCCAGTCATCAAGGTTAGTTTTGAAAAGGGCCAGAGGTGCTCTGCTTGACATGTATGGGCAGTCTATTCCAGAATCTGAGGAGTCTCTGGGTCAGGAACTTATCCCTCCAGCATGTTTTGTTTATTGTGATGACAAGGTTTAGATCCCTGGAGCATGTGGCTCTGAGGGATTAGAATTTCTTTAAGTGTAGCATGTCCAACAGCTCTGGGTTTGACATGGCCTTGTATGTTATACAGAGATTGCCTCTGAGCAGTCGATATGCAACAGAGTATAGCGGAGTTTTTTAAGGCGGTCAGCGTAAGACATCTGCCTTAGGCCTGTGAATCTTTTAGTGAGGTATTTCTGCAGCCTTTCCAGTTGTTGCAGATGTCTTTAGAGGTACATACCAAATGGGGCGTTGTATTCTTTAATGGGTCTAATGAGGGAATGAGTACAGTGGGACAATGACCTCCTTTTTTCTGGATGAAAAGCCCTTAGTGATGAGGTGTGCCACATTGAAGGATTTCCTGACTGTTGTGGTTATGTGGTTATCGAAGGTGAGACCACTGTCCACCTGTGTCCCTAAGTCTCTTATCACACTTTCAGTGTTTGGTGTACTTCCACCTGTGTGGTAATTCACGGGTACATGTTTTTTCCCAAAGGGGATAACTATACATTTCTTGGAAATGAACTTGAGCCCATGGCTCTCACACCAAGCATCTGTTTCTGTAAGGCCCTTTTGTAGAGTATCCACATCATTTGGAGATTCAATAATGGCTCCCAGTTTGCAGTCATCTGTGAACTTTGTTAGCCAGAGTCCCTTAGTGTTGGCCTGTACTTCAGAGAAGTAGATGCCAAACAAGAGCAGTCCCAGGACTGAACCCTGAGGTACTCCACTTGTCACTTGTCTGGAGCTGGATTTTGAGTCGGCTACCTTTACAGTGAGCATTCTGTCAGTAAGCCAGTTGGCAACCCATCGAGTGGCATAGGCATTAATGCCCAGCTTAGTAAGTTTATCTATGATTCCAGAGTGGGGAATGGTGTCAAAGGCCTTGGTGAGGTCCAGATAGGCTGTGTAGACTGCCTTACCCTTGTCCATGGCTCTGGAGACTGATTTGAAGGGGGTGGAGGACATTTAGCCATATTCTGCTGGCATACACAGTCATTTGACTGTCCTGTGATTCCACTGTTTGGCATCTCCCTTGAATAATGTTGTAGGATTTCCATCCATGTGGCCTAGTGAATATGATGGGGTACATACTATTGGATAGAGTACCTGTTGTCCCAAGTGGCTGTTAGATCTCTGTAAGTAGCCCAGTAGCCCACTATTATTCCCTTGCATACATGCAGCAGGTCCATACATATGCTACCATATTCTAGTACGCCTTACAAGTGGTGATTAGTTATGTGACTTACCTTGTGAATGCAGCAGTTAACAGACCTGTAGTTTGGAGTTGACTCTGTCTGATACACGCAGTCCACAGCCAGTACATGGTGAGGTACAGGTTGTGTGGGCTGGCTGGCATAATTTTTACTAATATGTATGTGAGTCAGAGTAAGGTGTCACTCCCTAGGGCCATAGGTTGTCAGTGCATGTGCTATGCATTGTCACTTGGCCAAGCCCAGGGCATACTGAGCTTGGCCAGTCAGTCACGTTCAGGAGACAAGATTGGCCCTTCCCGAATCCAAACTGGGTGGGTTCCAGTGTTTGAAGGTTGCCAATGTCTTTGTTTATAATCCATGATAATATGTTCCATGGCCTTGCAGATCAGGCTTGTCAGACTGATGGGGCGGTAGTTCCCAGGATCCAAGGTGGATCCCCCCTTGTGGAGTGGGATAACTGTAGCTGTGCATCAGTCAGTGGGTATGAAGCCTGATGTGAGGCTATGATTAAACATGACACTTAGGTGAGGTGCCAGTTCATTTTGTAGTTCATGTAGTACACAGCCTGGGATGTCATCTGTTCCCATCGATGCTGTATTCTTAGCTTTGGAGAATGCATTTTTTACCTGTGTGGCCATTATTACTGGAATTTGGCAATCTTCCGGTATTGAGATGGGTTGTTTAGGGGGTGAGGGGGGGGGTAAAGTTGGCACTGAATCGATCTGTCAGGATATTAGCAAAATCCTTGGGATCAGTATATTTAATGCCATTCTGTTGCAGCTGAGAGCAGATCTGAGCATTGCCATTTAGATTCTTGACATACTTATAGAATGCCTTGTGGTTGTTTTTGGAATCTTTGGCAATTTTATTTTCATAACTAGCTTTGGAGGATTTTATGAGGGATCTCAGCTTCTTACTTATTCTGGTAAGGGAGTTTTTTGCATCCTGGGATTTTCCTCTTTTCTGCAACAGTTTCTTCCTTTTGTTGTAAAGTTTGTTTATGGCAGGGGACCACCAAATTGGCTTCCTTTTTTGGAGGAGAGCATCTTGGTTCTATTTGGGATGGCACAATTTATGCATGAGTGGATGTGCTCTTACAGTGCCTTAGTGTAGGATTCAGCAGTTGAACTTTCAGTTCCCATCTGCATGGGTGTCATGAAGTTTGTCACTTCTGACTTGAGTAGCATGAAGTTGGCTTTGGAGAAGTTTTTTATGGAGGTTTCCTTACTGGGGGGGGTGGGGGGTGGGGGGGTGTGGATGTTAAGAGTGATTAGCTTATGGTCAGACCTGACCAACGAGGGGGTGACCATAGGTGTGAAGCATCAGTTTCCCATGTTGGTAATGACCAGGTCTAGGATATTGGAGCCCCTGGTGAGACTATGGATTAGTTGATCCAGGGCATTGGAATTTATGAATTCCAAGAACCGTTGGGAAAAGGTGTTGGTACATGACTAGTTGAAATCACCCAGTATTAGGGTGTTTGGTTGTATCTTATATATGCCTTTATAGAGGGAAATGAATAGTATTCAATAGGTTACATGCAAAAAAGGCAGTTGATGCATCTTTGTAATGTGCTTTTATATGATTTGCTTACATGTATTGAAACAAAGGTGATCAGTAACTGACCTAGCAAACACAGGTTTCTGTTGCCCCATCTCACCACTCATACTGAATATAAATGTGTGTAATTTAAAGTGTTTTAGAGGAGACTGTACCACCGTGCATCCTCCACTCTTTCAATCTTTCTGCCCCACACCCCCAAGTATCCATATGCACTACTTTTGAGGTCACAACAAGTCTGAGAAAATGGAAATACATATTTAATTTACTCTAAGTCGGTGCAATATCAGAGGCCGCATATTTAGATAAGAAGGATGTAATGTCTGAAACCCACATTGGGGGAGCAGGGTGGCACAGCCCCTAACAAAATGTACTTTAAAATATTTGCAGTATTATTATTTTGTTGCATTTTACCATGCATCAGTAAACTCATCATAAATAGATCAGGTGTGACAGGTATTGTTTTAGTACTTTCTAGTATACCCCTTTTATATAACTAGATATTCAGAAGTTTCATTCTTGTGAAACATAAAACACAAGTCACAGCAAGAAAACAAACAACATTTGCTGCACTCTTTAATACTTAAAGAAATTTTAACTGGCCAGGGTGCTAACTTTAATGACGCACTTCCATAATAACTGTGTAACACCTTATGGAATCTCAAGAATACATACATAATTCTACAATCTTCCGAGGGATAGTTTTGCTAAATCCTTTAAGCAAACGATCAAAAACATTGAATAAAATGATTAACTCTTCCAAATCTGGGACTAATCAGGAAGAATCGAGTTATCATAAGATCTCATTGTCTGAGTTCATCTAGGATAAAAATCAAAGAGGAATTCTGGATTTCATCATGAGAAATGGATACAAAATAAATCCTCTTAAAATGAGAATGTTCCAGTCACACAGCAGTACAGCTGTCTCCACTAATATTACAACACTATTTAGACTTAACAATAAAGGAAAATAAAACAATCAGAAATGCAATTATGATAAAAATTGTCATGAATTAAGTATATTCAGAAGATGTTTAATGTAAGTAGGCTTCCACTAACACACAAGGACTACTAAAACTTGATTATTATCCTTTAAGGTGATAAGACAAAAGATTGCCATGACAGTAAGATGAAGAAAGCCATGTGAGCAAGATCAAAATCTGTCTGTCAGTTAAACCTTCTCATCTCATTTTACCCCACCAGTGATGATTTTAAAGGAAAACTATGAATAAAGGAGCCATTAGCATTGTCCAGCTGAATGCAGCAGTTAATGTACATTCATACTGAGGAAATAGGCGGGTGTCATCTCATCAACCACAACTGTGCAATAATGAACTCTATAGCACTGCGATGGTCACTCATTAAAACAGTTAGTATAAGTTTGGAAGACATGAGACCGTGACTCATTAGAGAAAGTAGAAGGCATGATAGCAACCACAGATAGCAGCGGGGAGTAATGGTGTGAGAAATGAAACGACAGTCACTGTGTACACATTCAACACATTATTTTTATGTTTTTTGAATCTGTATCTGCTGACCATCAAGCCTCCCCCAAATCAGACATCCATCCTGTCTTTACATAAATATTCAGAGAAAGACTGAACACATACATATGCAAATCTATGATAGTGAAATAAGTAAAATAATACAAAACATAAAAATACACAGCACACTAATCTCTCCTTAATATAAAATACAGATCATCTGCTTTTTGTCAGTAACTATCTGCTGACAGTGTTCACTCCACACACCCACACACGACTCAACACTGCACAGCACTGGCTTTTTTTTTATTTGCTACAAGGTGCAAGGTGCAACATTCTTGGCTCCCTATTGAAATGTTGGTACTCTTAATGCTAAGTGCTAGCACACCAAAAAAGACCAGAAATGCAGGAGAAAAGCAAATATCGAACACCAATCTTCTCCTTTAAACTTGTTTTTTTTTGTTGGGGCAACTCCTTGCACCTCCCATGTGGGGGACAAGCCCCCCCCCCACTCCATAAAGTTATTTATACCAACTCTGAGATTGCCATATCTTGGAGAAAAGGGAATATTTTGAAGAATAGCCACCTCAGACTTGGCATGTGCAAGTCCATTTTATGGTCAGTTTCCATATTTCAGGACTCACTGAAGTGGGTTCTGATATTTTAGGTAGTTACCACAGTCTTTCATGTTGCTGACACTATCAGCACTGCTATCAAATGATGGCTGTTAACAGGAACATCTGACTTTTCTGATGAGCTCAGCCACTTTATACTTGCTTCACAGCAAGGGGAACCCATTATTTCAACTTTTTGAAATCAGGAGTAAGGAATGGGTCCTTCTATGAAGTCTTGTAACTTCCTAGTTGGATTTTCTACACACAAAAGTCTTTTTAGCACTTCTGGGAAACCAATTGGGCAGGACTTCACCTCAAGTATAAATTATTTTGGAATCCAGTCTTAAATTTCTGCACAGATGTTACATTCTGGAGATCTACATGCTGTATGATTGGTATGTGTAAGCACATATGTGCTATGTGCTACAGTGTTCATTAATATTTAGATAAGTAAAGCAGCCTTGATATACAGCTCTATAATCAGCGTATCAACTTATATATTAATATGACTATGCATGCTTAAGGAAAATACACAGCTCTAGCCTATCTGAAAAAGAAATAATGTCTGAAATAAAATAATATATATAATAACAATTTCAGAAATGTTGTAGGAAATTTTCTAGTAGTTCAAAATATATTAAGAATAAAACTAAATAAAGCTGCAGGGGGATTCAATACTTCCTACATGGTCATTTTTTACCATGTGCACATTGTGGCATGACGCACCCATGGTAGCAATGAAATTTAGATTCAGTAAGAGCCATGTAAAGGCACACACCCCCATACAAACAAGGTAAACACCATGGCATGCTAATTACTGCATAAGCAGCTGAATTGCATGCTATTCAACCAATCCAACATGGTGTAGCTATTCAGCAAGCTATAAAGCATCCGTGTAGACTCTGTGCTTTTTTTTCCTGTGAATTCCAAAACTTTTGAAGTACAGCCATGGAAAGGAGTCTACACGGACAGAATGTTAGGGGCTCCTACTGCTTTAATTCATTTGTATGTGCTACAGGCTGAAGCCAGTGCTGCTGTTGTTGCTGCTAATAGGCCTAGACTGAGAAGGAGAAGAGTTTTCAGGCCCCATTTAACTTTTCACAACTTACATGACATGGAAATTGTAGAGTGCTACAAGGTGGACAGGAACACACTACAAGAACTCTACAACCTCTGTCATCCTCAGCTAAGAGCCAGAGCCAGCTGAGGGGAGCCCATCCCAATGAAGGCAAAGGTATGTGTAACCCTTAGAATCTTAGCTACAGGTACCTTTCAGTGACCAACAAAGGACATGCTGGGGGTGTCTCAGGCATCAGCATCCAGGATCCTTCACCATTTCATGAATGCTATGCACCAGCATGCCAGTGACCACATATATTTTCCCTGTAGTTCTGAGGAGAGGGGCAGAAATATGCAGGAGTTCTACTATGCAGCACAATACCCTAGAGTACTGTGTGCCATAGACTGCACACATATGGAAATGAAGGCACCACCAGGGGAACAGGGTAGGCTCTACATAAACAGAAAGGGCTACCATTCCATTAACTGCCAACTCATGTGTAATGCCAAGGGAATCACCTTGAATGTGTGTATTGGCAACTCTGGCAGTTACCATGACTCACATATCTGGCATGCCTCCCAACTGTACCAGATGTTTGCTAGGGAGGATATCCCACAGGGTCATTTACTGGGGGATGCAGGCTATGCACTTGAACCATAGCTGATGACACCTACCAGAAATGCACACACACTCATGGAAGAATGCCATAATGAGGCACACGCTCAAACCAGAAATATGATAGAATGTATGTTTGGGGTGCTGAAGTCACAGTAGCAGTGTCTAGATACATTTGGGGGAACCCTGCAGTAAAATCTATGGACATGTTCAGAAATATTCACAGTATGTGCCATGCTACACAACATAATCCTGAGAGAACAGCTTCAGCAGGATCAGCAAGAGGAAGGGGCACACATCCCACTATCAATGCCAAGGTCACCACAGCCACAGGCAGATGAGGAGTCAGAGGGGAACCATCAGCTGCTGCAGGTGTAGGCAGATATAGGCATGCTCAATATGCCCTTGCATTGGCTGAGGGACAATGCATAGCACACTTACTCACCACCTAGGGGCCTAAAACCTTCCTTCTACTCACATATACATAGTAACACAGATGGCAGGCATTAGAAAAAGTTCACCCTGAACTAAAACTGTAGCAACTGCTGCATTTACAAGGTAAGTCCTAAGCCCAGACTGTATTGTTTACTAATATGAATGCATGGCATATCCTTGTGTCGCTCGTCTAGTCAGGATAAAACAGATAAACATTTGTGGGCTTGTTTCAAGCAACTTTATTATATACAAACACATTATAATTGAGGCGTAGTAATGTAAACTTAAATAAACTTATAAACAAACTGACTACTGCACTTATACATGTCAATACTCTGGCTATTGTCTCAAAATGGCACTGCTGCCTGCACATGCTCACTATTTATATGCACGGGCTACACTTGGAAATGCTTCTTAAAGTTACAGCACAATCTCTGTTCTATAGCCTCCCTCTTTGAGAAATAGGTCATACACTAAAATGTCAGCATTCATTGACATGTAATTATACAGAAATTATTCTTTGACATGCAATTATACAGAAATAATTCTTTGACATGCAATCATATAAAACAATCATGTCCAGGTTGCTGTGTATTTTACACTAGGTCTAGAAATACGACCTGATTGTGTAACATAAAAATCAAAATTGGATATAGCAATGGGGACTGTCTTTGAGGAATGTTCAACTTTAGGGACATCTGGGACATCATCAGGAATGGGAATACTGAATGGGGTACTGAGACATGTTCTCCAACATCAACATTGTCTGGGCTGCAGAGATATACCCCGGGATTCATGAAGCTTGTGCCAGGTGCAGGCATAGCATCGGTGCTCTAACACCAAATATGGCTGCTGAGCGATTCAGGTATGAGCTGTTTCCACATGCACTACCTGCATACGCTACGCCCGCACAACTCCCGAGCCCTGTATGCTAATTACGCCATGTGCAGCAGTGTAGCATGCAAATGAAGGTATGTAACGATTCAGAAAGTGGCGCAGTAGTGTAAGCATGCAGAAATGTAAACCGTAGAAAACTGTTTACATTTTTGCAAACATAAAATCGGAGCCATGACAGCTGGCCAAACATATGTATTATATTGTTAATATATGCCAATGGCTAAATATATAGTCATTGGCATAAAAAAACATGTACAAAATATAAAATTAACATTTAATAAATATATGTATAGTCACACTATATTTGTAACGGTGATGTACAGGTTGACAGACGAGATCAGATAGGATTCCCCGTGGACTATGATGTTTGCAGATGACATTGTGATCTGTAGTGAGAGTAGGGCTGGTGGAGGACACCCTGGAGAGGTGGAGATATGCTCTATAGAGAAGAGGAATGAAGGTCAGCAGGACTAAGACAGAATATATGTGTGTGAATGAGAGGGAGGATAGAGGAATGGTGAGGATGCAGGGAGTAGAGGTGGCGAAGGTGGATGAGTTTAAATACTTGGGATCAACAGTTCAGAGTAATGGTGAGTGTGGAAGAGAGTTGAAGAAGAGAGTACAGGCAGGATGGAGTGGGTGGAGAAGAGTGTCAGGAGTGATTTGTGACAGATGAGTACCAGTAAGAGTGAAAGGGAAGGTCTACAAAAGGGTAGTGAGATATGGGTTAGAGACAGTGGCATTGACAAAAAGGCAGGAGTCAGAGCTTGACATGGCAGAGTTGAAGATGTTAAGATTTGCACTGGGTGTGATGAGGATGGACAGGCTTAGGAATAAGTATATTAGAAGGTCAGCTGAGGTTGGAAGGTTTGGAGGCAAAGCCAGAGAGGCAAGATTATGTTGATTTGGACATGTGCTGAGGAGGGATGCAGAGTATATTGGGAAAAAGATGCTAAGGATGAAGTTGCCAGGTAACAGGAAAAGAGGAAGGAATAAGATAAGGTTTATGGATGTGGTGAGAGAGGACATGCAGGTGGTTGGTGTGATAGAGCAAGATGCAGAGGACAGGAAGAAATGGAAACAGTTGATCTGCTGTGGCAACCCCTGACAGGCGCAGCCGAAAGAAGAAGAAGAAAATCATGATGTAGAAGCACAGGGCAATGGTGCGCAAAGGGGATCGCAAGGAATATATAAAAATATAGAATAAAACTGCAATGAAACACATATCACGATTTCCCCATAATAGTCAATGGCAGGCATGCTACACCATACTATGGTGCAAGGGTTGCTAAGGGGCAGTGATAGTGTTATGTGCAGTAGCTAGGAATTGGTAGGCAATGCCATGCAAATGAGAGGAGTAATAGTGAATTGCAGATTCCTCGCTGGTGTAAGGATGCACCTCACAGTGTATTTATAACACCAAGGTGTGCCCTCGAGATAAAGATGACATCAAGAGAGGGGTGTGTCACCATTGCTGTAAGGACATTGGAGTATTGCAAAACCGGTTTGCCCCTAGCTAGGCAAAGCTGCAGGATAGGGGTGTGTCGAATTGGCCATAGCTATGCTTAGCTGAGAGTACACAAGGTAATCGAGTATGCATGTGAACAGAGATGAAAACGCACGTAAACCCGGTACATTGGTTTGTGCGGCGCGCACTGCAGCTGAAACAGGAAGGATATAGGAAAGAAATAAGGAAATGCTGCAGCAGTAAAATTGGAGTACAAATGACTAATTAACACCTAGGAGCCTATAGTGGGCCATTGACAACAGCTAACAAGGCAGCAAGCAGCTACCTGCAGAACAGGAAAGGGGAGGGGCTGTACTGCAAAGAAAACAGTAAAGTGTCAAAGCAGAACAAAGCCAATTTGCAGTATATCAGCTACAAGGCACATTTTGCCATGACTGGGTAGGGAAAGTACAAAACAAGAAAGATGGCAGGTGGATGCATGCCTGATAATGGGAGGGCATCCAGGTTTAAAAGTGAATTAAAGGGCAACAGATTAATCAAGGCAGGCAAGTAGATCTCCACAGAAAAAGGCCCCACACTTGCAGTACTCATTGCAAAACCCATAATTAAGACATGCTGCAGCTGGAATAGCTCATACACACCCACTGACATCAGCAGCATCCATAGCACAATAGTATAAAGTGTGAAAGCACCTCACACACACTTGTGTATTCCCATACACTCTGCACCAGTGGTGTATACAGACGGGGAACTTTTAGTATGTACATGTTAGGGGCTGCCATAGCTTAGATCCACCAGCATGTGTTGGAGACTGAAGGTGGTGTGGAAGATAATGTACATGACCACCTCAGGCACCAGAGGAAGAGGAGAGTGTTCAGACCCAGGGTAACCTACCAGGGACTACATGATCTGGAGATAGAGTGTTACAGGGTGGAAAGGGACATCCTACAGCAACTTGTGGAGCTGTGCCGGCCACGCCTTAGAGCCAGAACAAACAGAGGGGAACCCATCCCAGCGGATACAAAGGTATGTGTAAGCCTGAGAATACTAGCTACAGGTACCTTTCAAAGACCATCAGACGATATCATGGAGATCTCACACACATCAGCATCTAGGGTACTACACCAGTGCCAAGTTACTACATGCCAATGAGCACATATACGTCTTCCAAACACAGGAGGAGTTGGCCAGCAATATGCGTCTCTTCCACCATGTGGCAGAATACCCGGAGGTACTGGGTGCAATAGACTGCATGCACATACACATCAAGTCACCACCCAGTGAGCAGGGTAGGCACTACATAAACTGTAAGGGATACCCCTCCATCAACTGCCATGTCATGTGAAATGCCCAGGGCATTATCATGGATGTGTGTGCTGGCAGCCCTGGAAGCTATCATGACTCCCACATCTGGCATGCCTCACAGCTGTATCAGTTATTTGCCAGGGGAGACATCCCAAATGGCCACCTGGTGGAGGATGCTGGCTATGCACTGGAACCGTGGATGATAACTCCCATCAGAAATGCACAAACACACACCCATGCAGGAATGCCATAATGAGGCACACACAAACCAGAATCGTCATACAGCGTGTGTTTGGAATGCTGAAATCAGGGTTCCATTGCTTGGACATATCTAGTGGAGCCCTGCAGTACTCTCCAGGCATGTGTGCCCACATCTTCATAGTGTGTGCCATGCTACACAATATGGTCCTGCAGAAACAGCTGCAGCAGGAACAGAATGGTGAAGACCCTCACAGCCCACTACTATTGCCAAGGGCCCCACAGGCACAGAGGTACACAGACCATGAACACTCTGAGCCAGCCCTACTAGGCAGATGGAGGTGTGCCCAGTATGCCCATGCCTTGGCAAAGAGGGAACGTATAGCACACACAATGACAGTGTAGGCACCTAGGGACTGACACCTTTCTCCACCTGCACACACAGTAAAAATGGATGGCACACACACAAGACTACCTGTAAATTGTCATGTTTAGGCAACCTACTGTGTGCATCCAACATAGGCAGCCCTCAACTATTGCAAACACAACTGCCATTGGCACAAGGTAAGTCAACACCTGAACAGTAAATTAAGCTGTTGGCATATGCAGATACTGTATTTATAGATTCATAGGTAGGTACTTGGCCAACTGCCAGAGGCCATTCATAAGCCCAGCCAAAATGTGTCAGCTTTTGCCACCCCATTGATTCATTAACTGTCCCTCAGTGGAGCAGTGCCAATGGCGGGATCCCTGGGGTGCATCTACTGTTCCCCATCCACTCTTCAAGGTTTCTCTTGCAAGTGTTAGTGAGGGGCTCTGTATAATGTAGTTAGGGATGTTGTTCCAAAGTATGGGGAGTGTCTGTGACAGGAATCTGTCCCTCCAGCATCTTCCAGTTATTGCTGTGGCAAAGTTCAGCTCACTACAGTGTGTGGCTCACTGTGACATGGATTCCCATAGGTGGAGCATATCCATCAAGCCTGACTTCGACATGGCTGTGTTGGCCAGTGGAGATCATCTCTGGGTAAACGAGATGCCACTGAGTAAAACAGGAGTTTATTCAGTCTGACTGCTTAGGCCATATGTTGGAGGCCAGTATTCCCCTTGGTGAGGTACATTTGTGGACCTCCCAGCTGTTGGAAGTGTCTTCAGAGGTACATCCCACATGGGTTATTATACCCTATGATGGGCCTGATGAGTGATGAGTAAAGGGGCACTATAACCCCAGTATGTCTAGATTGGAATCCTTTAGTAATCAGATGGCCTACATAGAAGGATGTCCTAACTACTGTGGAGATATGATTGTCAAAGAGGAGATCACTATCTACCTTTGTCCCCAGATACCCAATTAACTCATCCGTATTAAAGTGGCTGCCACGTATGTGTTAATATGTGGGTGCCAATTCCACAATGGAATGAACATGCAGTTAGTGGCACTTGACTGGAGGCCGTAACATTGACATCCTGTGATGTTCTCTGTGAGCCCCCTTGAGGGATGTCTATGTCAGGTGGACTATCAATCATGGCTCCCAGTTTGCAGTCATTCCCAAACATGGTCTGCCGTAGTCCACCTGTGTTTGCCTGTACCTCTCAGACATATATGCCAAACAGTAGGGCTCCCAGGACTGAGTCCTGTGGGACGCCAATCGTGACAGGTCAAGAGTTGGACCTGGAGACAGCTAGTCGTACCATGCGGGTTCTGTGTGTAAGCCTTTTGGCAGCCCAACCTGTGATGTATGTGTGTATGTACAGGTTGGTGTGTTTATCAATAATACCTGAGTGGGGCATGGTGTCAAAAGCCTTGGTGAGGTCCAGGTAGTATGTGCGAACCACCTCCCCATCATCTAATGTCTTGGTGACTGTATGTAAGACGTCAAACAGGTTCAGTAGGCATGAGCTGCACTCAACCAAGCTGACCTGGGTTGGGTCACGTGTTCGGAGGTTACCAATGTCTTTGTTAACGAGTGCCATGAGGATGCAAACCATACTATTGCAGATCAGGCTAGTCAGGCTTATGGGGTGGTAGTTACCATGGTCAGTTGTGATTCCACCTTGATGGAGTGGAATAACTGTTGCCACGCGCCACTGTATGGGCATGTAGCCTGTGGAGAGGCTGAGGTTGGAAAGCTTAATTAGGTGGGGGGGCCAGGTTGTCTTGTACAGTTTGCAAGATGCAGTCTGGGACATCTTCCTCCATTGACGTTGTGTTCTGCTGTTAGAGGGGGCCATTTCCACCTGTGTGCCTCTGATGTGTGGGATACTGTACCTTTTGGGTAGTGTTGTGGGCTCTTTAAGGGGTGAAGTATGCACTGAATGTATCTCCAAGGATGTTGGCAATATCAGTAGGGTCAGCATATTTTGTGCTATATTTCACCAGCACAGTGCAAATCTGTGTGTCACCGCTTAGATCCTTGACAAAGCCAAAGAAGGCTTTGTGGTTATCTTTCGAATCCCTGCATATTCTCCTGCTGATGTTAGCCTTGGATGATGTCATGAAGGACCTACGTATCATACTAATAGTGGTCATGGATGTCTGCCCTTCGTGGGATTTGCTGTTTGTCTGGAACACTGTCCTACTTGTGTAGTATAGCCTGTTTATTGCAGAGGTCCACCAGACTGGTGTCCTTGTCTAGGAGGAGTGAGTCTTGGTTTAGCAGTGATGACACGATCCATACATCAATGTAGGTTCTTAGAGACTGCATTTGTAAATCTGTCTGTATCTTGAGCACTGTTTCCCCTTAGCGTGGGGGCTGTGAAACCCCCCACCCCTGTCACTAGTAGTGTAAATTTAGCTGTAGCAAAGCTATACACTGTGGTATCCGTGGCTGGGAGAGATGCTTGGGTGTGGAAACAGTGAATAGTTCATGGTCAGATCTAACCAGTGACTGGTTAACCTCCGCTGTGGTGCACCTGTTGCCCATGTTGGTGATGACTACTTCTAGTAGTTTCCACCCCATGTTAGGTGGAGGTTACAACCTGATACAGGCCATATGACGTGATAAATTCCAGGAAGTGCTGGGCCTGGAAGTGAGTACTGGAGTAAGTTTCCCAGTTAATGGTATGGTAGTTGGCATTGACCAATGCCATGGTGTGCTTTAGGACTGTCATGTTCTCCACTGTCTCCAGGTAGGTGGAGAGGTGGTCCTGGGTCATGGAGGGTGATCTGTAGCAGGCCACAGTTTACATTGCAGTTGTGGCTGATGTTAGCTACACATGGATGATCTCAGAGGTATCATGCTGCCCCACTAACTTGGAGGTGTAGGTATCCTTGATGAATATGATACAGCCTCTCCATGTCTGTGTCAGTCCATGTTCCGTGGCTGAAATGTGTGGCATTGGTTGTAGTCTGGTAGTGCTGGTGTGCTCTCAGGTGCCTTAAGACAGATCTCGGTTACTGCACAGATGATGTTGTCCATCCTGAGGAGTGCTGTGAGTGCATTCATGTTGTGACCACAACCCCTGGTGTTGAGTAGCATAAACCTCATTGAATCTGCTATTGTGCCATTTACGGAGCTGGTATTCACCTTCGAGACTCTCTTAAATAAGGCACCATGGGGGCACCAATAGCCTTGGCCAGCATTCCAAAGCCTAAGGCTGACACATAGGCTGGTATGGTATTGTTGCATGCATGTTCCCCATCTGTGCTTGTTTTTCATCTCTCCTGTAGGTAATCTACTGGTAAGCAATAGAAAGCCTTAAACTTATACAAGTCTTCTAGCTTCCAAGATAGGTATTTGGAGTGACTAATTATCAGTGTTCTGTATGTTCTTGCTGTACTTAACTGTTTCTTGACTACATGGTGATTTCTCATTGTATATTGTGATCTGAAGGTCTGTTTATTCACATATTATGGCTGTGATGGCCTGCACACTAGAGGTTCACAGATAGCCTACTACCTATCTGCCCAAGGGCAATTAGAAGCATAGCTGCAGTGTGTTGGCTTTCTCCACACCATTGATGAAGTAACTGAGCCTCTGTCAAGCATAGCCAATGAAGCAATTCCAGGCAGAGTTGCTGGAAGCTGTTGAAGACTGGGGTTGTGGAGGGTGATAGGGGCACTTAGTGATCTAATGAGGGCATGTTAATGTAGCAATTCAACACCATTCAATTCCCTCAACATGTCTTGCAGCTATCAAACTGGACAGGCTCCCCCACCCCCTGGCTGTATGGTTCTGGGACAGATGATCCCAGGGGTGTATAGTCTGTTACCCATTCACACAACAAGGTTTCCCTTGAACTGTGTCAGTGAGGGGCTATGCTTAATGTAGTTAGGAATGTAATGTATTGTCTCACAGTACATTTGTTATATGTTGTTATTTCAAGAGTATGTGAAGCTCAGTGAGTTTGGGGGCCTCCACCCTTTGCTTAGCCTAGCTTACACATAGAAATCATCTACATAAGAAATAGGCGGAAGCAACATTAATGTCAACAGTGTAATGGTTACAGCATCTGCATAGTATCTGTGCATTCGAGGTTCCAATCCCGATAAAGGCAGGGATGTTTATCATGTTCAAAAGTATACCTTAACCACAGCTTGCATATATAGGTAGTAATCATCTGTATAATAAACATTTGAAACACCCATATAAACCCATGTGTGCTGGAGAGTACAGTCAACAGAGAATGTAATGTTATGTCAGCACATAGTGAGATGTTACTTCACTAGCATGTATCGATCTTGAGTAGTTAGCGGATGTGGCCGTGTTTGCGCACACAGGTTATACATTACAAAGTTTGTTTAACTGTGTTTAACCGCTGCTATAATGTCACACAAACACTTTTAAACATGCTTACAACTGCTTAAATGAGCCTTATTCTGGGGAAAAAACATTTGTAAAGCATTGCAGGTGTTGAAACCTGGACTATGCACACTATAGTCATGGGACTTACCACTAAGCCATCTGAGGTGTATACATGTTTCACGGTCTTACGCATGTCAGTGATGTCTACGTATATATATATATATATATATATATATATATATATATATATATATATATATATATATATATATATCTTATAAAGTTACATTAATAGCCAT
This sequence comes from Protopterus annectens, assembly GCF_019279795.1. Lineage (NCBI taxonomy): Eukaryota > Metazoa > Chordata > Ceratodontiformes > Protopteridae > Protopterus > Protopterus annectens. Next base: position 1,770,466,436 of record NC_056737.1, read on the forward strand.
ATATATAAACATCTATGAACACACTTCATAACACAGAAGCACTCCAAAGGAATTGGAGTGTGCACAAAACACATGCAGGTCTGGTATTATAACAATTAACATTAACCTAATTCACCATAGAAGGGGTGGTTGTTGTGTATGTGAAGATTGGGGTGGGGGAGGAATGATGGATAATGCAATCATGCATCAAGGAGGGCCTGGGTCGGATGTCCAATAAGTGAACTGGAGGGGTATACATGGAGTATGGGGACAATATAAAAAGGACACAAAACAAGAACCTTTCTCATTCATAGTACACCCTGTCATGTCACATTGCAACACCTAATTTCACAAACATATGACCATAAACATGTATCAGACATATGTACACCAACTGACTGTTACATTTGTTTTCAGTAGTGAGGAATGCCTGTAGTAAAATGTATATTATAAACACCATAACATTTGTACATATCTCAGATGCCTTAGTGGTAAAGTCAGTGACTGTGGTGTTCATGGTCCCGGGTTCAAGGGCTGTTAGGGTATTTTGAGGGCCAGAATAAAGGCTGTTGGATGCAGGTGGATTAAAACACTCTTAAGCAGTTGTAAGTGGGTTTGCGTGACGGTAAGCGGTGCTGAAACACGGTAAAAAAAGAAGCGCTTCACAGGTTTAACCTTTGCTTAATGTCACGCAGACCAAGGGCAAACCTGCTTACAACTTCGTAAATGTGTGTTATTCACACTTTCCCTACCAGTGCCTACTCTGAGAAGTAAAATAATAACACCTTCCAGGAGTAGAACCCGCAACCATGTACTCCATTCTCAGAGTAACCTAACACTAAGCTACCTGGGATGTACCTATCCCAGTTGAGTATGCAGACAGGTTAAAACACAAAAGGGAGGAATGTGTTGAAGTAGGACAACCCGCCATGTACCCTATTAAAGGTGTATGCTCATATATAGATATATATATATATATATATATATATATATATATATATATATATATATATATATAGAGAGAGAGAGATAGAGACATGTCAATATATACAGGTCTACATATATATGCAGATATATAGATAGGTTAAAAACATCTACACATCTATGGAGGTACAGATAAACATATTCAATAATATATATATCTATATACATACACACACACACACACACACATATATATATATATATATATATATATATATATATATATATATATATACACACACACACACACACACACACACACACACACACACACACACACATATATATATATATATATATATATACACACACACACACACACACACACACACACACACACACACACACACACACACAACTACATACATGTCTGTAGACAGCATCCAAAGTGTTCATATCTGAGTATAACATGGACCATAGCAATCACACATTCCACCCCCCCCAAACAATATGAACATAACATATGAAGAGTATATGCCAATGCTCTATTACAAATATGTTCTATAGACACAGTCACCAACACAACTGCAATGACTGCAAATATCCATGACAGAAATACACAGACAGCTTTCATTTTGCAAAACTTTATTACATTCCGATGTATTGCCAAAAGGATTCAAGGGCTAACAGTACTTGCATGCTATACAGGAAGCATTTAACAGTGCCTTAATGAATCAACCTGCAATTACCATAGTATTAGTCCATAAGGGATAGATGTTCACATAGGGAAAGAACACCCACACACATATAGACGTATAAAAGGGGTTCCTACACACCTGCATGTGCTATGTACACCTACCAACATCTACCCCACAACCAAAATAATTACATCAATACATACTGTCATACCATAACCAATTATTCAACTACTGTACAACATCTGCTGAAACCTTAACATACCTGGACACAGACACACTAACACGGCCCTATGTGAAATAGTTGCTGTTATACAATTGAACAGCTGCTGATGTAACATGGTTTGTATGAACTAATCCAGTTTTAGAGGCTTGAAAGGTTCGTACACCAGGAAGTGTTACCGAGTACTGATTATCAGCACAGTATGATACACAGTAACACCAAACTAAATATGTCTGGTAAGCACACTGTAAACCCCCTAACATTATATGCATAGCTATGCAGCCTTGAGCTGGTCAAACAACCTGGCCAGACCGAAACATATACAGACGTATCAGGTACAGGCAAACCCTGCACAAGTATCAATATTCAGAAATATAACAGCAGTACTCACATTTAGATCAAATCCTCTAGGCATTACACACAATATATTACTGTTTTCCTCCATACAGCTGTTGCAATAGAATCCAAACAACACTTCCACGCTGTCTTCCTCATAAGTAAGGCAAAGGGATAATGCCCAAGTGGAGTACTCAGTTATACTCCACTGCAGCCATGGTATTGGCTAAGGCAGTAGCAGGGCAGCTGATGTGCATGTAATTAGCTACTTAGGAACACCAATTGGTTATCGGGATAGCACATGCTACTGATCTGTAACTATAAAAGGTTGCCTTGTCACACATTCAAACCATCTGAATCTATCTGTAGGACAGTACAAAACACTGAAAGACGAACCAAAAATGAGTATTATACTAGTCAATAACACCTCATGTAGTATGTCTTTGTATGCAGTACCTGTTCTGTAAGAATTACAGTGTAATCAATGCATATAATGGAAATAGCTATCTTGTAGAGATGTATTGTTGAGCAGTAGTAATGCTTGTAGTATTCTATGTGTGTACTGCTATAGGTCACAAGGCAAACTCTGCATACAACACAAGGGATGATATGGGCTTGGAACCCACCAATTCGCTTCCAGCCACTGTCAGTGTCAGGATTGGTCCAACAAGTATGTCCTATAACAGGGGATAGTATACGTCGATATATTGTAACAGTCGACATATGTATGGATGTATAAGTAAGAAGAACATGTTAAAGGTGGGCTTACCATGCAAATATGGTGTGCATTGTGGGATATTGTGCCAATAACTGTGTAATGTACAGTATTTTAGGCAGATCTGTTCTGTTATGCAAACAGTAGTTATGTCTATTGGCAATTACAATACTCAGTAACAGGATACATATCATTTTTATTCATCTGACAGTTTAGCAGCATGATAGCAAAGATAACTGGAAGAGTCAGGTAACTATCCATGCACATAACACATGTAATATCCACCTCTCAAATATTGTTTGCAAGGAATAACAGCTGTGCATGTGTACATGTTATGCAAATGTGTAATGACCCTTGTTACATGGCTGGACCTCTCTAGTATCATTTGCAAGCAATAACAGCTGTGCATGTGTACATGTTATGCAAATGTGTAGTGACCCTTGTTACAGGGCTGGACCTCTCTAGTATCATTTGCAAGCAATAACAGCTGTGCATGTGCACATGTTATGCAAATGTGTAGTGGCCCTTGTTACAGGGCTGGTCCTCTCTAGTATTGTTTGCAAGCAATAATAGCTGTGATTGTGTACATGTTATGTGAATGTGTAGTGACCCTTGTTACAGGGCTGGACCTCTCTAGTATTGTTTGCAAGCAATAACAGCTGTGCATGTCTACATGTTATACAAATGTGTAGTGACCCTTGTTACATGGCTGGACCTCTCTAGTATCATTTGCAAGCAATAACAGCTGTGAATGTGTACATAGGTTCATAGGTTCATACTAGGCTATCTGCCCTAGGGCATTTATAAGCCTAGCCAGAGTATGTTTGGCTTTCGCCACCCATTTTAAATTAATTTTGCTATGCCCTTTTTCGAGGTTAGTATACTGTGCCTCTGTCTAACAGTGACACAGAAGTGATACCCGGGGTAAACTTATGATCTCCCATCCACTCATCAAGACTCCTCTTGAAGAGAGTCAATGAGGGACTCTGCCTAACCTGGACTGGGATTTTATTCCATAGTGAAGGGAGCCTCTGGGTTGTGAATCTGTCCCTCCAGCATGTCCTATTTATTTCAGTGCTGAGGTTCAAGTCTCTTGAGCGTGTAGCTCGATGGGATTTGGATTTTTTGAGGTGCAGCATGTCCCTTAATTCTGGGTTGGACATGGCCTTATACGTCAGGCACAGGTCACCTCTGAGCAGGTGGAATGCCACTGAGTAGAGCTGGAGTTTCTTTAACCGGGCAGCATATGGCATCTGTTTGAGCCCTTTGATCCTCTTGGTGAGGTACTTTCGGGGTCTTTCCAGTTGCTGCAGGTGTTTGGTAAGGTACATCCCAAAAGGGGCATTGTACTCAATTATGGGCCTGATGAGGGATGAGTAAAGAGGCATGATGACCTCCCCTAATCTAGATGTGAATCCCTTCATGATTAGATGGGCTATATAAAATGTTTTTCTAACCACTTTGGCCACGTGGTTGTCAAATGAGAGATTGCTATCAACTTGGGTCCCCAGGTCCCTAATTACTTCTTCTGTACTTAATGGATTACCACCTATGTGGTAATTTGTGGGCACTTTGTTTTGCCAAAGGGATGACTATACACTTTTGGCGTTTAGCTTGAGGCCATGGCTCTGGCACCAGTTGTCTGTTTCTATGAGGCCCTTTTGGAGGATGCTTGTGTCAGCTGGAGAGTCGATTATGGCGTCCAGTTTGCAGTCATCTGCGAACTTGGTCAGCCACAGTCCTTCCATGTTGGCCTGTACCTCCGAGAAATATATACCAAACAAGAGAGGTCCCAGGACTGAGCCTTGTGGGACGCCACTTGTAACTGGTTTGGTGTCTGACATGGCTCCAGCAATTCTAACCATGTGGGTTCCGTCCTTGAGCCAGTTTGCAACCCATCTAGTGACATAGGGGTTTATATTTAAGCTGGTGAGCTTATCTATAATGCCCGAGTGGGGTATTGTATCGAAGGCTTTTGCGAGGTCCAGATAGGCTGTGTGGACCACCTTCCCTTCGTCAATGGCCTTGGTGACTGTTTCAAAGAAGTCAACCAGGTTTAAGAGGCAGGATCTGCCCTTAACAAAGCCAAACTGGGTAGGATCCAGTGTCTGTAGGTCCCCAATATCTTTATTTATGAGGTCCATGATGATTCTTTCCATAGCTTTGCAGACCAAGCTAGTCAGGCTTATGCGGCGATAGTTTCCAGGGTCTGTTGAGGCACCACCTTTGTGGAGAGGGACCACTGTTGCTGTACGCCACTCTTTGGGTACATATCCTGTAGTAAGGCTGAGATTGAACAGTAGTTTTATGTTTGGGTTTAGCTCTTCTTGGAGTTCATGTAGGACGCAGCCTGGGACACCGTCTGGTCCCATTGATGCTGTGTTTTTTGCTTTGGAGAGGGTGGCTCCCACCTGAGTATCTGAGATGTCAGGGGGGCAGCACTCTGCTGGGATAGATATTTGCCCTTTTGGTGGGGAGGTGGGGGAGAAGTTTGTGCTGAACCTGTCAGCTAGGATGTTGGCAATGTCTGTGGGTTTGGTGTATTTTTTGTCATTTTGGACTAATTCTGAGCATATCTGGGAATTCCCACCCAGGTTCCTAGCATAACTAAAGTAAGCCTTGTGATTATCCTTAGTATCCTGTGCAATTTTTCTCTCGAAGCTGGCCTTTGACGATTTTATGAGTGCCCTTAGTTTTTTGCTAATACTGATCAGAGATGCCTTCCCTTTTTGGGATTTTGCTCTATCATGTAGTAGCCTCCTCCTTCTATTGTATAGTTTGTTTATGGCTGGGGTCCACCAGACAGGTCGTCTGCCTTTGGAGGATTGGGTCTTGGTTTTATTTGGGATTGCATGATCCATGCATTCCTGAAGGTGTTCATAGAATGCATTTGTAAAGGATTCTGTGGTCTGGGCCGTATTTTCCACAGGCCCGGGGGCTTTGAAGGATTCCACCTCAGTTTTGAGGAGTGTGGAATTTGCTTTAGAGAAGTTTTTCACTGTGGTTTTCTGGGCAGGGGGTGGGGTCGGGATGTGAATATCCAGTGAGATCAGTTTATGGTCTGATCTTACCAGTGAGGGATACACTTCTGGTCTGGAGCATAGAGTCCCCATGTTGGTGATGATCAGGTCCAGTATGTTTTCCCCTCTTGTGGGAGTGGTAACAAGTTGTTCCATAGCATTTGAGTTTACGAATTCTAGGAACCTTTGGGCAAGGGTGTTGGAGCTAGAGTAATGCTCCCAATCTATGTTTGGGTAGTTGAAGTCGCCCAATATAATGGTGTTCGGAGAGACCTTCATATTTTCCAGTGTTCTCAGGAAGGCTGAGTGGGGTTCCTGGGTTTGGGAGGGTGGTCTGTAGCAGGCTATAAACTGGAAGGCAGTTTTACCCACTGTTAGTTGCACATGGATAGTCTCTGATGCTTCGTGCTTTACCACCAACCTGGAGGTGTGGGTATCTTTGATGAATATCGATACACCCCCTCCTTTTGTGGTTTGGTCCAAGTTTTGGGGCTGAAAAGCATGGTATGAGGTATAACCTGGTAGTGCTGGGGTGCTCTCGGGAGTCCTGAACCAGGTTTCTGTTACTGCACAGATATCGATGTTCTCCATGCTAAGGAGAGTTTCGAGTGTGTGCATCTTGAGGTTTAGACTTCTGGCGTTGAGTAGCATTACTCTTAGTTTCTTATCCCTTGTGATACCTATGGAGGTGGGTTTGTCTTTTGAGCCTTGCCTAAAAAAGGCACTATGGCAGTAGCAAGAGCCTTTGCCAATATCCGAAAGCCCAGGGGTGACAGGTGCAAGCCGTCCCTAGCAAAGCATCGTGGCTTGTTGTGCATATCATCCCAAGCTGACAGGCATTGGATCCCCTTTGAATGACACCAATACTTAAGCCAATTGTTGAAATTGATCATCTTGTCTTCATATTGTGGCATCATTCTTGGTGAGGGTAAGATGCTACTCAAGGTCAGGGTCATACCAGCCTGGGCTACATGCTCAATGAGCTCCTCTATGTCTCTTTTCATGTAGTCCAGGGAGGTACGTCTCAGGTCATTCACACCAGCATGGACAATGACTGAGTCATATTTGTACTTGCCTTGGAGTGACCTGAGTGCTTGCGTTATGTGGCGGATCCTAGCGCCAGACAAGCTGCTCACCGTGACCTTCTCCTTGTTCAGCCTGGTGAGCGGGACGTCAGTGTGCCTGACGATAGAGTCACCTATTACAAGTGCATCAGGTGTGTTGTTTAGCCTTAAGGGCTGTGACTCTTCGGCACACTGGCTTTGTGAGATATGTGTTGCACGTGTTTTGTTTTGGGGTAGCGGTTGCTTGGGTGTCTGCTTTGGAGGACTCTGCTGCTTAGGCAGATCTTTATTTAGAGCCTCCGAGTATGTTTTTGTGTGATTATGTGTTTGGTTTGCTGTCATGGTAGGTCTATGTGAGACTGGAATTGTAGTGAGTGTGATTTCCTTCTCCTCCTGACTGGTTATGCCAGTACTGAGTTGAGAGAGCTTAGCCTCCAGTTTGGCTATATGGTTGCATCTCTCACATGTGTTGGAATTTGTTGGGAGGAGGAGAGGGTTGTCTGTGTACATGAGGCAGTTGTAACATTGCCTCAAGATTCCCATATTCACCAGCTGGACCGGAGAGGAGATTGACAACTGACCTTTGGACATGCTAGAATAATATTGGGAATTCCTTTATAATTGAAAACAAGGGCCAATGGGGAGCGAGGGTGTAGTGCTTTTAATTTTTAGTGCTGACTTATAATTGCTTTAGTGAGCAAGTGCCAGGTAACAAGTGCAATGTGTTACAGGTAACTTAAATGCAAAACGACAAACAGTAACTTTCTTTCAAGCGAAGCAAGGAAATAAGTACAGTAAGCAATGCAGATATCACTAGGGATCCACAGAAGCTGAGAAGCCATTTTAGGTGGAATTAGCGTTCAGCGAAATAACAAGCATACAAACAAAGCTAGATTCAGCAGGCCTGCATCTAGTCTATGCTACAGCAAACAAGGTGTACCAATTTCAGTAAGATACAGTTCAAATATTCAGGCACTATAAACCTATAACCAGAAATTCCCAGCTCAGAAGGGCAGAGTCCAGCCTCTCCTCCCACAAGAGTGCAGACCACGAACCTTCTTAATGTAAAATAACTGGCCTGAAGCCCAAGTGCTTAAACCAGAGCTAATACACTTTAAGAATAACAGACACTGAGCTCTCAATCAGCAGTTCCCAACTTAGAAGGATGAAAGCTACCTGTCCTGCCACCACAGTGCATGCCACAACCCTTCCTAATGTAGAACAACTGGTCTGAAGCCCAAGTGCTTAATCCAAAAGACTTAGAATGATAGCTACACTTTACCCAAGTTACTACCAAGCAGTAGTAAATACAACTGAATACTTTAAATAATGCCTGGATTAGTGCTCAAGTTATACAAACAAAGCTAGATTCAGCAGGCCTGGATCTAGTCTATGCTACAGCAAACAAAGTGTACCAATTTCAGTAAGAAGAAATTCAGATATGCATGCACTATAAGCCTTCAACCAGAAATTCCCAGCTCAGAAGGGCAGAGTCCAGCCTCTCCTCCCACAAGAGTGCAGACCACGAACCCTCTTAATGTAAAATAACTGGCCTGAAAGCCCAGGTGCTTAAACCAGAACTAATATACTTTTAGAATAACAGACACTGAGCCCTCAATCAGCAGTTCCCAACTTAGAAGGATGTAAGCTACCTGCTCTGCCACTACAGTGCAGACCACAAACCCTCTCAATGTAAAACAACTGGTCTGAAGCCCAAGTGTTTAAACTAAAAGGCTTAGAATGAGTTACACCAAGCAGTAATAAATACAATTGAGAACTTTTAAGATGACGCAAAAGCAAAATAAAGTAGGAAGAAACACAAGTACAGTAAGAGCAGATTAATTTTTTTTTTTTTTTTAGAAAAGTAGCAAAAGCAGTAGTAAATACAATTCTCATGCAGTGCAAGCTGGCACACTTGAATATGTAGCAATATTAGTCCACACACAGTTTGAAAAAATGTAATTAAATTAAAAAGGACTAAAAGCAAGTGCAGAAAGGGTTTATTAGGTAGAATGCGGTAAAGAGATGTCCTGGGGGAGTGTCTTAGATCAAATCTGCAGTGGGGCGGGCACTGCAAAAGCCACCAAATTTAAACTACAACCAAGAATAGGGGGTGGGGGTGGGGAAACAGTTTCAACACAGATGTAAGGAATGTGCAAATTATAAAAAAACATATATACTGTTTTCTATATATTTGCAGAGCAGTAAGACACATATATCAAGCAAACAATTTAGCTCTATAATACAGAATAACACAGAAAATATACCCAGCTCTATATACTTGCAGATAGTTCTGTAAGGCTGTCTCTCAAACTAAGGTTCCAGTTTGAATACAGGTTGTTAATTAAAAGGAGACACAGCACTAGCTAAATTATATCAGCTGAAAGACAAGGCAGGAAATGGGGGGGGGGAACAGTTTCAACACAGATGTAAGGAATGTGCAAATTATAAAAAAAACATATATACTGTTTTCTATATATTTGTAGAGCAGTAAGACACAGATATCAAGCAGACAATTTAGCTCTATAATACAGAATAACACAGAAAATATACTCAGCTCTATATACTTGCAGATAGTTCTGTAAGGTTGTCTCTCAAACTAAGGTTCCAGTTTGAATACAGGTTGTTAATTAAAAGGAGACACAGCACTAGCTAAATTATATCATCTGAAAGACAAGGCAGGAAATGAGGGGGGTGGGGAAACAGTTTCAACACAGATGTAAGGAATGTGCAAATTATAAAAAAATATATATACTGTTTTCTATATATTTGCAGAGCAGTAAGACACAGATATCAAGCAGACAATTTAGCTCTATAATACAGAATAACACAGAAAATATACTCAGCTCTATATACTTGCAGATAGTTCTGTAAGGCTGTCTCTCAAACTAAGGTTCCAGTTTGAATACAGGTTGTTAATTGTTATGCACATGTGTAGTGACCCTTGTTACATGGCTGGACCTCTCTAGTATAATTTGCAAGAAATAACAGCTGTGCATGTGTACATGTTATGCAAATGTGTAGTGACCCTTGTTACAGGGCTAGTCCTCCCTAGTATCATTTGCAAGCAATAACAGCTGTGCATGTGTGCATGCTATGCAAATGTGTAGTGACCCTTTTTACAGGGCTGGGCCAAATGGCTATGTGCACACCTACATAGACTGGATATTGAGAGTAGAGAAACACTGCTTGAACTACCAGGTTTGTGTAGCCCAACCTCTCATTGCCAACCTAACAACCACTTGCACATACTGTATATAAGGTAGTGCACAGCACTGGTAATGAAACAGGTTGCATATCATCTTTAACTCCAGTGTAACATCAGCAGTAGGAATGTAAGATGTAGGAGACAGCTGCCCAGGAGACAGCTGCCCATGTGTAATAGTCACTTCATAAGTGATGGCTTACACTATCTGATTATATCCTGATCATGTTGATAGTGGTGTCAGAGTCTATTGATACATGACTCTGTTTGGAGAGTGGGTGTCTGTGCCCAACAGAGCTCATGGTCCTGGTGGATATGTGAGTATATACCCAGAGAAGGAAACGGACCTGTAGACACTTGCATCATCTGTAATCAACTAACAGGATGTGATGTGCTCCTCAGAAGATGATTGCTGCTAAAGGTAGCTACAATGTTTCTGTAATAGTCAGTGTTGTCACATCCATAACACAAATATTTACATGTGAGCATCACTGTCTAAAACATCTTCATAAGCAATACGTAAACTAAATACAGTACTTGGTACTTGTAGTACTGAATGCACATACAGGCATGTCCACTAGTCAGCTACTGGTGTTTACTAATGTCAGCTTTGTGTATGTGGCCATCCTGGGGGAATGTAATCTCTATGCCAGGTACACTGCTAAACCCACCTAACACCACGCTCTACACAATGTTTGGGATGCAGCTACAGGGGTAAGCTGGAAGGCAGCCCAGTCTACAGCCATGACTGGACTGGGCAGTCATGAGGTGTAGGTTAACACATGCATCTCATCAACACAACCAATACATACCCTTACCAGAACACAGTAAGGACACCCACACACACTACCAGAAATCACACACATTCAGAGACGCTTCTAAGTATCTGGCCAAATAAGTGACCCCCCCCAAGCTGGAAGAGACAGATACTGAAATACACAAACTGTATGACATAGTTTGCATAATTGTGCCACACCTCAGAACACGTGGCTGGAAACATGCCCAACAGTACTCATTTGTAAATGCAAACTCTAGCACTATGTTGCACACCAAGCTATACAAGGGCATACATACTGTTAGCTGCCTGTCTGCCATGATTAGCCACATACCCATACACTCAGACCACCTTTTGAACTATACATGTGGCTCTGGCATATTCCATGTTGTTGTACAGGACCTGTGATACAGTAGCCTGGACTGCATGGAAACACATGTAGGAACTGTCCAGTCTTGTAGCCCATGCAGGTATGTCCCAAGGCCTGGGTAGCATTCTGCCATTGGCCAGAATGATACTGCAATACAGGGATAAAAGGACTGTATTCCATAATTGTCTAGTGTACTGGTGCAAGTCAAAGGGTAGCCAGTATCTGTATGCCTGGGATAACATGGTTGACAGACCATGATGTTTTGCCAGACAGGGCCTGCATCTGTCACCCCTGGGAATCTGGATACTGCCTAGGGCTCATGCTTCCCCTATAGTGCCTTCATCATGCACAGTTCAAGTTAAGGTCCACTGCTATTACAGGGACAGCCATGCAATAACCTGTGGGTCTCGCTACACAATGATACATGTCAGAAACACTATATGGACATACATATGTCAACCCCTAACATGGAGAACATATCTGTGCAGTGGCTGAGACATGTTTCAATGCTCTGGAGAGCACACCTGCATGACCATGTTATAACACATACCTCACCTCTTGCCCATTATCCTTTATTGGAACACATGGGCCGCAGGTGTGTCCATATTCCTGAAGGATATGTACACCACCACACTAGTTGCACTTGCATAATGTCAGATGCATTATGCAGAGTAACTACCTTTGTGCCAAAGTGGAGTTCAAATTGCACCTTGCGATAGATCACCCACCAGGCCATGGATTTCCCAACTGTCATAATGTGCTGTAATGGGAAAGATTAGGTCTGAGACAGAACCATATTAATGGCTACTCTCAACTATTCCATTATGAACTGGGAAAACTCCTTATGTACTAACACCTGTTCTCAGTGCATGTTGGATTCCATCGACCCAAATTACCTGGATCACAGAAGTCACACAAACAGGGCTAACAGTATGCTACATATAGTCAGTCTCCAATGCCAGTGTTATGTTTCCTAAGAGCAGAGTGGTGACTGTCATGGCACCCATGCAGATGGACAATGCATGTGCAAATGCTGATTCCTACACAAATTAACCTTAAGCAGTCACATATGTGCAGTGATTGTGCCATTGAAACAGAACCAGGATCCAACCCAACACAAACAAGAAGGCAAACTGGTGGTACCATGCTTTAAACTGTACTACAGAAGGTAGTAACTGTTGCAAGAGTGAACACACATCAGTGAAGGTGATCCCTGGTCAGCCTCAGTAAGATGCAGATACACCATATAAAACCACATGAAGCTGCTGTGAAACTAATCAGCCACATATTATGAAGCCAAGCACAGAGCATTCTATAGCTGTGTCATTAATCATAATGGCAATGACAAGACCTGCCGTGCTGCACAGCATTATAGCTTGGGAAGTACTGCACCTACAGAAATAGCACCCGTTTATCCAGATAGGGTCTTGGAGAACCTAAACCCACTCCCACCTCCCCGCCTAACAGGTACACTTAGTAATAAATCAATGTACACTACAGGGCCCCTGTAATAACGACTGTGCAGGTACAAGCTGCACTCTCTAAAGCCATACATACAGCTTTCATGGGACCTGTCAACATCCCAGGGTGTATCCTACACAAATGTAAGAACAATCAGCTATCCACATACACATCATGTTCAATCATAGCTCCATGTCAGGCTGTGTACACACCGAATGGTGCACAGCAACAGTTATCACATCCCACAAAGGGGGAGACACCATTGATAATGGGAGATAGTGCACAACTATCCTGCTGAGTCTGGTCTGTAAGGCCATGAACCATGATCAACGTATTTGATGTATTCAGTACAGATGTAGATGACAGTTGGGTTGATTCACACTACATATCATGACCTTGCCAGGTCGTAGGGCACCATCACCCATACTGTGTTCCAGCTACATTCAGTAAACTAGGTGTATATTCCTATGTCACAGGAGTGGTTGGCAACTGGACTGCTGGCAGAACCAACAACTACAGAAGGTGTCTGACTAATACAAGCACATCAAACCAGTGCCAGCCACAGTAATACAGGGTTCATTCCTGGTACTCCCCTTCTATGTTATCTATACCACACAGACTAACACAGAAGGCATCAGCCTATTGATGTTTGCAAATGACTATGAACTAGGAGCAATAGTTGACTCAATTTGGGCTGCCTTCAATATACAGAAGGGCCTCAGTGTGTCAGATGTGTGGTGTGTGACGTATAGCCACATTCTGACAGCTAAGTATTGCATTGCCATCCCCTATGTTACAAACTCCGTACTCATGAACTACCACCTAGGCAGCAGTCAACATAATGGCAACTGTGTGCATGGGATGCAGCTGGACAGTACTCTTTCCTTTGACAGTTACTTCACACAAGACAGGTAGTCATATGTGGCACCCCTAAGCATGACAGGGTGCCATCCAGGAATATAGAGATAATTGCTCACCCATACTCAACACCCATGTGACCCATAATAGATCACATATTTCCTTTAATGGTTATTGCCCATGTGTAGATGGCCTATACTGCCCTTCCCAATCCCTAGCTGCACTATGTAACATGCAGCCTTCCCTGAATAAAGCCATGTCCAACCCAGAGGTGTTGGACATGCTAAACTTAACACATCCTGATCCCAAATAAACACATACTTCATGGATATCCACCTTTCTAGTACAAGGATCACAACATGCCTAACAGATCTCTGTTCCATACATTTAACATCTCTTGCCATACTATGCATCCCTGTCCTGCAAAGTTGTACATCGCCCCTCTCTGTGACATGGTGTGATGACCACATGCCAAATATATCAGTAACCCTGTGGATCAGTTCTGTAGCACTGCTTGAACTGGCCACTGAAACTTACCTGTCTGTTGCCTACAGTTAGATAACCTGTCTGTGCCTAGGCTCATAAATGGCCCAGGGCATATAGTCTACTAGATCACTATGACCATACATGCTATAGTTAATATCCAACCCTGCAAATACCATCAGGCTAGCTATTGTCTCATGTGTTACACATGTGCAACACAGGCAATACATGGCAGGATGCTACACAGCTGTACAGTGCCATGTAGATATATACAGCAAAACACATACATGCCTGCAAGTCTGCAGGGTCACAGGTCATGTCCCTAATGGCTATGTATGACTATATATGTGACATATACATAACATTAAGGTCAACTGCATTAATCTGAACACATCCAGTCATGTGCTGATAGGTAAAGACACCAGTAGAGGCAAACAGACATGCCCACGTCAAGACAACATCCACATGGAGTATGAGTAATGTCATCACATGACACACACATATATGATGATAACATCACATTACCAGTAAGTGTCAAATGTGTGTGACCTATACATGTCAGTGGTGTTAGTGTCATGTAGATTTGCAAAGACTTATTTGTAATCATAATAAATGTGATACACATGTATGTTCAGCTGTACTTCTGTACTTTTCTGTGAGTTACTGTGACCTGTCTCCATCATTATGTCTTCCAGGTATGCCATGTATTAAGCTGCCAGTGTACAGCCACTTGGAGGATGATGTCCTTGTCCCATACCTCCTCGACAACCATACAACACTCTTCGGCCAATGCCACAGGATGCACAGTAGTGGGATGCCCTGTGGGAGGAACTCTGCAGGAGGGTAAATGATGTTGCCGGTCACAATCTCACTTATCAGCAGGTGCGCCAACACTGCACTGACCTCATAAGACTGGCGAAACAGCGTGCTAATGCAATTGCCAGGGAACAAGGTGCAACAGGTGGGGGGGGGCACTCATCCAGCCCCCACTCACAAATACCAAGGAGCTACTAGACAAACTGGGGACACCTGCAGACCTCCATCCACAAGCTTTAGCTGGTATTGTGGAGGTGGGTGTCTCTCAACCACCGAGCCTGGAGTTGCCTGGTAAGTCACTACTGCACATATAACACAACTATATTTCACATAGTTACATGTGTTACTGTACAATATGTAATGTAACATCATATGCAAGGCATGCATGCACACATGCCACATAGTATAGTCTGCTACTCTACGTATGCACAGATGTGCATACTGCATAGTATAGTGTATTGTACTGGCTTATGTGCTAACATGGACATTGCACCCTGTAGCTATCACACAGGTATGGATAATGATCTTACTGCTGTGACACTCCTGTTTAGGTACCTCTGGCATTTTGCAGCGACAGCAGCCTGTGTCAGGTGAGATTGTTATTATTTACAAGGCATGACAATGCATGGATCATATCAATTGCATGCTATCTGACATAACACATGTACACATAATGTATGGTGGTCCTGTTAATAGTCACTGGTAAGACCTGCAATGCATCACAGTGGTTACCCATATGAAACAATTGAAGACTATATGAAGCTCCTACACTAAACCTTCCAAACTGTCATTGCCAGATGTGTGGACAACAGTGAATGCAATGGTGGAGGAGTGTTTCACTCTAGGGACAGGTACTACATATCAGCATTGCACATGTTGGGAATATGAACAGTACTGTACAGAGAGCATATGTGTGCACACACTCTAAATGTGTTGGAGCTGGAGTATTACAAGCCCACAGGATACACCCTTGTGGATTGTACCCTTGCTATGAATGTCACACAATGTCATGTGCTATCTGACATGTCCATGACATGTAGTGGGCTGACTGCAACACTGCTCAACTATCCTGCAAAACATGTCTCACATCCCATACATACCACCCTTTGTCTACATAACCTTGTCCTCAGTGGAGCATATGACATCTATGGGTGTATGTCATGTGGAATAACACTGACGTGAAATAAGATGGCCATCACAACCATTGGACAGAACAATGGCCATGGAGGATGGCCAGAGACATGAAGCAACACACACAGTACAAGTGATATACATGTGTGTACACCCTGTTGTACATTGGCTCAACACAATACAACTATGGCCTTTGTGTAATGGTGATATTGCAGATGTGAAACACTAAACATCATACAGGCCTGTGCACAGCTTGTGTATGCATAACATGAAACCACCACATAACATGCCTTGAACATCTTGAGTGTGTCACAACATGAAAGCATTCACCTATACAGTATCCAAATACATACATGTGTTGCACAACATACACATACAACTATATCAGGCCACAGATACAGTACATTCACCTTGCTGGTGTCAGACATCACTGTCATGCCTGCTCCTTATGTGTGTGAGGTACACAGATGGCATGTTGGACATAGAGTACTGCTAAGTTAGCCATGTGTGGGCATAGTTGCCAGGTATCAGTAATATGGTTGCAGATGTGCAGGGGTGTCATCTGTATACCCTTCTGTGGCTTGTGCCACACATTCCACATTAGAGGTTTAGTGTGTATACGCCTCAGTGATGTGGGTCACATTCCACATTAGATATGTATTGTATGTGAACATAGTCATGGCTATGAACTGTGTCAGTAGCTCACACTGTATAGCAATTGTAAAGCCACATGATGCCCTGCAATGGCTATGCACATCAGCTCAATGTGCAGTATGTCACTGCATATTTGTAGGGCGGACAGACAACATTGCATCAGCTGAAGGCCTATGTTAGTATAATGCATCCCTGCATTGGCACACCATTACCGTACTGTAAATTGGAAAGAACACCATTGTGTTACACATGTATGCATGTCATTCAACATGTCAGCAGAAGACATGTCATACTACATGTGATTGGCAAGGTCATACATCATACAGCAGGCCGGTGTACTGTAAACCTGTGCTGGTCTGTGGCACCATTGCAAAGTAGGGACAGCCATATCAAACATGTGTGTACAGCCACATGCACAATGTCTAGACTCAGCTCAGGGGTAGGTGGAATAATGTTGAACAGACATGCACTGCTTTGGGGAGATGTGCAAGCTAGGGCTCAGGCAAATATGATATGCAGTAGACATACCCTACTGCTCATGTTCTCACACATAGGGGCAGTGGCCAACACAAAGCATCAGGTGAACAAAGGCCAGTGATGGTCTGCTAACATGTGGTGTATGTTGCACACACCATGGCAGTGTGATGCAATGGTGCAAAGTGCATGCATTGTGTTGCAGGTATGGGGCATAGGCTACTAACACAAATGGTGCAATACAGGTATGTATGCTAACCACCACTATAATTGTGTACGGTGCATGCCAGCTGCTATAACACATGCATGCTGTTGTGTGCAACTCAGGGATGTATGATAACTACCACTATAGATGTCTAATCTGAAACTATAATTGTCTAAGCTGAATGCCATCTGCCATATCACCTGCATGTAGCATGTGTGGCTGTGTGTCAGTGTGTGTGTGTCTGTCTGTGTGTGTGTGTGTGTGTGTCTGTCTGTGTGCGTCTCTGTCTGTGTGTGTCTCTGTCTGTCTGTGTGTCTCTGTCTGTGTGTGCCCCTCTGTGTGTCTCTGTCTGTCTGTGTGTGTCTGTCTGTCTATGTGCATCTGTCTTTATGTGTGTGTCTGTCTGTGTCTGTCTGTGTGTGTGTGTGTGTGTGTGTGTGTGTGTCTGTTTGTCTGTGTGTCTGGTATAACTTGCAATGTACAGTTCTTGTCTTCCCCTCACAGGTGTTGATGTAGGTGCGTTGCCCTCCTGCAGTTCACCTGATGTTAGTGTCCCCACAGACTTTAGTAGTGATGACGATAGTATGATTGAGGCACAGGCAGGGCTGTCAGGGGCTGAATCTGTGCCATTGGTTGCCATTCCACCTGTATCCCCCTCATCCTTGCACACAGTTCCCCTGCCTACACATACCCCATTACCACTGGCCATAGGGGAAGGACAGTTGGTGGGTGGTAGCATGGAACAGGGAAGTATGGAGACTATGGAAGGTGTGCCTGCACACCATGATCCCAGTCAACTGACTGGTGATGTCCCACACAGGCATGTGCCCAGCACTGTTTGTAGGAGGACCACTGACCAACATGCCACTGTGAGACAAAGCACATCAGCTGGAGTCACCAGACATATGTTTTGGGCTGTAATGGAGCCACAGGCACGTGCTGAATGGCACAACAAAGAAGGTCTGAGGCTTCAGAGGGCTGCTGTCTGTTCATTAACTGACAACATCCAGGCACTTGCAAATGCTCACCATCATCTTGCAGATGTTTTGGATAGATGATTGGGTGACATGGTGGGAGTCCTTGACCGTGGCATGTCAATCCTCCAGCATGGAATGTCTGTGCTGGAACATCTGGTGGGAGTGAGGTGTTGGGCACGTGGACGTAGGTCAGCTACATCACCTGTTGAAGGTCTACGTGAACATGCTAATGCACATGCCCACTCCCATAGTGGTTGTAGCAGCAGCAGTGCAGCTGGTGCTGTGCAGTCCACATCAGATCGCAACAGGTCACGTGCACATGGTTTTGGATGGTCCCAACAGGGACATGATTCCAGTGGACATGTGTCATCAGACAGTACCCAATCTGGACCACTGCATGGGAGTGCCCATGAAACCTCTAGCAGGTGCAGGTCACGTGGCTATGGCTGGACACCGTGAACTGTGAAACCTGCCTTGTACAGTCTGCAGCTGTCAATAATACCCCTGTGCAGGCCAGCCACATGCCAGACCTGTGTGCATGTATACACACGCACACACCGTAAACAAATGTAGGGCACCTCAACACACACACACGCATAAAGTCCACACACGCCGAATGATATCACAGTCCCTAACACACACACATGATGTCATCCAATGGCGCAGCCTAGGCCTCTGGCAAACATTATCACCCTGGGCATATGATGATGCCTGTGCCTCATCCCTGTCATCCACACCATCGGTACATGGACATGCTCATATAGTCTGATGCACAGGGTGAACATACTATGTAGACAATTGTAAATTAATATTGTTGAGTAGTGTTGACAGACAGCAGACATGCCATGTATTACAGTTTTAGAATGCATTTTGTACATTTGACAGTATGTATCATGTGTAACAACACTAACAGCATGTTGATCTTGACGTTCTGCCTTCCTCATTCAGGTGTAGTTGCATGTCCTGGGGGATGTCAATGTTTGCAGTTAGTGTCCCATATCTACATGTTGACTACCCACAGGTCAGTATGACAATACCTGCATGCACTTTGTAGCTTCCACATCACAGTTATATTCTTCCATGATTCAATTACGTTTACTGCTCTAATGATCCAAGAGCATGATAGCTGTGTAGTAAGCTACTGTGTTCAGAGCCGTGGCATCCATAGTGGGTGACATCACAGGTATAGTTACCTGGAGCGGGGAGGAGGTAAATGAGTGGTATGGCGGATGACAAGGGTAAAGGCCAGGGGAAATAGTGGCTTCTCATTGAGAAACAGTAATACCCACTGCCCTGACAGCATGCAAACACAGACACACCCACACACTCAGGGATTCACAGACACAGTAACACACACACACACACACACACACACACACACACACACACACACACACACACACACACACACACACTCACACACACACTCACACACACACACACAGTTGCCAGTGTTCGGATGAGAACCCCTGCCTATGTGCATATCATCATTATAGTACTACACAATTACAAGACAGGCCACAGAGATTACACATGTACAGGTAGTCGGAATGGCCTAAGATCAAGGACATCGACAGGGATACTACAGTGCAGTGAGTGTATGTGGGGAGGGGGTTCCATCAGTAGGCTATGTAACAAGAGGTCACACCCCAGGGTGTACATGTTAACAGACAGTTAGAATGCCTGTCTATGATTGATGATATCAACAGAGATGCTAGATTGCATTGAGTGGATGGGGGGAGGGGGCATTAACATTTCACTATGGTAAAATCCAGCCTCAGTCCAGAGACCGGACAGCCATACACACGGACAGCCATACACACACACACACAGACACACACACACACACACACACACACACACACACACACACACACACACACACACACACACACACACTGTGGCATTCACAAAGATATACACCTATGTCACACACATACAGACACTTTACATGTGTGAGGTTCAAACAACTGCCTATGCCTTTCTTTCTACACTTCACTCTGTACTGGTGTCAACAACAGTGTTAAGGAAAGTGAAAACATGTGGGATGTATTCCCAACCATACGTGACATATATGGACACCCACACACCCACATATGCCAGTACTGTGAATCAAGCAACTGCCTATCTCATGATAGGTATTACAGAAGTACAGCACTATCACATTCACTACAAAGCATACTGACTCTTTCCTTGTACTGATATATGCACAATATGCACAGGGGAGGTATTACTGTTACAGGTGTCATGAATTTTGCCTACAGTGTCACCTTTACTGCATTCTACATTGTCTGTCTTCCACTTCAATTAACAAAACCTGACCTTAGCAGTTACACAGGTTATTGTAGGAATGGTTGCAACACACCAGTGAGCTGTCCTCAGTAATCATTCATCTGCAAAGAAGCCCCACCACTTAGTAGTCATGTCCAAACATCTGTCCATACCTCATTTACGGCTTACTGTACTTAGAGAATATCACCATATACAGTTGGCAATCTTGAGGCTGGATTGCAACAGCATGATGTACTAAGACAACAGTAACCTTCAGACATCAGACCTTGCACACACATGCAATCTACACAAACATCAATCCATGTACACATATGCAGTCTACATCAGTTAGTGCACTAGCAGGTCAGGAGGATACATTCCACACCTTCCCCACACCATGTGTGAAACATAGCTGAGCATTACACCATAATGGATGTTGTATTCATGTACTGATAGGACACCTCCACCTTCAACGAGTAGCCAAGTGTACACATATGACAACAGCACATATCAGCGAGACACACACAGCATTATTCCATGTCATGTTCCTACAAACTGCTACTTGACAGTGCCATGGGGAAGCCAGGGCACTGTAATGGTCAACAGTGAGCACATCATATTTGCCACACACACCTCATGTTTACTGGAAGAATGCCAGCAATGTGCTCTGTTAGAGCTAGGCAGTACACTCATTCAAGCATGTATGAGGTCTGTGGCTTGTAAACATCTCACCCCAGCATGTACGGGCTATTGTGGTAGTAAGGCTAATGTCCAGACATCACACAGCATGCATGGCTTGCAATTGTTTTCATTGGGTATAAGTAGGAGCTGTGGCCACACATGGCTGTACATGTCATGAACATATCACCTGTGACTACTCAGGAACATAGAGAGCAGAGCTGGATTTCCCTGAGTTTGTCAATACAGGCCTTGTGTAGGGCCTATGATCCTGTTATTTGGGTAAGTTTGTAGGCATTGCATTAGGTGGACATGTCTAATGACATACATGCCACATGGGGTGTTGTATGATATGATAGGTGTCATGGGTGACCAGTAGAGAGGGAATATTACCTCTGTTAACATAGATATTAAACCTTATGTACTTTTAGCATGCTATCTGCCATGTGCATGTATGTAATGACTGTAGCCATCTGTATGTAGAAAGGATAACGAAAGCTATGGTAATGTCATTTATGTTTTATGAGTGTGAGATGTACATATACAGGGCAGGTACAGTTAGGTCATATCCAACCATGAAGGTGTTGTTTACTGGTGTACAGCAACAGTCAACCGTGTTAATGCTGACAACATCTGAGGAACCTGATATGTGTACAACTGAGCTGGTTACAAACAGTGGTATTATTGCATTGCATAACACATTATGCAGCTGTGTCTGTACGTGGGTACTTTGCACAGTTGATGTAGGCCTAGGTACAGTCCACCAATCGAGGGTTATCTGGTGGTCTATCATACTATGTCATACCACATATGGATGTGTGTTGATAGTCTGGGGACAAGGTGGTGGATGTATATGAGGATACAACCTAGAATGCAGCATTTGCCACTGTCACCTGTACTTGACTCATCTGTGATGAGTTATGTCAGAGTAGTGGTCTTTACATGTGAGTAGCCTTTATGAATATGTGGACACCACCACCTGGAATGGCCCATACCACTGTTATGGCCCACATGTCTGGATCTGAGTCATATGGTGGTAGTGCAATTGTGCACTACAGAGCCTTCAGCCAGGTGTTCCTCACTGCACAGATGTCAGTATTTCCCATTGTAGGTTCTACATTGAATAAATGGATTACTAAAGCCACACATCTAGTACTGGTTAGCATAAGCATCCAATGTAATACAATGCAATGTGTAACTCTTATGTAACTATCCACATGTGGAGTTTTTCTCCCCAGGCCTCTGCTGAAAATGGACCTGTGTCCAGTCGAACTATCCCAGTTAACAAATGTAAAATACAATAAAATAAATAAAAATAATTGTCTTGTAAGTGTCAGGGTGTTACTTCTGGGTGCAGGACATTTGCCTTGGAATGCAGCTATATGGGTAAATGCAACCTAGGTATTATCCACACACATGTGAAACATGGATGCATGTGCTCTGTGCTGCAGGCTTGTCATTCAATCATGACAGCCCAGAATGACAGATGCTGGACAACCTCATAATAAAAGCAGGACATTGGCTCATTGTTTTGGTCTAGCAGAAAAAAAACAAGCAACTGAACACCAAGAAAAAAATCTTCTGTTCCACTGGAATACAATTCTCCTTTATTGTACAACGTTCCAAATGAGCGCTTTCGTCTGCTCAGGGCAGACTTCTTCAGATAAAAGAGTCACTGGTACACAATCTTTTTATACAAAATGAACAAAACCAATAATTCAATTAAATTCACTTAATTGAATAACCTTAAAGTCATATAGTACCAACATCCACTCCAAAAAAACTTGAATCAATCAGTCCTTCTAAAATTTCTACATATACTATTCTGAAATACTTAAATTAGTAAATATTTATTAAAAATGTTTATTAAAAATAAAATGTATAGTATTTAAAATAATCTATCTGACTAACGAACCTATCTATACAAAAAACATTAAAAAAAACCTTGAAATACACTTTAAAAAGAGTTGTAAACCCTAATGTTGTACTAGTATACTGTTAATATTCTTTTCCATTGCATTTTGAAAATTTGCATCTTTGTTTTCTTGCACTGCTTGTGACATATGAATGCTGCATCAATTCCTTCTAATTTACAGAGCTAATGTTAAGCTAAGGAAGAATACTTTTTCTAATAAAAATGTTACTAAATTTAAACACTACCCGCCTTGCCTTCCAAAATGGCCTTGATGTTAATATATTCATTGAGGCCAGGTCTTATATTTGACCTAAGTCTTAACTGTCATGTAATTTCTTTTTGTAATAAGAGGTTCTTGTTGTCACCTCCCCTGCTATCCATACCTACTGAGTCTATAATACCAAATCTAAAATCTGGGGTTGTTTTGGTCTAGCAATTGCCACTTTTACCATGACATCACTGTGAGTTGCAGGAATGTGCTTGGTAGCTAATGTCTTATGTAAGGTGATGGACAGCAGTAGAAATTGTGTATATGACCAATGTGAGATATACTTAGGGTAGCAGTCCTGCTAATAACGACAACTACTAGCATAGCTGGGAGAGGTCATCTTGACACCTGCACCTCAGTACCATTACACAATGTGGCCTACACATTATGCTTGCACATGCTACTGTTCCACATATAATGCCACTGTCCACAACCTGCTATCAATGTATGCCTTTCAGGGCAGTAAGGTGTGTGACACATGCTGTAGGTAGCATTCACCTGTGTGTCACAGGTAACCTATTGCCTGTCACGTCCACACATGCATGAATGTGTATACTTAACATATATATGTCAGTACTTCATGTACATGTATGCATGCGTATCCCTCAGCACAGACACAGATATATCATTTACGGGCCACATACAAGTATCAGGTAGTAAACCAGTGTGTGTGCATATATACTGACAGGTAAGATGTACATAGCTGTAAACCTGTGTGTTTACAATAGGAGTCCATTACAATGTGTTCTGTACATGTAAGTGTATGAGCATGCACACTGTGACCTTCTGTAGCTAGAATTGGAGTGCATCCCAAACAGCCCTGTGCTACTAAGTGTATGAGCATACCCACTGCCACCTTATGTAATTTGAGTCAGTGCATCCAAGCCCTTTCTTACTAAGTGTATGAGCATGCCCAATATAACCTTGTGTAGTTGTAAAAAACAAAAAGACAGCTTGTCACATGACACTTCTAATTAAAATCTTGTGTGTGTATATAAGGATATGTAAGTTTCTGAATTCTTAGTTAACTAAGTAATATCATATTTTGAGAGTCAACACAATAATTTGAGATATAGTATTGTTAGTATATGTATGTTTGTATATATATTTCTATCATCATTACAGGTAAAAATTCTGAAGGAAGGGAAGGGTTGAAATGTTCTAAAATATTGTCAGTCATATTCATTTTTAAAAAAATGTTTTAAGTAGCAATAATGTGGATGTGCCTTTAAGACACAAGATTTTAATCAGAAGTGTCATGTGACAAAAAGGGTGTGTATATATTGCCTGTGTTGAAGTTTGTTCAGTTTCTGATGAAGTCTTGCCATATGTACAAGACGAAAAGCGCTTCATTAAACTGAGAGAGAATTAAACTGAGAGAGAATTTGCTTTGGTGTTTCCAAGCTGTTTTTTTGTTTTTCGCTAGTTTGTCTTACTTTAGTTCCTCTCTGCTTGTGTAGTTGTAGCCATAGTGCATCCCAAACGGCCCTGTGCTACTAAGTGCAGGAGCATGCCCACTGTAACCCTGTATAGCGATAGTAGTTGTCCATTCCACAAATGGCCATACTCCAGTTCAGGTTCCTGTTGTGCTACAACTATACCTCTCAGGCCTACCTATGTACTACCTGCAGACAATGTTTCTTGTTTGTGCATACAGGTTGTAATGGACACCTACTTTAAACACACAGGTTTACAGCTATGTACTTCATGACTGTCAGTCTCCCTGTTGTTGTCCTCAATCTTAGAAGGGCATTCTGATTACCTTAGAATGTGTAATCTCTGTGGTGTGTCTCATAACTGCATAGTACTGTAATAGTGATCTGTAGATAGGCAGGAGTTCTGATCCCACCACAGGCAACTGTGTGTGTGCAACAGCAAATGCCTGAGTGAGCGTATTTGTGTGTGTGTCAACAAATGGTTGAGTGTGTGTGTGCCAGAAAATGGCTGAGTGTGGTTGTGTATTTGTGTCTGCATCCTGTCATGATAGCAGGTTTTGCTGCATTCCAAAGAGATACCACCTTTTGCACTGGCCTTTATCCTTGTCAACTGCTAAACATCTCCCTTTCCCCTCCCCACTGCAAGTAATCAGTCCTGTGATGTCACCCAGCTCAGAAGTGGAATCAGAGTAAGTGTGATTGTATGTGTTCTGTGGCAAATACCCCAACTGCATATCACTGTACTAGTTACCTTTACATAAGCAAGACGTGTATGCACCCTACCGGCAAGTGTGTGAGTGTTTGTGTGTGTGACTACCCTGTAGCCAGGCATACACATGTGCAATGTCTTTTATCACACCATGGTAGCCATCTGTGGTGACCAGTGTCTACAAAGTATTACATAGTTAGGAATGGTAAAGAATACACAGTCAAGCATGACTACAGTTGGGTATGTTATTTTCCTGTGCCACTGTCAAGTAGTGACACAAAAGTGGTCGCTAGGGTGTAAGTCCATACCCATCATTCCCCCACCCTAACTCCACAATCCCCAGGGTAGATCACATTAGCCATCATTCCCCACGCCAAACTCCACATACACAACGACCATCTTTTCTCTGGTAAACTGCTTAAGATTTAAATGTTATAACACAAGAGATGCCACTGTTTTGTGTACACGTCAGTTCCTTTGGAACCCTTCTGTGTGTCACAAAGGGTGTTCAGACGTGTATGTGTATATATATATACACATATATATATACAGATACATACATGTATATGTATATATATATATATATATATATATATATATATATATATATATATATATATATATATACACATATATATATATATGGTCTGTGTATATGCATATATATATATATATATATATATATATATATATATATATATATATATATATATATATATATATATGTAGTTATGACAGTTGTACAGATGTAGACTTGTCTTTGTTGTTTCAAAGCATACAGTACATTCAAGGGTAATGTACATATGTACACAAAGTGACTGTCCCATTTGTTTTCAGTACTGTGGAATACCTGTAGTAAGATATGCATTATAAACTTTATGCAACCTGTATACAACCCAGATGGCTTAGTGGTACATTCAGTGACCTCAGTGTGCATGGCCCAGAGTGCAGGACCTGCAAGCCTTATTGATTCTGTCAGTTAGGACTGCATAAGACATTTTTAAGCAGGTGTAAATGTGTTTCTGTGACAGTAAGCAATGGATACATGCAGGTAACAGACATGTACAACTCGCAGTACATTTGAAATGCCCTTCTTTGGCAATCCTGCTGATGTCACCCACCTACGAATACACCTCTGAGACTGCTGCAATCCAGTAATCTCCATGGCGTGTGCTGTAACTGCTTAATGCTGTAGTGTGTTAAACTAGTTTGGTAGGTGTTTTAATCCCAGACAGGCCAAGTGTGTGTCTACCTGCCTGAGAAAGAAACAATGCTTTCAGAGTATGCACACTCTTTACAATTCACATACTCACCTTTGGCAATCCTGCTGATGTCACCCACCTAGAAATACACCTCTGGGACTTCTGTAATTTAGTAATCTCTGTAGTGCAACTGTGTGTGTGTCTGTCAGCCTGAGAAAGGAACAATGCTTTTTAGAGTATGCACACTCTTTACAATTCACATAACCACCTTTGGCAATCCTGCTGTTGCCACCCACCTGGTAATACACCTCTGGGACTACTGTAACCCAGTAATCTCCCTAGCATGTGCTGTAACTGTGTAATGCTGTAGTGTAATATACTAATTAGGTAAGGGTTCTATTCTAAGACATGGCAGGTGTGTGTGTGATAGTCAGAGCCTGTGTGGAGGTGGTTGTGATTATCTAACCACTGGACATGTTGGGAAGTGGATTTTTTAGTTTTCCTATATGTTGTCTGCATTATATGTCACAATGTCCACCTCACGAGGCGTACAGATATCAGTCAGCCAAGGGACTCTGTTGGCAAGCCATACCCCTACATCTGGCAAAACGCCTGGTGAGCAAAGTATGCAACCCTACTATTACCCGGAATACGTTCCGAACCCATGCGTCATACACAAACACACTTGCCTGGAATATCCTGCTATGTTGCTAGTACCTTGCACATTGATGACAGATAGTAGGCATGGTGTATTTGCAGTGGGATGCAGAGGGCATGGCACCCTGTACAGCAGTACAATAGGCACATAATTGCAGACAATGTGCCTTCACTGTGTTCCCCACTGGATGCCTGCAACATATGTGGTGCCATCAAATGTGATTCATAGAGGCCATACAATGCCTTAGACATGTGCCCTGTATGGACTGATGCCACTGACACCAAGGAATATCTGCATTAATGCAGGTGTAGGGTCAACCTGCTGTCTATAAGCAGGTCCTGCCACACCAGGCCAGTATTGGCATGCCTGAGGATAACAGTCTGTGTAGACAACATGTGTCAGCCAAACCAGGTACACCTGTACATGTCACTGTACATTATTGTGGGACATGCACATGCCTGGCAATGTCCATGGCAAGGACTATCAAACACAGACATGGCATGCATTGTAAAGCAATGGCCATACACAATGGTTACCAGGATGTCAGGACAGTTTATACAGTACCCATCTATGTGGGACATTGCAGACACTACACCTCTGTACCACACTGCACATCATTGTCGGGTGGCATGATGCCAAGGATTACCCCTCACCCAGCCTTCTACAACCATCTTGCACAGCCAACCACTACACACCCATTAAGCAATGTACACGTGCATGTCAGTACTGGTACCTTGTGTCTGCATGTGGGGTATGATGCTCCCAACCACAGTCACACCCAGTATAACTCCCATTGGCATACGGACTGATGTCAGACACGTTCACATGCCCTAGCCCATAGAACCTCTGGATGTCCCCTGCGGTGCATGTAGTACCTGTGCATTACTGCAGTGTGGCAAACTAAGTAGCTAGGAAGTGTATTTGTGGGCTGGGCAAAGTGTGTCAATGTGAGTCCATTAGAGAGTGTGGTTGTGTTGACAATGACATCTGTTCATGTGGACAGCCATGTGTGCTACACATAATGTATGTCTACTATATCTCTGTTGCAGATGTCACTCACCAGCACACATATATGTTCTTACAGCACACCAGCATGTCAGCTTTGTGGCACATGGATAACTGCATGCACTTGTAAAAGTAATGACTAGTCATTCAGGGTTTGAACCCCTGTACTGGTAGGTATGTGACAGACACTTAGGTTTTAGTCTCCAAGCCCTTCTCTGATGTACTTTGCCTCTGTCTGTCCCTCCCACACGCACTCTGGTGGATGTGGAGTTGTACACCTGCTCAGCAGCAGCTTGTGTTTTGCAGGCGATGGTCATGATCAGGTGATGGCCTCTGCACCTATTGCAGTCCTCCTCTAGCTGATTGCACGTGGAACAGCTGTGATGATGTTCCCATAGCCAATTACATGGAAACACAGTACAATATATAGGAAGATCATGTTGGTGTTTGCCCATGACAGTCACTGTGAGTGGTACCTGGATCTGGTGTTTGGTAAAGGGCATCACAGATGATATCTGGATGTTCCTCAAACAACATACACAGTGGGAAATAGCCTAAAGACAGGAGGGTGATGTGCCAGACATGACTACAGCATGTAAGTGTAACTATGCTTCATTGAGACTACTGCCAGTTTAACAAGTTGTGTGTGGTAATGGCTATTCTGCATGTTTTAAAACTGACAAGACAGTGCTCTGTTTGTGAGGGAACCCCCATCTGTAGGGCCATCTGTGGACTGGTCAGTATGTGGAACCATTTCTTTCCTGTGTTACTCACTGAACACACATCTGTGAACTGCAGGAGCATAGTGTGAGGATTGCAGTCAGTACATGGTGAGAGTGATGAGTTACTGCCATTGCATCCCTGATTAGACATATGTCACATAAAACAGTGGTATGACAGACACTGTCTGGGGTTCTCAGTGACATGCCAATAATGGGCCACTGTTCATAGCTGCAGTCACAAGTCTTCTACACTTTGTATAGATGTCATGCAGTATATATGCATGTGTTGTGCTCCCTCTGCAAATGTATACCATCTGTTGTGTTGGGTTAATGGTCATATCTATGCATGCTGTTATAAGTAATCCTGAATGCTGTTGACTATTACTAAGCCATATCTGTGTTAAAACTGCAACACCATAGGCTGTATGGGTTTGGAGGTCCTGGCAGAACCTCCTGTCCCACTTCAGCCGGCCATGGCACCAGGCATCAGCACATCTGGGGCCCAGCCTTGGACCTCCACCTCTGTTGGCTCTGCACCACCTTCTGATGGAACCGCCACTGAGGATGGGGCTTGTCCCCCTGGGAGCAGGTCCAGACAGGGACTTGTCCACTGTTGTACAGTCCCGGACATGGTGCGTAGGGGGCTCAATATGGGGATTTGAGGCCAGATACACCAGCTCGAGGGCAGAGTGTCACATTTACAGGGTGAGCCTGCCCCTCCTAGACAGCCCCAGCACTGTCACCTTTGCGGCTGTTTTGGTGCAGTGGTGGCTGCCCAAGGCTGGGGACCTCCGTCCCACTGTTTCCATCTTTGGGCTCATGGGCTTGTGACTGCCGAACACCCCTCCCCATCCAAGGTGCATCCCCCCACATGTGTCATATACCAACCCTGTATGCTGTCTTGTCTGTCATCTTACCCAACCTATCCTCCACGAGCATACCTACTCTCCTTCCCCCACATCCCACTCTCACCCTACAGAAACAAAAGGCCAATTGGTTCATAGAACAACATTTTCACCATACATAGCTGTCCATTTCACACACATGTCCACTGGACACTTGTAACCCTTTTAATATGCATTACAACATACTCCAGTTGTCCTCACCCCTGTCTCTCAGGCACACGATCCTGGTATGCACATGACACATGATGCAGACGACCCCATTGTACACACAACATTACAGATCACACTATGGTTACCCCATTTACCTTTTCATGATGATGTCACACACAGCACCTTGCAAGAGTACTGTTTTCACATAATGATTGGAAAGGAAATGTTGTGTTAATGTAAATAAAATACACAGAGTGATGTATTTGGCCTATGTACAAATGTTTGCGTGTATTAATGACAAATGTCTGAGGGAGTTTTGATATTACATAGGACAACACCACTACATAATACAGGCGTTGCTGGTGTTTCCCTTTTCATTCCTTTGTAATGCTTTGATGTCACACGAGATATTATATATATATATATATATATATATATATATATATATATATATATAGATATATATAGATATATATATATAGATATACACACATATATATATATATATATATATATATATATATATATATATATATGTATGTATCTATATCTGGACATAAACACACACACAAATACATCTACATAATACATTTCCTATACTGTTGAATGACTGCACTGGATGATATGTTTGTGATAACATCCGATGTCTGTATATCTGCCATGGCTTAGTGGTAAATCACAATAGCTGTGTGTGCAGGGTCCTGGTTTTGCGCCTTGCAGAGGCCATTTATTTTGTTGCTGAGCAGAACAAGGCCATTGGATACGGAGCGATTAAGGCACATTAAAGCAGTTGTGAGCAGGTGTGCATGGGTTTGCATGGAGCTAAGCAATGCTAACCTCCGGTTAGAGTTTCTTACATTCAGTTAGCCTCTACATTGCTTCACCAGAGTAATACTCACATACTGGTGGCCAAACAGGCTTACACCCACTTGCTCCCGCACTTACAAATGCACTGCATTTGGTGTTTGCATCTGACACTCACACCCCTGGGTGGGAGTGAGGACTACGATGTTACCTTGTGATGCTTATTACATCAGATTACATGCCTACAGTATCGGGAATGGCTGCCCATTAGGCAAAAGCATGCCATTCGACTGTACGGAATCCGCAGCCTGTCCAAAGTTTGATTCATATTATTGGTGTGTTCCTCTTACAATCTGCACCTGTCTGGCTAATACATGGGAACTGACACTCTTCAATACAAACAAGTAATTGGGTTTTGGAACCCACATCCTTCAGCCAAGTCATGCTATTGCATACCTAATATTATATCATCTTTCTAAGGTTGTAAGTGGAATATGTGCTTTCTGTTCCTATCAGACCTCTCATACGATTGGGGACAAATATCATCTGAATCAGGGACATGTAGTAACAGCATCAGGGACACATTTAAATTATTAGTGCTATTAACCTGACACATTGACAGACTCAGAGCATATGAATTCATACACATTTTCTGAGGTAAATGATGTTTATAACTATTCATTGTTGTCATTATTCATTACGTGTAATTCACCACCTTTCCTCCAAAAGTCACTAGTTTAGGAGGGATTAAGTGGGACAGAGTTAGAAATTGAGTCAAAATCAGGTTCCCCCAATGGTTTATGTCCTGTCCAGAGGATTTGCTCTTAGGAGTTGAGAGGTATGGAGTGTCAGCTATGATGGATTTCTGAGTTTGTCAATACAGGCCTTGTGTAGGGCCTATGATCCTGTTATTTGGGTAAGTTTGTAGGCATTGCATTAGGTGGACATGTCTAATGACATACATGCCACATGGGGTGTTGTATGATATGATAGGTGTCATGGGTGACCAGTAGAGAGGGAATATTACCTCTGTTAACATAGATATTAAACCTTATGTACTTTTAGCATGCTATCTGCCATGTGCATGTATGTAATGACTGTAGCCATCTGTATGTAGAAAGGATAACGAAAGCTATGGTAATGTCATTTATGTTTTATGAGTGTGAGATGTACATATACAGGGCAGGTACAGTTAGGTCATATCCAACCATGAAGGTGTTGTTTACTGGTGTACAGCAACAGTCAACCGTGTTAATGCTGACAACATCTGAGGGAACCTGATATGTGTACAACTGAGCTGGTTACAAACAGTGGTATTATTGCATTGCATAACACATTATGCAGCTGTGTCTGTACGTGGGTACTTTGCACAGTTGATGTAGGCCTAGGTACAGTCCACCAATCGAGGGTTATCTGGTGGTCTATCATACTATGTCATACCACATATGGATGTGTGTTGATAGTCTGGGGACAAGGTGGTGGATGTATATGAGGATACAACCTAGAATGCAGCATTTGCCACTGTCACCTGTACTTGACTCATCTGTGATGAGTTATGTCAGAGTAGTGGTCTTTACATGTGAGTAGCCTTTATGAATATGTGGACACCACCACCTGGAATGGCCCATACCACTGTTATGGCCCACATGTCTGGATCTGAGTCATATGGTGGTAGTGCAATTGTGCACTACAGAGCCTTCAGCCAGGTGTTCCTCACTGCACAGATGTCAGTATTTCCCATTGTAGGTTCTACATTGAATAAATGGATTACTAAAGCCACACATCTAGTACTGGTTAGCATAAGCATCCAATGTAATACAATGCAATGTGTAACTCTTATGTAACTATCCACATGTGGAGTTTTTCTCCCCAGGCCTCTGCTGAAAATGGACCTGTGTCCAGTCGAACTATCCCAGTTAACAAATGTAAATACAATAAAATAAATAAAAATAATTGTCTTGTAAGTGTCAGGGTGTTACTTCTGGGTGCAGGACATTTGCCTTGGAATGCAGCTATATGGGTAAATGCAACCTAGGTATTATCCACACACATGTGAAACATGGATGCATGTGTTTGTGCTGCAGGCTTGTCATTCAATCATGACAGCCCAGAATGACAGATGCTGGACAACCTCATAATAAAAGCAGGACATTGGCTCATTGTTTTGGTCTAGCAGAAAAAAAACAAGCAACTGAACACCAAGAAAAATCTTCTGTTCCACTGGAATACAATTCTCCTTTATTGTACAACGTTCCAAATGGCGCTTTTCGCCTGCTCAGGGCAGACTTCTTCAGATAAAAGAGTCACTGGTACACAATCTTTTTATACAAAATGAACAAAACCAATAATTCAATTAAATTCACTTAATTGAATAACCTTAAAGTCATATAGTACCAACATCCACTCCAAAAAAACTTGAATCAATCAGTCCTTCTAAAATTTCTACATATACTATTCTGAAATACTTAAATTAGTAAATATTTATTAAAAATGTTTATTAAAAATAAAATGTATAGTATTTAAAATAATCTATCTGACTAACGAACCTATCTATACAAAAAACATTAAAAAAAACCTTGAAATACACTTTAAAAAGAGTTGTAAACCCTAATGTTGTACTAGTATACTGTTAATATTCTTTTCCATTGCATTTTGAAAATTTGCATCTTTGTTTTCTTGCACTGCTTGTGACATATGAATGCTGCATCAATTCCTTCTAATTTACAGAGCTAATGTTAAGCTAAGGAAGAATACTTTTTCTAATAAAAATGTTACTAAATTTAAACACTACCCGCCTTGCCTTCCAAAATGGCCTTGATGTTAATATATTCATTGAGGCCAGGTCTTATATTTGACCTAAGTCTTAACTGTCATGTAATTTCTTTTTGTAATAAGAGGTTCTTGTTGTCACCTCCCCTGCTATCCATACCTACTGAGTCTATAATACCAAATCTAAAATCTGGGGTTGTTTTGGTCTAGCACTGCCACTTTTACCATGACATCACTGTGAGTTGCAGGAATGTGCTTGGTAGCTAATGTCTTATGTAAGGTGATGGACAGCAGTAGAAATTGTGTATATGACCAATGTGAGATATACTTAGGGTAGCAGTCCTGCTAATAACGACAACTACTAGCATAGCTGGGAGAGGTCATCTTGACACCTGCACCTCAGTACCATTACACAATGTGGCCTACACATTATGCTTGCACATGCTACTGTTCCACATATAATGCCACTGTCCACAACCTGCTATCAATGTATGCCTTTCAGGGCAGTAGGTGTGTGACACATGCTGTAGGTAGCATTCACCTGTGTGTCACAGGTAACCTATTGCCTGTCACGTCCACACATGCATGAATGTGTATACTTAACATATATATGTCAGTACTTCATGTACATGTATGCATGCGTATCCCCAGCACAGACACAGATATATCATTTACGGGCCACATACAAGTATCAGGTAGTAAACCAGTGTGTGTGCATATATACTGACAGGTAAGATGTACATAGCTGTAAACCTGTGTGTTTACAATAGGAGTCCATTACAATGTGTTCTGTACATGTAAGTGTATGAGCATGCACACTGTGACCTTCTGTAGCTAGAATTGGAGT
Source organism: Protopterus annectens (assembly GCF_019279795.1). Lineage (NCBI taxonomy): Eukaryota > Metazoa > Chordata > Ceratodontiformes > Protopteridae > Protopterus > Protopterus annectens. The sequence continues at coordinate 1,770,501,140 of NC_056737.1, forward strand.
GCATCCCAAACAGCCCTGTGCTACTAAGTGTATGAGCATACCCACTGCCACCTTATGTAATTTGAGTCAGTGCATCCAAGCCCTTTCTTACTAAGTGTATGAGCATGCCCAATATAACCTTGTGTAGTTGTAAAAAACAAAAAGACAGCTTGTCACATGACACTTCTAATTAAAATCTTGTGTGTGTATATAAGGATATGTAAGTTTCTGAATTCTTAGTTAACTAAGTAATATCATATTTTGAGAGTCAACACAATAATTTGAGATATAGTATTGTTAGTATATGTATGTTTGTATATATATTTCTATCATCATTACAGGTAAAAATTCTGAAGGAAGGGAAGGGTTGAAATGTTCTAAAATATTGTCAGTCATATTCATTTTTAAAAAAATGTTTTAAGTAGCAATAATGTGGATGTGCCTTTAAGACACAAGATTTTAATCAGAAGTGTCATGTGACAAAAAGGGTGTGTATATATTGCCTGTGTTGAAGTTTGTTCAGTTTCTGATGAAGTCTTGCCATATGTACAAGACGAAAAGCGCTTCATTAAACTGAGAGAGAATTAAACTGAGAGAGAATTTGCTTTGGTGTTTCCAAGCTGTTTTTTTGTTTTTCGCTAGTTTGTCTTACTTTAGTTCCTCTCTGCTTGTGTAGTTGTAGCCATAGTGCATCCCAAACGGCCCTGTGCTACTAAGTGCAGGAGCATGCCCACTGTAACCCTGTATAGCGATAGTAGTTGTCCATTCCACAAATGGCCATACTCCAGTTCAGGTTCCTGTTGTGCTACAACTATACCTCAGGCCTACCTATGTACTACCTGCAGACAATGTTTCTTGTTTGTGCATACAGGTTGTAATGGACACCTACTTTAAACACACAGGTTTACAGCTATGTACTTCATGACTGTCAGTCTCCCTGTTGTTGTCCTCAATCTTAGAAGGGCATTCTGATTGCCTTAGAATGTGTAATCTCTGTGGTGTGTCTCATAACTGCATAGTACTGTAATAGTGATCTGTAGATAGGCAGGAGTTCTGATCCCACCACAGGCAACTGTGTGTGTGCAACAGCAAATGCCTGAGTGAGCGTATTTGTGTGTGTGTCAACAAATGGTTGAGTGTGTGTGTGCCAGAAAATGGCTGAGTGTGGTTGTGTATTTGTGTCTGCATCCTGTCATGATAGCAGGTTTTGCTGCATTCCAAAGAGATACCACCTTTTGCACTGGCCTTTATCCTTGTCAACTGCTAAACATCTCCTTTCCCCTCCCACTGCAAGTAATCAGTCCTGTGATGTCACCCAGCTCAGAAGTGGAATCAGAGTAAGTGTGATTGTATGTGTTCTGTGGCAAATACCCCAACTGCATATCACTGTACTAGTTACCTTTACATAAGCAAGACGTGTATGCACCCTACCGGCAAGTGTGTGAGTGTTTGTGTGTGTGACTACCCTGTAGCCAGGCATACACATGTGCAATGTCTTTATCACACCATGGTAGCCATCTGTGGTGACCAGTGTCTACAAAGTATTACATAGTTAGGAATGGTAAAGAATACACAGTCAAGCATGACTACAGTTGGTATGTTATTTTCCTGTGCCACTGTCAAGTAGTGACACAAAAGTGGTCGCTAGGGTGTAAGTCCATACCCATCATTCCCCACCCTAACTCCACAATCCCCAGGGTAGATCACATTAGCCATCATTCCCACCAAACTCCACATACACAACGACCATCTTTTCTCTGGTAAACTGCTTAAGATTTAAATGTTATAACACAAGAGATGCCACTGTTTTGTGTACCGCAGTTCCTTTGGAACCCTTCTGTGTGTCACAAAGGGTGTTCAGATTTGTATGTGTATATATATATATATATATATATATATATATATATATATATATATGTATATATATATATATATATATATATATATATATATATATATATATATACACATATATATATATATGGTCTGTGTAAATGCATATATATATATATATATATATATATATATATATATATATATATATATATATATATATATATATGTAGTTATGACAGTTGTACAGATGTAGACTTGTCTTTGTTGTTTCAAAGCATACAGTACATTCAAGGGTAATGTACATATGTACACAAAGTGACTGTCCCATTTGTTTTCAGTACTGTGGAATACCTGTAGTAAGATATGCATTATAAACTTTATGCAACCTGTATACAACCCAGATGGCTTAGTGGTACATTCAGTGACCTCAGTGTGCATGGCCCAGAGTGCAGGACCTGCAAGCCTTATTGATTCTGTCAGTTAGGACTGCATAAGACATTTTAAGCAGGTGTAAATGTGTTTCTGTGACAGTAAGCAATGGATACATGCAGGTAACAGACATGTACAACTCGCAGTACATTTGAAATGCCCTTCTTTGGCAATCCTGCTGATGTCACCCACCTACGAATACACCTCTGAGACTGCTGCAATCCAGTAATCTCCATGGCGTGTGCTGTAACTGCTTAATGCTGTAGTGTGTTAAACTAGTTTGGTAGGTGTTTTAATCCCAGACAGGCCAAGTGTGTGTCTACCTGCCTGAGAAAGAAACAATGCTTTCAGAGTATGCACACTCTTTACAATTCACATACTCACCTTTGGCAATCCTGCTGATGTCACCCACCTAGAAATACACCTCTGGGACTTCTGTAATTTAGTAATCTCTGTAGTGCAACTGTGTGTGTGTCTGTCAGCCTGAGAAAGGAACAATGCTTTTTAGAGTATGCACACTCTTTACAATTCACATAACCACCTTTGGCAATCCTGCTGTTGCCACCCACCTGGTAATACACCTCTGGGACTACTGTAACCCAGTAATCTCCCTAGCATGTGCTGTAACTGTGTAATGCTGTAGTGTAATATACTAATTAGGTAAGGGTTCTATTCTAAGACATGGCAGGTGTGTGTGTGATAGTCAGAGCCTGTGTGGAGGTGGTTGTGATTATCTAACCACTGGACATGTTGGGAAGTGGATTTTTTAGTTTTCCTATATGTTGTCTGCATTATATGTCACAATGTCCACCTCACGAGGCGTACAGATATCAGTCAGCCAAGGGACTCTGTTGGCAAGCCATACCCCTACATCTGGCAAAACGCCTGGTGAGCAAAGTATGCAACCCTACTATTACCCGGAATACGTTCAACCCATGCGTCATACACAAACACACTTCCTGGAATATCCTGCTATGTTGCTAGTACCTTGCACATTGATGACAGATAGTAGGCATGGTGTATTTGCAGTGGGATGCAGAGGGCATGGCACCCTGTACAGCAGTACAATAGGCACATAATTGCAGACAATGTGCCTTCACTGTGTTCCCCACTGGATGCCTGCAACATATGTGGTGCCATCAAATGTGATTCATAGAGGCCATACAATGCCTTAGACATGTGCCCTGTATGGACTGATGCCACTGACACCAAGGAATATCTGCATTAATGCAGGTGTAGGGTCAACCTGCTGTCTATAAGCAGGTCCTGCCACACCAGGCCAGTATTGGCATGCCTGAGGATAACAGTCTGTGTAGACAACATGTGTCAGCCAAACCAGGTACACCTGTACATGTCACTGTACATTATTGTGGGACATGCACATGCCTGGCAATGTCCATGGCAAGGACTATCAAACACAGACATGGCATGCATTGTAAAGCAATGGCCATACACAATGGTTACCAGGATGTCAGGACAGTTTATACAGTACCCATCTATGTGGGACATTGCAGACACTACACCTCTGTACCACACTGCACATCATTGTCGGGTGGCATGATGCCAAGGATTACCCCTCACCCAGCCTTCTACAACCATCTTGCACAGCCAACCACTACACACCCATTAAGCAATGTACACGCATGTCAGTACTGGTACCTTGTGTCTGCATGTGGGTATGATGCTCCCAACCACAGTCACACCCAGTATAACTCCCATTGGCATACGGACTGATGTCAGACACGCTCACATGCCCTAGCCCATAGAACCTCTGGATGTCCTGCGGTGCATGTAGTACCTGTGCATTACTGCAGTGTGGCAAACTAAGTAGCTAGGAAGTGTATTTGTGGGCTGGGCAAAGTGTGTCAATGTGAGTCCATTAGAGAGTGTGGTTGTGTTGACAATGACATCTGTTCATGTGGACAGCCATGTGTGCTACACATAATGTATGTCTACTATATCTCTGTTGCAGATGTCACTCACCAGCACACATATATGTTCTTACAGCACACCAGCATGTCAGCTTTGTGGCACATGGATAACTGCATGCACTTGTAAAAGTAATGACTAGTCATTCAGGGGTTTGAACCCCTGTACTGGTAGGTATGTGACAGACACTTAGGTTTTAGTCTCCAAGCCCTTCTCTGATGTACTTTGCCTCTGTCTGTCCCTCCCACACGCACTCTGGTGGATGTGGAGTTGTACACCTGCTCAGCAGCAGCTTGTGTTTTGCAGGCGATGGTCATGATCAGGTGATGGCCTCTGCACCTATTGCAGTCCTCCTCTAGCTGATTGCACGTGGAACAGCTGTGATGATGTTCCCATAGCCAATTACATGGAAACACAGTACAATATATAGGAAGATCATGTTGGTGTTTGCCCATGACAGTCACTGTGAGTGGTACCTGGATCTGGTGTTTGGTAAAGGGCATCACAGATGATATCTGGATGTTCCTCAAACAACATACACAGTGGGAAATAGCCTAAAGACAGGAGGGTGATGTGCCAGACATGACTACAGCATGTAAGTGTAACTATGCTTCATTGAGACTACTGCCAGTTTAACAAGTTGTGTGTGGTAATGGCTATTCTGCATGTTTTAAAACTGACAAGACAGTGCTCTGTTTGTGAGGGAACCCCCATCTGTAGGGCCATCTGTGGACTGGTCAGTATGTGGAACCATTTCTTTCCTGTGTTACTCACTGAACACACATCTGTGAACTGCAGGAGCATAGTGTGAGGATTGCAGCCAGTACAGGGTGAGTGATGAGTTACTGCCATTGCATCCCTGATTAGACATATGTCACATAAAACAGTGGTATGACAGACACTGTCTGGGGTTCTCAGTGACATGCCAATAATGGGCCACTGTTCATAGCTGCAGTCACAAGTCTTCTACACTTTGTATAGATGTCATGCAGTATATATGCATGTGTTGTGCTCCCTCTGCAAATGTATACCATCTGTTGTGTTGGGTTAATGGTCATATCTATGCATGCTGTTATAAGTAATCCTGAATGCTGTTGACTATTACTAAGCCATATCTGTGTTAAAACTGCAACACCATAGGCTGTATGGGTTTGGAGGTCCTGGCAGAACCTCCTGTCCCACTTCAGCCGGCCATGGCACCAGGCATCAGCACATCTGGGGCCCAGCCTTGGACCTCCACCTCTGTTGGCTCTGCACCACCTTCTGATGGAACCGCCACTGAGGATGGGGCTTGTCCCCCTGGGAGCAGGTCCAGACAGGGACTTGTCCACTGTTGTACAGTCCCGGACATGGTGCGTAGGGGGCTCAATATGGGGATTTGAGGCCAGATACACCAGCTCGAGGGCAGAGTGTCACATTTACAGGGTGAGCCTGCCCCTCCTAGACAGCCCCAGCACTGTCACCTTTGCGGCTGTTTTGGTGCAGTGGTGGCTGCCCAAGGCTGGGGACCTCCGTCCCACTGTTTCCATCTTTGGGCTCATGGGCTTGTGACTGCCGAACACCCCTCCCCATCCAAGGTGCATCCCCCCACATGTGTCATATACCAACCCTGTATGCTGTCTTGTCTGTCATCTTACCCAACCTATCCTCCACGAGCATACCTACTCTCCTTCCCCCACATCCCACTCTCACCCTACAGAAACAAAAGGCCAATTGGTTCATAGAACAACATTTTCACCATACATAGCTGTCCATTTCACACACATGTCCACTGGACACTTGTAACCCTTTAATATGCATTACAACATACTCCAGTTGTCCTCACCCCTGTCTCTCAGGCACACGATCCTGGTATGCACATGACACATGATGCAGACGACCCCATTGTACACACAACATTACCGATCACACTATGGTTACCCCATTTACCTTTTCATGATGATGTCACACACAGCACCTTGCAAGAGTACTGTTTTCACATAATGATTGGAAAGGAAATGTTGTGTTAATGTAAATAAAATACACAGAGTGATGTATTTGGCCTATGTACAAATGTTTGCGTGTATTAATGACAAATGTCTGAGGGAGTTTTGATATTACATAGGACAACACCACTACATAATACAGGCGTTGCTGGTGTTTCCCTTTTCATTCCTTTGTAATGCTTTGATGTCACACGAGATATTATATATATATATATATATATATATATATATATATATATATATATATATATATATAGATATATATATAGATATACACATATATATATATATATATATATATATATATATATATATATATATGTATGTATCTATATCTGGACATAAACACACACACAAATACATCTACATAATACATTTCCTATACTGTTGAATGACTGCACTGGATGATATGTTTGTGATAACATCCGATGTCTGTATATCTGCCATGGCTTAGTGGTAAATCACAATAGCTGTGTGTGCAGGGTCCTGGTTTTGCGCCTTGCAGAGGCCATTTATTTTGTTGCTGAGCAGAACAAGGCCATTGGATACGGAGCGATTAAGGCACATTAAAGCAGTTGTGAGCAGGTGTGCATGGGTTTGCATGGAGCTAAGCAATGCTAACCTCCGGTTAGAGTTTCTTACATTCAGTTAGCCTCTACATTGCTTCACCAGAGTAATACTCACATACTGGTGGCCAAACAGGCTTACACCCACTTGCTCTCGCTTACAAATGCACTGCATTTGGTGTTTGCATCTGACACTCACACCCCTGGGTGGGAGTGAGGACTACGATGTTACCTTGTGATGCTTATTACATCGGATTACATGCCTACAGTATCGGGAATGGCTGCCCATTAGGCAGAAGCATTCCATTCGACTGTACGGAATCTGCAGCCTGCCCGCAGTTTGATTCATATTATTGGTGTGTTCCTCTTACAATCTGCACCTGCCTGGCTAATACATGGGAACTGACACTCTTCAATACAAACAAGTAATTGGGTTTTGGAACCCACATCCTTCAGCCAAGTCATGCTATTGCATACCTAATATTATATCATCTTTCTAAGGTTGTAAGTGGAATATGTGCTTTCTGTTCCTATCAGACCTCTCATACGATTGGGGACAAATATCATCTGAATCAGGGACATGTAGTAACAGCATCAGGGACACATTTAAATTATTAGTGCTATTAACCTGACACATTGACAGACTCAGAGCATATGAATTCATACACATTTTCTGAGGTAAATGATGTTTATAACTATTCATTGTTGTCATTATTCATTACGTGTAATTCACCACCTTTCCTCCAAAAGTCACTAGTTTAGGAGGGATTAAGTGGGACAGAGTTAGAAATTGAGTCAAAATCAGGTTCCCCCAATGGTTTATGTCCTGTCCAGAGGATTTGCTCTTAGGAGTTGAGAGGTATGGGTGTCAGCTATGACCATTTTGGAATAATACTTACATCCCCGGGTCAGTCCTAATACGACTGCGCCAGAAAACACCTGCATGCCTAGGCCCATAATTGCATACCCATAGTTCTCCCATCTGACCCTCCTCTACAGCACTCATCCTTACTGTGGGTGCAGGTGGGGTATAAACACACCACTACACACTGCCCCGTCTCCACGTGTTGGGACACATGTCGTACATTGTGTCAACCCATGGGTTATCAGGCTTGCACAACCTACTGGTCCGTGTATGTCTACAGCCTGGTTTGATGAATCATTACTGGGACTGACTCCAATGATCATTCATTTTTGGGTGTCCCACAAGGGACATCAATGTCTATGTTTCAAGAATAGACCTGGCAGGTCTCTCCCACTGGTAGTATCCTGTCAGTGGTCTGGGAAACAGTGGTGTGTTTACTTTTCTTGTGTGTCTGTATGTCTTACTGGCCTAGCTGGGGGGTGGGGAGCTTGATGCTACGTGTTACACATTTGTTTATTGGACTCCTCACCCCCATATGCATGGCCTGTGAACATATGTAACTCGTAACTGCTGTATCATATCCTAGCTATATACATATGTATATTTACAGTGACATATAAATATACATATATATATATATATATATATATATATATATATATATATATATATATACACATACATTACTATATACAGATATAGCTGAATATGCATGCATACATGTATATATTTATATATTGCTGTCTATATAAATATGGGTCTATGGGTGTCTGCATATGTATAAATCTATATGTGGGTATGTATATGTATTCTGTCTCTGTATGTATACATTTGTACTATGGAGAGGGAGAGGCTTATCTCTATGTCGCTTTGGGTAGATATACACACACATACCTCTACATATGTACATCTACATCTGGTTATTCCATTCCTTGCCATATAGATTACACTTTGCTGTAGTGGGACTCGTAGTGGGTGTGGCTGCTCATTGGGTGATGCCTCTGCCCAATGAACACATTTGCTTACATTCCTGGGGCTGTCCATATAGGCTCACATCAGCCAACACCTGCACACCTAGACCCATAAGTAGCTACCCAAAATTCCCCCAACCGCACCTCCTCTACAGCACCCATCCTTACTCTGGGTCCTGGTCGGTTCTGAACACACCACTACATGCTGCCCACTCTCCACTTCACTAGATCCAGATCATACAATTGTCTCGACCCATGGGTCATCAGGCTTTCCCACCCTTGTATTCCGGGTATGTATATACCCCAACCAGAATGTTCGGTGTAGCACCTTCTTTTGGTCTTGCTAGTTTTTGAGGTGTCCCTCAAGGAATGCTCCTCTCTGTGTTCTAAGATTAGATTTCACCGGTGCACTGTGTACCTCCCCTCGGTTGTATCCTGCCTGTGGTGTGGGGAGCAGTGGACTCTTTACATTGTTTTTGTGTATATTTCCCATGTCTGGCTGGGGGCGGTGGTAGGGGTCATGCTACATGTTTCATGTTTCTTGCCTGGGCCCTTCACTTCCATTGGCATAGCCTGTGAACATATATCATTGTGTGCTGTTTCCTATCATAGCTGTATATCTGTGTATATCTATGCACACACGCACACACACACACACACACACACACACACACACATATATATATATATATGTGTGTGTATATATATAAATATATATATATATATATATATATATATATACGTATATGTATATATCTGCAACTATATATATATATATATATATATATATATATATATATATATATATATTTATACAGATATATATGTGTGTGTGTGTGTGTGTGTGTGTGTGTGTGTGTGTGTGTGTGTGTGTGTGTGTGTCTGTAAAGCAATGCATACCCCACGCAAATGCACTTACACACACTTACTGGTGTTTATATATGCTTAAACCTGCTTACTATTGCATTATTCATTATGACAATGACACTTCACTCCAGTTCACTTTTAACTGTTATTTTGCAGGTTATACAGTGGACAGATGTCGCAATATGTTAATGTACAGATTACCGATGGTAAATGGTATGCGATGCAGTGGGATTCGGAACGGGAATGTCTGTTCATTAGGCGGTTGCTCTAACCAATACACTATTGCTGTGCTGCTTCATTTGCATATATACCCATATACCCGTGCCTCCTGGTTCCCCAAACACCCACCCCAATGCCTCCGTAATACTGCAGTCATCCATTCTCCAGTTGGATTCGCAGTGTATCCACACCACTACACATTGGCCACTCCCTACTCCTGTAGACTCATCCCATCAGTTGACTCACTCCACATATCTTCAGAACTCCCAAACTTTTAGCCCACAAACATTAGTGACATGAGCGACCAAAAGGACATTATTCACAATTTTTGGGTTGTCCCACATGAGACATGCATGTCTTTATGTCAAGATTAGACTCTATACTTCATTACATCCTTACTCCCATTAACATGACAATACAATAAATTAATAAGTATGACTATGTGGTAACGCGCACGTTACACATGAGAGCCTAACTATGTACGTGTTCAGCGTATTTCTTTTACAAATAGACCGGTTTATTAATTGGCGTTGCCATAGCAGGCAGATCACAGGAATGATTCCACGTGTGGGAAAGTCCTCACATTTGACTTTTTTCAGCACAGCACTGACTTCGGACATTGTACACACTTCTGCATTTTAGCAGTTTTGTCCCTTCTCTCTTATGCACAACCTATTATTCTATCTACTGTTGAGGTTTGTAAGGGCACATTCATGTTATTTATGTCTGCAAATGGAATGAATATGTACAGAGAATGTACTTCTACATATAGATGTCTGCATGTGTGTATGCATATATACTTATAACGAACTCACTGACCTCCATGGGGCGGTCCAATTAGAACCAGCCGATCCAACCCTGGCACGCCTGGATCCATAATTTCAAACCCATAGTTCCTCCACCCCACCCGAGTTCAACATACACGTATAAAATCCATTGTTCAGTTGCTATCGCAGCCATGACACACCTCCATACATTGCCCTCTCCCGAGCGTTAGGGGCCCTACACATATGTTGTCCCAACCCATGTATTCTCAGGCTCCCCCACCATTTAGTCTTTGAATGTACCTGCCCTTACTTATGTAATGGTCGGATGGCCAAATAGTCTATCAATTTTTGGGTAGTCCCATCAGGGACTACCCTCTGTGTGTAAAGTGGACTAAGCAGATAAACAATGTTACTCCCACTGGTAATGTCCTGCCTATGGTGTGAGTAGCAGTGCTTTGCTCACTCCTGCCCAGCTTGATATGATTCACTCTGACAGCACTATATAATACTGGGGTTGCTGTTGATTCCCTTCTCATTCCTTGTGTATGCTTTATTGTTACGTTGTTCTATCTTCAAATATATATATATATATATATATATATATATATATATATATATGTATATATATATATATATATATATATATATATATATATATATATATATATATATATATGTCTGTGTATATACATATATATATATATATATATATATATATATATATATATATATATATATATATATATATATATATATATATATATATATATATATATTGTATATCTGTACATACTTATATACATTTCCTATGGTGGGCACTGCTTAGACCCACACAAGCGCACTCAGAATTGCTTACTGTTACTTATATATGTTTACTGCTGCTTATTTGCGCTTACACCTGCTTACTAGTGCCTTATTCATAATGACAGTGCCACTTTGATTGAATCACATTTATTTAAATATCTCATGTGATACTCTTATGTCGGTTTTACAAAACGTCATTAATTCCACATGGAAAATGATATGTGCTATTGTTGTGCTCGAACCGTGAATGCCTGTTCATTAGGCAGATGCTCTAAACACTGCACTATTGACATTTACGTTGACACGCTGCGCTTTGCTTACACCTTTGATATTGCAGCAATTCAAATGTATAATAGGGACACGTGGAATCTCATTGTGAAAGTTCTAGGGACAGGGCTCAACATTCCACTACGTGCTTGTGTGTTTACTACTTCAATTTTATTTCACTGTTTGTGGACACTCTTGTATGCTTAGTATACATTTTGGTATCCACTGACAATGAATTAGTGACTTAGTATTAGAGGTGGGCTCTACTAGTTGGCATAGTAGGTTATGCAACTGTTGGGGCATGTTTACGCCTCCGTAGAGCACTTGTACATGCTCCCTGCACTCGCACACATTTCCTGTGCACGTCGAGGGTGCAGCGGTGCACCCTCATACATATTCATATGGTGCTGCTGCACCATCTGTAGTGAGGATGCTTGGCGCTTGAATCCCGGGGATAGAGTCTGTATCACAGGTAAGATGCTGTGATATCGATTCAGACACTGGAAGAAGATGCCTGCAGTTCCTCCTGTATTCTATACCCTCATATTCCACTAAGTAGGATCTCAACTCAGCACATATACCTTTCACTTGACCAATTTGATCAAAGCCTTTTGCCATTTGCATCATCACGGTCTTTCCTTCTTTCAACGTACAAAGGAATCTGCTCGTTTTATCATAGCTGGACTTCTGAAAAGGACACTTCTTAAAAATGCGTGCTTTGGCTGCTCTGTTGTTTTTAGCATTATGCACCAACAAACTAGAATTGATAGGCAAGCTTGTTCTAGTTTGCCTAGAGAGAAGTTTCTCAGCAGACAAGCCAAGTAGGTTGTCACGGGGGATATTTCTGAGATTAAGTAAATTCAAGAATATATCAGTATAGTCACACGTTTGACCTCTGTAGCAATTGTGTTACACTCTGTACTGCAAGTTCAGCCAGGCTGTTTGAGTGTGGGCATTGTGGATTGCTAGTAACATGGATAAAGTCCCACTCTTGCAAATTTCTGAAATAATTGACTGGTAAACTTGGTACCATTGTCAGAAATAACTTTGTGTGGACTACCATGGACTGAGAAATGATGTTTCAGCTTAATAATAACAGTACTGGATGTTAGGTTAGGTAGCAAATCGATCTCAGACCAGTTCAAATAAGAGTCTACCAACACTAAGTAATGCTGATTGTTCCACTCAAATATGTCAGTGGCTACTGTTGACCAAGGTAGTTCAGGAATCTGGCTTAGGTGAAGTGGCTCTTTTTGCAAATGCGGTTTAGTACTATTGCATACTGAACAAGATTAAAGCACTTTATCAATGTCTTTTGACAGAGAAGTCCAAAACACTAGTCCTCTCTCCCTAATTTTGGTAGCTTCAGAACCTGGGTGGCCACAATGCCAAATCTGAATGTATTCATGTTGTAAGGAAGTAGGAATGATAACTTTAGGACCTTGGAAAATGATACCATCTTCCATTAGCATCTCTTCTCTGTAAAGAAAATAAGGTTGTACTTATGGTGGTACACAAGATTGCTTTGACAGCCATCCAGCACTGATGAAGTGGTGGAGCTTCTGCAAAATTGGATGAGTCTTTGTATGATCTCTCAGGTCATCAAGTCTCATGGTAGACAAATTACACACTTCCATGACATAAAAGTCAAAGTTCTCTGCATGAAGCTGTTCTTTAGGATTTCTGGGCAATCTGGATATGGTATCAGCCAGATAAAGAAGTTTGCCTTTTGTATAGACAATTTTGAAGTTGTATTTTTGTAATCTGAGCATCATTCTTTGTAGTCTTGCTGGAGCTGTATGCATAAGCTTCTTTAAAATAGTGACTAGAGGTTGATGATCAGTCTCAGTCTAGATAGCTCAGTCATAAATATAATCATGGAACTTTGAACATGCGAACACAATTGCTAAAAGTTCCTTCTCAATTTGAGCATACTGCATCTCAGTTTGGGTAAGAGTTCTAGATGCATAGGCAACTGGTCTACCCTCTTGAAGAATAACTGCACCAAGACCGAACTTTGAAGCATTACAGGAAAGAACTGCTGGTTTGTGGACATCATAGTACTTCAATGTACTGGCAATACATTGGCAATAGGCAATTTGCTGTTTGAGGTTATCAAAGGCTCTCTGGTGCTGTTTTGACCTGACTAGGGAACATTTTTGTGTGTCAGCTCTCTTAAAGGTGCTGCTAACTCACTAAAGTCAGGGATAAACTTGCCTATATAGTTAACCATACCAAGGAAACATTGTAGGGCTTGGACATTGTTTGGAACTGGCATCTCAAGAATAGCTGCATGTTTGGAAGGGTCTGGTCATAAGCCTGTACTGGTAAAGAAATGACCTACATAAATAACTTCTAGTAGCCTGAATTTACATTTCAGAGGCTTGAGCTTTATGTTCACTTCACACACTCTGCCCAGAGCTTTCCTGAGTTTTCTTTCATGCTCTGCTTCTCAGTTACCTCCAACCAGTAAATCATCCACTATTATGGCACACGGATAACCCCCAAAAAATTTGCTTTATTACATGCTAAAAGACATCATTGGCAGAATTTATTCCAAAAGGCATTCTGAGAAATCTGTATCTACCAAACGGAGTACTGAATGTAGTCAGTAGTGAAGATTTGCGATCAAGCATCACTTGCCAAAATGAACTCTTTGCATCCAAGACAGAAAAAACAGTGGCACTTGGCATGAAGGCAGCAACCTCCACAACTGTACGCATAGAATGATGAGGTCTCTTTAATGCTTTCTTCAAGCCTCTTGGATCAATGCATATTCTGATTTCATCTTAGTTTTTCTTATGAGCAACTACCATGGAAGATACCCACTCAGTTGGTTCTGTGACTGGACAAATCACACCTTGCTGCACTATTTTGTCTAACTGGACTTTGACTTTGTCCTGCATAGCTATTGCAACTTTTCTCACTGGGCTGACCAGTGGACTGACCTTTGGGACTATTTTCATGGAGTACAAAACTGGAAATTTGCCTAGCTTGTCGTCAGAAACAGCATACTCTGAGAAAATAGCATCAGTGAAGCTGGATCTGGGACATGGGCTTACATTATAGACTTCTTTGGTAAAAGAAAGACGTTTTATTCTTAAACTGTCTCTGAGACCTAATAATGACTGCACAGGTCTTCTAACTACACAGAACTGCAAGCTGTAACTGTTCCTAGATGAATAGCATGACAACACTACTGAGTCTTCGGTTTCAATCTCTTCACCTTCATAAGCAACAAACCGCACAATTAGTCAAATTAAGTTGTTCACCAGCTCTCACTCTAGCAAATGTTTCTGCTGACATAACATTACACTTTGAACCAGTGTCTACTTTGGGCTCTGTGAGTTTACTATTGATCAGGACAGTACAAAACACTTTGTTCTTTGCCAAGGAATCTATTGCATTAACCTTTTCACAGTCCACTGATACACAATCTACATAGAAAGTAAGGCTACAGCTTTCTACATGATCAACTTGCTTTTTTGAGTGACCTTTCTTAACAACTGAATGAGGCTTGCTTGATTTACAAAACCTTTAAAAGTGGTTTCATTTTTTACACTTGTGGCATTGCTGACCAAATATTAAGCACTTTTCTCTTTTACACTCATGATTGGCACCACAGTTACGACAGTTAACAATAAGACTTGACTTGGGTTTTGATTACTCACCCTTGTACTGCATTGAGCATGTCTGTTTTGCTGAGCTAATCTGAGAACTTGCTGGAAAGTTATGGGTCCTCCCTGGAAAACCTGCAGGGGCTGCTGCTGCCATGTTAGGCCTGCTTCTGCTAGCCATGTGCTGCATGCTATCTGCGCTTGCTCTAAAGGCTGCTGAAACCATGCTTTTATCACTTGCAAGCATGCCTTTTTGTAAGCTTGTGGATTTGACAAATCTCTATAGCTTTGCTCAACGTTAAATCACTGTCACTAAGCAAAATCTTTCTCACTGTATGATTATTAACACCAAACACAAGCCTGTCCTTTATCAACTCATCTTTCAAATCACCAAATCTGCATGTTTTAGCTCTACTTCACAAGTCAGTGATATAAGCTGCAAAAGTTCCTCCTGGCTTTTGGTCGCTTGTATAAAATAGGTGCCTCTCTAATGTAATTTTTGTCTGGGGGTTACACATTTCTCTACATTTACGTTTCAAGCACTCAGGATCCTCTCTTGATTCAGCTGATACAACAATATGGCAGTTTTCCCCCTCTCCTGCATACACTGCTGGGGCATACACAAAGGAATGCTCTTTTTCAATGGCTTCTGACCCCGCTAGTTAAGCAGAATGAATGCCCTTGTATGTCCATCTTTGTCAGAAAAAGCTGGTTGTATGAAAATGTTATATTCCTGCTCAGATACTCTACAATTCTCTGCAATATTATGATCAAACACAAGCAGACTGGGTCTGCGAAATGCATCTGCCATATCAACACACAACAGTGAAGATGCTTTAAATCATGTACGAACATATACATGCATATATATATATATATATATATATATATATATATATATATATATATATATATATATATATTTATATATACCAGAAAATTTATGCCAGAACTTCTAATTATGCTCAATAGCACAACAGACACTTTGAAACAACTGCACTTTGCTAAATAAGTCTTTGTAGCACAAGGACACTTTAAACTAACTTTGCTTTGTGAAACTACCCTTTATCAGTGTAAGAAATGCTTTAAAATGACTGCACTTTGCAAATGAACTGTACGCAGTACAAGAAGCTCAGAGTAAAAAACACTTGAAAATGAATGCACTTTGCAATGAACTGCATACAGCACATGAAACTTTCAAAATGACTATACTTTGCGAAATAACTCTGCACAGTGTAAGAAACACTTTAAAATGGTGGTACTCAGTGAATAAATGTACACAGCATAAGAAACTTTTTGAAATGTCTGTACTTTGACTGCACTTTGCAAAACGACTGTACTTTGCACACAGTAAACTCTTTGAAATAATTACACCATAATAAAACACATTTTGCAAACACTTTGCACACTGATACTTTGAATAACTCTAGTTATACTTTGAATGGCCTTGGTCAATGCAAAATAGTAGCTCATGCCAAAACATGGTCGCTTACTAAAAGCATGCAGTCGCCTTGCTTTTCCAAGCTTATTTTGCCCTTTTATTGTACTTGTTACGCCCACCCGCGGTGGTGGTGCTGTGGTAGCATTGTCGCCTCACAGTAAGACGCTGTTCAGCTCGATTCTCAGCTAGAGCGTCTTCTGCGTGGAGACATGTGTGAATGGGCATACCTTCGTTGAAGGTTGTGTGTCAGGGCTGGTAAGTCGGCACGTAAAAATCAACTACCAATCATTAGCGGACCGGAGTTCCGCTGTGGCGACCCCTAACTGGGAAAAGCTGAAAGACACAAACAAACATTGTACTTGTTATGCCCACTTGACCTCTTATCATGCTCACTGTACTTTTCTTGTGCTCGTTTTACTTTAAACACACTCGTTATGCAAACCATAGGTAATTCTGAACCCCATATAAGTATTTCTGATAATTTTATAAAATATCGTGGTTTCAAACACTTTGTTTAATTAATAATGCATTTAAAAAAAAATAAACGAAAAAAGTGGAGAAAGTGCCTAAATTCATACCAATACCCAAGAAATAAGGCACTGGAAGGTTCACCAGATTATAAACCACCACTTTATTAAATACACGTTGTGAGAATACAAACAGAATGAATGCTTTAACTGAATCACCGCAATTTCATCAATACAACTTCTTCAGATGAGCATACCAACTTCTACTACCCTTTTTATATAATGCCCAATTAATCAATTACCAAAAATGTTCACATTTAAAACCACAGTACAACATTATGCAATGGATGAAAACACCTTCTTAAGATCACTTTAAAATCACAATTATGAGTGCACAACAAATAAATAACCACATATAAAACATATAAAAACACATAAAACAGTTGGCACTGAATGCAAATATATATATATATATATATATATATATATATATATATATATACATACATATATATATAAATGATCATCATAAAAATGTTAGTAAAACTGATGTCTTTAAAATATCATGTATAGTTGCAAAAGAAATGCAAAACAGCATCTACTGGATAAAATCATAAAAACATAACTACATAAAAACTGCACATCATTTTCACAGTATAGCTGCCCTAAGTTTTAAAACAGGCTTAAGTGAGACCATATCATTTAACCCTGGCAATACCTCTTAACTGCTTAAAATACTCACCTTCGAAAAATATAAAATTGTTCTTTAAAATTACATCCACTAAAATTAAGCAAGCACGATAATAACTGTTTAAACAATGCTTCACATGAACAGACATTGAATTGTACAGGAGCTGAATTCTATTTTTTTGTAGTTGAGACATTGCCTATTGACCCTAGAGGAGGCCCTTGGGAAACACGTTTAGAATACAGATAGTTGTACTGGCAGTTGGTACTTGAAGTGAACAAGTACCCTGGCTTACATGATATGGTCTCATTGAAGCCTGTTTTAGGCCAGCTAAACTTTGAAAATGATGTGCAGTTTTTATATAGTTATGTTTTTTTTGTTTTATACAGTAGATGGTGCTGTTTTACATTTCTTTTGCAACTATACATGATATTCTAAAGACATCAGTTTTACTAACATTTTTATGATGACCATGTATATTTTTTATTTGAGTTCAGTGTCAACTGTTTTTTGTGTTTTATATGTGGCTATTTATTTGTTGTGCACTCATAATTGTGATTTTAGAGTGATCTTAAGAAGGTGTTTTCATCCATTGCATTTCATTTTCATGCACTCAATAATGTTGTACTGTGATTTTAATTGTGAACATTTTTGCTAATTGATTAACTGGGGATTATATAAAAAGGGTGGTGGAAGTTGATATGCTCATCTGAAGAAGTTGTATTGATGAAAACGTGGTGATTCAGTTAAAGCATTTGTTCTGTTTGTATTCTCACAGCGTGTATTTAATAAAGTGGTGGTTTTTAATCTGGTGAACCTTCCAGTGCCTTATTTCTTGGTTAATAATGTATTTTGTGCATTTCATTTGATTAATAATATGTTTTGTGCTACTTGTTTGATTAATAATGCTTTTTGTGCCCTATGAATGATTCATATAATTTGCTTTGCAAAATGAATCATCTTTGCAAGTTTTGGTTACCTGAAGCTCGTTTCTGGCCTTTTTAATTGTTTGAGCACTGTATCATCCAACCTGCTCAATAAATCTTCACTGTCAACTTTACATCTCAGGCTTGAAGAAGTTGTACTCTCGATCCCAGTTTTGACACCATGTCACTCGTCCACTCAGGATAAAACAGACAAACAGTTGTGGGTTCGGTTCAAGCAGCTTTATTATATGCAAACACATTATAATTGAGGCTTAGTAATGCAAACTTACATAAACTTATAGACAAACTGACTACTGTACTCATACATGTCAACACTCTAGTTGTTCTGTCAAAATGGCGCTGCTGAATATATGTGCGCACTATTTATATCCACGTGCCTACACTTGGAAATGCTTGTTAAAGTTACAACACACACTCTGTTATACACCTTTTATTTCATTATTTGGTCCAGTAATCAAGTAAAAGGTGCAAGATTTGTACAGACATTACCATAATATGACAGCAGAGACTTATTTGACTTATATGTGTCCATTACTAAGTAGTAGGCCTCAGGCATCAAAGATTCACATAGTCATACCTCTCAAAAGTAATGATGATCACTGCATGCCATCAGTTTAGCACCATACATTTGTACTGGAAAATCATAAAAGACAGAAGTTAGAAAGCAATTATACACATTGCAGTTTTTGACTTCATAGCCCTTACAAGATCATTCACTATATAGTCGGGAAATTTTGATGCTATCAACTGTCTAACTTTCCAAGGCCAATATAAGTCAAAGCTAC
The DNA here is from genome assembly GCF_019279795.1 of Protopterus annectens. NCBI lineage: Eukaryota > Metazoa > Chordata > Ceratodontiformes > Protopteridae > Protopterus > Protopterus annectens. The sequence goes on from NC_056737.1 coordinate 1,770,520,569, forward strand.
AATTACCAGTTCAATACCTGAAATACAGATATACTAAGCACTAAGTTAGCTATGCACCCTGAGCATCAGACACAAAGCCTGAATCCAAAAGATAGAAAACAGGGATATGGCACAGTTATCATCACTTGCATAGGGTATTGTGTGGTGGGGCAGGAAGCCTAGACTGACACAAAAGGTCAGTGAGTGTCTGTGAGTAAGAAAGAGAAGCAGGCAGACAATTAGATAAACCAACAAATGGCCAGTGAGACAAACTGAGTTACTGGTGTGTGTGTGTGTGTGTGTGTGTGTGTGTGTGTGTGTGTGTGTGTGTGTGTGTGTGTGTGTGTATGTGTCTGTAGGGGTTCTCCAGGTGAAATTGGTGTGTGACTGTCTGCATGATCCCACCCAAGCTCGGTGCTGGCTCTGTGTCTTGGTATGTCAGATAGGTGTGAACTGTGAGTGGTAGAGGTGTCAATTCATCATTTTCTTCCTCAACCACAAGAACTGGCTCAGCCAGGAGTTGCACTGGCATGTCCATGCCCACAGTCAGATGTAATGCTGCTACCTGAACATGACCAATGTCTGCTGGATGAGCTCCCTTCATGGGGATGCCCAGGACCACAACCCATTGTCTGCCACATCTGGGTGTGGATAGCACACTCACTGATGGAGCACTAGAAGTACTACCATTATGGAATCGTGATCAGTCATGGCCACATTGGCTGACTGCAGATGATGTGCTGACCTAGCCCATGAAGATGCTGTTCCAATCCCAGCAGGCATTCCATGACAGACACTGCTCATTCCATGACAGACACCCCTTGGTCACATCACAGACAACTCTTATTCCAATTTTATTAATCATCCGATCCATTGAATTGGCAACATGGTGGAGGTAGTCACACATGTCAGACTGTACCACATCTACAACCCTGAGCATTTGTCTTTAGCACCTATGGGAATGTGCCTGCACCTCCATGATGGCTCTAAATATATGTTGAGTGGTATTGGAAGACACACCTGCACTTGGAGGAGGAAGGACAGCAACCATCCTGAGTTGAACTTTGGCTATGGCGTGAATCAATGGGCACTGAAGCCACAGTAGCTACACTTCCTTGATCAATGGCCTCACACTCCACCTGTCCAACATCTGAGGGCTCACTGAAATGGGTAGAGATAGGCCTACTGGTTGTGTCTTATGGAATTACAGGAGATGGCTGTATATCAACCTCAGTGTCAGATTCAACCTCTGCACCCCCCCAACTGTGCCTCAGTCTGGCCAATATCATCATCATCAGAGTCAGCTGATACACTGACATCAGGTGGCAGAGGGTCAACACTCCCACTGTCATGATCACATGTGAAAAAAAGCAACAAACACAGGAAAAAAATAATACCTACACTGCCATAGTCCAATATATGGTAACAAAGTAACAGTGCTGCCATTATTACAGACAGTACGGCAATACACACAACAGACCTGAAATCAGCAGCACACACTAAAATATTTCTTTAAATTGTTCAACAGTACTGACATAAAAATGTTTGGTTTAACATCTGCAGATGAGATACTTCTCTGCAATCCAGATGGCCCTGGAAGATGTTAATCAAGAGGTAAGGGCAAGATCTTCATAATTAACAGCAACAAAGGGGGTGATAATTTTACCCCTTTATATGTCCATTAACTATACTTTCAACAAGAATGCAACTGACAACTACAACTTAAGAACATAAGTGTAGCAAATCTTCAATCCTCCCCAAACAAATACATGTGACAAAGAAGTAACTTATTGATTTTAGTTGTTTTACTACACAACAGGATTCAACTGCTGAGCTATCAAACCCTACTTGCAAGCTCCTTCCTGGATGTGCTTGCTGTCTCTGAAACTACTGCTCTGACATTAAACACATGCTGTACTGCACTATCCTGGGAGCTGTCTGGATCCCTGATGTTGGTCAGGAACTCTTCATTGGGTGTTAGTGGTGGTTCCCTAGCAGGCCCTCCCCCTATAACCATTTGGTCATGGCCCACTGCAGCAGATCTCCTCTGTGCAGATGTGATTGTGTTAGTGGCCCTATGGCACACCTGTGTGTGTGTGTCCTGATGTGGCCAACCATGGCATTCAGGTCATCCACTATCTGTTGCCAAATTTGCATCCTGCATGCCATATCTCCCCACCCCCTTTCCAGCAAAAAAAGCACCATGTTGTCTACAGGCATCCACTATAACCTGGTTCTCAGCATCAGTGAAGGGGGGTCTCCAAGGATTGACATGCCAGGGTGGCATACTCCTAGGTGTCCTAAAACACAGCAGGAAGGATAATACACATAAATATCACATAACTACTAAATAATTGTCTCCAGATAAACCACAAAAGTTAGCCATTCAGCATTACATCCTGGAGAAACATACAACACTCTACAGGTGTGAAATATGAACAACAGGCAGGATGAAAACAAGAAGGGTAATCAGACCAACATATCCTTTTTTGTGCAATAACAGTAACTCACCTTTGCTTCCCCCAAAAAAGAACAGTGTACCCTTGTTTGTGCCATAACAGTAACTCACCTTTGCCCCACTCAAAAGAACAGGAAAATTGCACATTTTGCTAACAAACCATCAAATGCTAAATGTGGTATCAAAGGAACTGCCCCTGAAACATTTGCTCATATTTATCACACATAATTCCATTTTCATGTATTGACAATCATGTATACCTCTGAAGTGGCTTGACATACATGACTATGCCATCAGTACACTTCTAACTAATGCATACAGATGAAAGTGTAAAAGCCTTTGCATCAGAGTTTTGTTAAATACATTCCAGTATATGCAGTATTTAGCTGACAAAATGGAAACATGCCTTCTGAAGTTCAATACTCCTCTGAGCAGATGTATCCTGAAGAAATAGCTTATGTGCAGTCTTCCCAACATAAACAAGTCCCCTAACCATCAGTTTGGCTAGTTACATGGTTGCCTTTTTATATGGTGCAGATTTAGGGCTGTTAGCACTGTGAAGATACAAATGAGATGTGAACTCATTAGAATTGCTGAATCCCAAATACGTGGATCCATGTAGGAGATGTAAACATAGTGCAGGCACTCCCTCAGTTTTAGGTTTTAAGGGATTGCAATTGTGAATGATTAGTGGTTGGGAGAAGAAAACACAACAGCACTGCAGTCTGCCTTACTTCCACTAGGTGTATCAAGTTAGATCTACAAAGTGTTAGATGTAAAGTTGGAAGTGAAAGTAATCAGCACGCAATTCACAGGTTGTGCTCCTTAACATCTGACCTGGGCTTCATTTGTTGGCAAATGCCCATGATATTACTTCCACTTAATATCCGTACACATTTTAAGGCCAATGATGTATAATGGCTTACACACTGCATGCCTCAGATTACTGGTCAGATAAAATAAAGAATGGCCAGCAAACACAGAAATGGAAGACAGAGCAGTATATTTGGAAGCAATAGTCATGACAGTCAAAGTCAAAGCAAACGTTATTGCCATTTAGAAATCACACAAGTGCAAAAACTGAATGAAACTCTGTGTCTCCAGACTCAATGTGCAGACAACATATAGACTATTTTCACAGATATTTACACATAAAGCACCTGGCTATTACATCACAGACATGCAGGTAGACAGATGAATATTGTACATAATTAGAAACACATTTTAAAACTTTTCAAACTGAACACTTACTTTCTTGATAGTTTAGTATTGCACAGATTCTTGGTAAAGACATTGCATTGATCCCTGCACAGAAAGAGACATTTGAGTATTACACTGTGTACAAATAACTCTTCTATGGTTTTATATCACTGTAGATGCTGTTGCAGTTGGTTGTGTGCAGATTTAGTTCAGTTCTTTGCTGCAAACCTATTTGTGTGGCAAAGAGGGATAAGGCACCCATCCTGTGTTCTGAAGTTGCATTGGAGTGAGAGTTCACATCCAGATCTTTGTAGACATACCTGATGTGATCCATCATTTCTTGTGTATATATCATACATTGATTTTCCTCATTTCAACTACTTGCCCCATTTTTCTTTTTCTCCTTTTCTGTCTTTGTTAGTCTATTTTTGGGGGGCAGTTTTTGCACCATGTGGTGCTTAGTGCAATCACAGGAACAGAGAAAATGAATATCAGGGTTTCATTGTGCTTATGTCATTTGCACATAAAATGGCAGTGTGCAAACTGGACAACTGTACCCCTCAGGAAGCAGACAGGAAACAGACAGCCAAAAATTGAAACCAGATATATTCAATTAATGTTATTGGGCATTGCACAAACCTGCTAAGCAGTGTTGCATGGTAGTTAGCAGCGAGACCTTAAACATGATTACATAGGGAATGTCATGCAACTAGTCCTGTGGCAGCAGGTAAGTGTAGGCCTGGAGAACAGAATGTCCTGGGTTCTAGTACAGGGTGTGCACCCTTTTTTCAGTGTTGTGACATTGCAGTCGATAGCAATGAACTGAAAGATAGACAAGTGTTATTACAACCTTTTTGCAGCAACAGGTGAAAGTATAGGACTACCATACACATAATCCTTGGTTTGAATACAGGCTATTCCATACATTTTTACTGTTGTTCCACTTTCAATTATAGTCACTCTCACTTATAACACTTTAGACAGTGGAGCTGATATTAATTATATGTATGATGACTGAGACAATAGTATTGTGTCAGTTATTTACTTTATTTATTTAGGTTTATAGGTTCATAGGTGTGTACTAGACTAATGGCCCTGGAGCCTTTACAAGCCTAGCCCATAGGATTACCCCTGGCATTATGCCACCCAACCTTAGTTCCCAGTGCCTCAGTCAAGTAGAGCCACTGGAGTGATCACCAGGGTGAATTTTCTATTTCCCATCCACTCATCAAGATTTCTCTTGAAGAGGGCCAGTGAGGCACTCCGCTTGACATGTATGGGAAATCTATTCCATAGCATGGGCAGTCTGTGGGTTATGAACCTGTCCCTCCAGCTTGTTCTGTTGTTTGTGGCAATGAGGTTGAGGTCTCTGGAGGGTGTAGTATGGAGGGATTGGGATTTCTTTAGATGTATCATTTCTAACAGAGCTGGGTCAGACATGGCTTTGTAAGTCAAGCAGAGATAACCTTTAAGTAGGCGATATGAGACAGAGAATAGTTGGATTTTTTTGTCTGTCCATATAGGACAGGTGTTTAAGGCTGAATATCCTCTTTGTGAAGTATTTTTGTGGCCTCTCCAGTTGTTGTAGGTGTCTAGTGAAGTACATGCCAAATGGGGCATTGTACTCAATGATTGGCCTAATGAGGGAAGAGTAGATGGAGACAATGACCTCTTTCTTCCTGGATGCAAAATCCTTAGTAATGAGATGTGCCACATAGAAGGACTTTCTGACCACAGTGGCAATGTGGTGGTCAAAAGAGAGATTGCTGTCACCCTGTGTTCTCAGATCTTTTATGATGCCTTCTGTGCTCAGTGGATGACCATCAATGTGGTAAGTTATGGGAACCAGTTTTTTCCCAAAGGGGATGATGACACATTTTTTGGCATTGAGCTTAAGGCCATCGTTCTGACACCAGTCATTGGTCTCAGTGAGGCCTTTCTGTAGGATGTTAACATCACTTGGGGAGTTTATTATGGCTCCCAACTTGCAATCATCTGTGAACTTTGTCAGCCAGAGCCCCTACGTACTGGCCTGGACTTCAGCGAAGTAGATACCAAATAGGAGTGGACTCAGGGACCAAACCCTGTGGGACTCCACTTGTGACTGGTCAACAGTCTTACTTGGAGTCACCTACTTTCACACTGTGGGTTCTATCTGTGAGCCAATTTGCAACCCACCTAGTGATATAGGGGTTGATGCCTGACTTATTGAGTTTTTCTATGATTCCTGAGTGGGGAATGGTATCAAAGGCCTTGACCAGATCAAGGTAGGCTGTATGAACCACCTTACCTTCATCCACAGCTCTGGTGACTGGCTCAAAGAAGTCGACCAGGTTGGGCAGGCATGATCTACCCTTCACAAAACCAAACTGTGTGGGATCCAGAGATTGGAGGTTCCCTATATCTTTGTTTATTAGGGCCATGATGATGCATTCCATAGCTTTGCATATCAGACTTGTCAGGTTAATGGCACGATAGTTCTCAGGGTCTGTAGTCACTCCTCCTTTGTGGAGAGGGAAAACTGTAGCAGTGTGCCATTCGGTAGGGACAAAGCCTGAGGTAAGGCTGTGACTGAACAAGGCACACAGGTGAGGTGCCAGTTCACTCTGTAGTTTATGTAGAACACAGCCAAGGATATTGTCAGGTCCCATAGAAGCTGTGTTCTTGGCATTGGACAGTGCTATTTTAACCTGTGCAGCAGTAATACTGGCTGCCTAGAAATCTACTGATATTGTGATTGGTCCTTTGGTGGGGAGAGAGGGGTAAAGTTGGCACTGAATCTGTTGGCCAGTATATTGGCAATATCTGTTGGCTCGGTATAGGAGGTGGCATTGTGCAACAGTTCTAAGCAAATCTGGGTATTGCCGTGGAGATTCTTTACATAACCATAGAAGGGCTTGTGGTTGTCTTTACTATCTGCTGCAATTCTGTTTTCATAGCTAGCTTTAGAAGATTTGATGAGCAATCTCAACTTTTTGGTGAGGCTGACAAGGGAGTTTTTCCAGTCTTGGGACTTCACCTTATTTCTCATCAGTTTCCTCCTTCTGTTGTAGAGTTTGTTTATGTCAGGGGACCACCAGATTGGCTTCCATTTTTTTGAGGAGAGTGTCTTGGTTCTATTGGGTATGGCGAGATCCATGCATTTGTGTACGTGTTAATACAGGGCATTAGTGTATGATTCGGCGGTCATGCAGCTGTTCTCCAATTGCATAGGTGTCGTGAAGTTAGCCATCTCTCTTTTTAGAAGTCCAAAGTTAGCTTTGGAGAAGTTTTTCATAGTGGTTACCTTTGCGGGGGGTGGGTGGGATGTGGATTTCCAAGGTGATTAGTTTGTGGTCAGATATAACAGGGAGGAGTTGACTATTGGCACAGAGCAATGGTCACCCATGTTAGTAATGACCAGGGCAAGGATGTTGCTACCTCTAGTGGGGGTAAGAATGAGCTGGTCCAGGGCATTGGAATTAATGAATTCCAGGAAACGTTGGGCAAGTGTATTGGTACATGAGTAGTTTTTCCAGTTAATGGGGCCCAGTATGAGAGTGTTAGGTTGGACCCCTAATATCCTCCAGGGTGCTTAGGAAAGTGGAGTGTAAGTCTCGGGTTATGGTTGGGGGCCTATAGCAGGCTACAACCTGAATCGTTGTCTTACCCAATGTTAGCTGCACCTGAAGTATCTCTGATGCATCATGTTGGGCTACTAGTCTGAAGGTGTGCACATCCTTTATGAATATGGAAACACCACTGCCTTTGGAGCTTCGGTCCAAGTTCTGGGGCCAAAAGGTATGGAATTAGTTATAGCCTGGTAGTGCAGAGGTGCTATCTGCTGCCTTGAACCAGGTCACTGTTACAGCACAAATGTCGATGTTCTCCATTTTAAGGAGTGCTTCGAGTGAGTGCATTTTGAGATTTAGACTTCTAGTGTTGAGCAGCATGACCCTCACATTGCATTTGTTTGTAGCTGTTATTGTGGTAATTTGGTCTTTGGAACAACATCTAAAAAGGCAATATAGGGGTGGCAAGAGCCTTGGCCAGTAACCAGAAGCCCAGGGGTGACAGATGCAGGCCATCTCTGGCAAAGCATCTAGGTCTATCAATCATGTCATCCCAGGCAATAAGATACTGGATCCCCTTAGAATGACACCAGAAAAATAGCCAATTGTTCAAATCAGTTATTTTCTGCTTGTACTGTGTTATCATTCTGGGTGATGGTAGGAGGTGGCTCAGGGCTAGGATCATACCCGTCTGGGCTACATAATCCATGAGCTCCTCCATGTCTCTTTTCATGTAGTTCAGGGAGGTACATCTCAGGTCATTCACACCCACATGTACAATGACAGAGTCATATTTGTGCCTGTTATTGAGGGATCTGAGTGTGCGTTATGTGGTGGATCCTGGAAACTGACAGGCAGCTGACTGTTACTTTCTCCTTATTCAACCTAGTGAGTGGGACATCAGTGTGCCTTACTATTGAGTCACCTATGACTAGTGTGTTGGGCATGCTGTTTTGCCTTAGGGGCTTTGGTTGAGTGGCATACTGTTTAGGAGAGTTAAGCATCTCATGATTAGTGTTGTGTTGTGGTGGTCTAGTGCATTTCAGCCTTGAAGGTCTCTGCTATTTGTGTAGATTTTTATTGAGAGCCTCTATGAAGGTGGGTGTGTGGTTTGTGTTTTTATGTGAAGGCAGTGCTGGTGTGTGTTATGGACGGCTATGTGTTGCATGTGTTGTGGTGCAAGTGTTGACCTGCTCCACTTTCCAGCTATTCCAGTCTTGGCTGCAGAGTGCATGGCTTCCAATTTGGATATATAAGTGCATCTCTCGCAAGTCTGAGTGTTGGGAGGTAAGAGGAGAGGGTTGTCAGTGTACATGAGGCAGTTGCGACATTGCCTCAGGATGCTCAAACTCACCAGGGTAATAGACAAAAGAACAGGGAACTGACCTTTAGACATGCCTGGAGGGGTGGGCATTAATAATAAGTACTGGAGCTATTCCCATGTAGAATGTTTAGTGGTGTTGTGTGCTACAATAATTGCTACAAGAAGTCTGGTAAAGTACTAGACTAATAAGCTCATAAAAGTACAAGAGAGGAGAGAACTAGCAGGTCTATGGGAAAATTGAAGAGCACCGCTGTTGTACTGTACAGTTGTACAGATTACAGAGATATTAAATCAAAAGTGCAGCTGATAAATGAGAATAAACTCTTAGCTTTTCTCAATATCACAGCTGGCTGTAGGTCAGTCTCCCTGCAGCAACCTGAGCAACAGGTATATGTGATTTAAAACACTAGCTATTTAAATTACAGAACATAAACCAGACCAATTGTCCATACAATAACAGTTGCAGGAATACCTTGGTTAGATTAAACCAGTTCTATTAATTTTCTCTCACTAAGAAAACAGATAGGCCTCTGGACAAAGGATTTCACTACAAACTGAGGTCAACACTAACAGATATTCAGCTAATCACACAAGAAGGAGAGTAACAAACAGCTGTACAGATTACAGAGATATTAAATCAAAAGTGCAGACGATAAATGAGAATAAACTCTTATCTTTTCTCAATTTCACAGCTGGCAGTAGGTCAGTCTCTCTGCTGCAGCCTGAGCAACAGGTATATCTGATTCAAAACACTGGCTATTTAAGGCACAAAACAGAAACCAGACCAATTATCCAAACAATAACAGTTGCAGGAATACATTGGTTAGATTAAACCAGTTCTGTTCGCGTTCTCTCACTAAGAAAACAGATAGGCCTCTAGACAAAGGATTTTACTACAAACTGAGGTCAGCACTAACAGATATTCAGCTATATCACACAACAAGGAGAGTAACCAAACAGTTGTACAGATTACAGGGATATTAAATCAAAAGTGCAGACAAGAAATTAGAATAAACTCATCTTTTCTCAATATCACAACTGGCAGTAGGTCAGTCTCTCTGCAGCAGCCTGAGCAACAGGTATATCTGATTTAAAATACTGGCTATTTAAGGCACAGAACAGAAACCAGACCAATTATCCAAACAACAACAGTTGCAGGAATGCCTTGGTTAGATTAAACCAGTTCTGTTCACTTTCTCTTTATTTATTTATTTATTGATTTATTTGCCTTTGATTTATTTATTTATTTATTTATTTATTTATTTATTTATTTGCCTTTTGATAACTGGGTTAGTTTGGCTGGGCCAACGACCCTTTTTCAGCAGAGACCCGAGGAGAAAAACTCCAGTACAGAATCAAATTGGTTACATGCAGTAACAAAGTTGAATAAAAAAGAGGTTAAAAATACACAATATTATACATTGAAGAAAATAAAGGTTTTGTATATACATGGTAGTGGAACAAGTAATATTAGAATACTAAGAATATAGCTATAATAAAATACGAAGTTATAATCAGTGGCAGGTAAAGTATAAATTATTAGGTATGAGGAGAAGTAAAGTGAGAGAATGAGTAGGAATAACTGGGTAACAGAAAAGAGATGCAAAAAGGATACTTTAGCATAGGAAAAAAAGTAATAATAAGAGTGATGGAAATAGAAGTTTGAAGTAAGATAAAATAGTGAGGAAGTGTAGGTAAAGGAGTGAGAAGGGAAGGTAGATGTGGGGGAGTTAGGTGTAGAGGAGGAAAAGATTCAAGTTGGGTCTTGGCAGGAACAAGTCCAGGTATTGAGCAGATATGCCTTTAAATCAAGTTTGAAGTTGCTGGGATTTTGAACAGATCTGATGACAGGAGGGAGGTTGTTCAGGAGAAGGCAACAGAGTGATTATAGAGACATTTCCCTATGGACTTTTTGGGTTTGAAAATTAAGAAGTGGTGTTGGTCAGAGCTGCAAAGTTCATGATTAGGGACATAAGGGAAGATAAGATTAGTAAGAGAAGGATGGGCAAGGGGTTGGTGGAGGATGGAATGAGACAGACAAAGCTGAGGAAGAAGGAGTTGATTTTGGAATTGAAGAAGAGGCAGTGATGAGAGCAATAGGGAAGGTTAGTGGAAAATCTTTCTATTTTGTTATGTTAGTTCAAGTTTATGTAGACCCTTAGAAGTTTAGTGTAAGTATCGACATCAATGTCTATTGTTTAGAGAATATATAGAGAAAGAAGACTTGAGATGATGGAGAGATTTGGGGAGGAAAATAAGTAGTTTAGTTTTGTTGGGGTTAAGTAGGAGTTGGTTAGATGTGAGCCATGATAGAATGATTTATCTATGTATTATCACATTTATTATCAGATGTATGACTGCAGGTATACTGTGCACTGTATTCCTGTTAGTATAATTCTGCTGTCTGGACTGGCATGGCCTTCACATTTGCCCAACACACATACACAACTGCCTATATACCCAATAACCTTGTAATTGTAATTGTGTAATGCCTCACTGCTTGGTACTGTTGAACTCTGCCTACCATCACACAAATGCATTGCTTGAGTTTGTGCACTGCTCAGCACTGCATTTGTGTGATGATAAGTGGAGCACAACAGTTTCAAACAGTGTGCGCATCACAGTCAACATGATAACTGGAATTGGCAGGAAAGCATCAGTCTCCATTGCTCTAGATCCCTTGCAGATATGGCAGGTGTTTGTGGGGAAGGTGCCAGGTTCAGGGCACAGAGGTAGGGTGTCCAGGATTCTAAGGTTTTTATTGGACACCTAGTTAAGAACCACAGTGGCAGGCTTCTGCAAGGGGACTATTCTGGCCCCCAGTATAAGTTGGATGCTTGGGATAGTTTAGCCCAGGTGGTATCCAGTGCAACTAGTATCCTGCACACTAGAGAGCACTGTAGGCATCATTTTAATAACCTATGGAGAAGGAAGAGGGGTATACTCGACTACTGGATTGATGAATTTAGGACATAGGACATCCCACACATGTGTAAGTATCATCTACAGAGAGCACTTGTAAGACTTCAAAAGCTGAATATAGGCAAGACTGGTATTCATAATGGTCTTCTGTTTTGTTCTTTTTTTCCCACAGCTGCCAGTGATCATGAGTGCAATATCCAAAACTACGGAGCTAGATTGGTGAGGATGAGGGAAGCATGTGGTATGTATGCAGCAGAAGAGTAGTATTATTATAGCATTAAAAGTTAAAGATAGCTTTTTGGTATTTTATAGAGTTGTATCAAATTCAGCATGCATATCTCAAATGTAAAACCAAGAATGCATGAATTAATCAGTAGCACAAATCAAGAGTACAATGTTAGACTTTAGTCAGAGATTATGGGTTCAAATACCACACTTTCCAACTATATAATGCTGTTAATTATTCAATAATGTTTAAATTAAATTAAAACATCTATACCACTGGCACAAATGCCCTGCTGTAAACTGTAATCTGTGTAATTGGAAAACGCATATGTACCATATATGCAGAGTTCAAAGAGTTCTTGTTGCAATTTGTAGTATAGAGTGCATCTGTTAGGAGGTGTTAGTCTTAAATGTAAAGGTTAAAATAATAGAGTCAAATAATTCTATTAATGTATTTCATGTCACATATGAAGGTATTAATCTTATTTCTTTTTTCCTCACCCCAACCCTTATCTTTCCTTTTTATTTTTTTATTTTATTTCATATTATTTATAATAAAATATTTTTGTATAATTTTTATATTTTATTTTATTTTAGGAATATTTATTTTATTTTATTTTTATGTTATTTTCTCATAAAAATATTTTTTATTTTATTTTTTTATTCATTTTTTAATTTTATTATGTGCCTTCAAAATGTGTCCATGTCATCCATGTGTACCACATCACTAAATGCTCCACAGCACAGTGGGGTAGGTCTGTCTCACAGGATCTGCCTGCCCCTCTTCACCAGCTCCAGCACCGATGCCCAGCACTTCTGGCAGCCAACCTGGCAGCATTGCCTCTGCTGCCCTTGCACTACCTACACTCTCAGGTAGTCCTGCCCTGGAGGATGGTCCAGTAGTACCCTCTGGGAGCAGTGGCCAAGGTGGTGATTTTATCATCTGCATTTAGTTGCTATGGATGGTGTGTAGGGTTGTGCACCCCTTTGTTGGTGCACACCTATGCCAGCTGGAGATGTGGCTCTCCTCATTTTGTGAAGTACTATGAGGAGGAGAAGGAGATGTCAAGCACTCCAGCCAGTGACAGAGTAAGGTGACAATGATGACAGTCCAGTGGGTGAGGACTTGATTCTCACTGTCACCCAGCTTGATGACTCTGGGTTCTGGATACCCCCACCCTCATCCCAATCTGGTTGTCCCCCAACTTTTTGTGTCCATCACCATCCCTGCCTCTTGTCTTGTTTGTCGTGTCTGTCTGCAATTGCTTCCTCACCTACCCAACATACCTGACCCAGACATTCCTATGTCCTTTCTCCAACATTCCCCCCTCTCTCTCTCTCTCTCACTGAAAAAATCCCATATGTAGCACTCTATTTTGTGCACTTGTCTTCTTGACACACTTGATTCAGTCCATTTGGCTATACAACATGATTGTGTTGTGGTCACCCCTGTCTGTGGAGGTGACAGTCCAAATTCAGTACACATTTTGTACGTATGTTCACTTTACACGTTTAAAGAAATGGATAGCTGTGGTTCTTTCCTACCTTCCTTCTGCACATTCCTGTCCTGTTTTCCCTTTGCACTTTCCCCTAATTGCTCCCCATTTCACCATTTTTATATATATCCCATTTTAACATATTTAATCTGGTCAAAAAATAGAATCCCACACACCACACATAAGTTGCTGGAGAAGCAATGGATTCCTTCACTTGTGTGCTCCATGTTTGAGTGGAAGTACACATTGTGCACCAATGGCAAGCTGTGGCAAACAGGTGCAGTTATCCCCATGCAATACCACTTAA
>NC_056737.1:1770539030-1770551530 GCF_019279795.1 Protopterus annectens
CGTGTGCATGTGTGCCCGTGTGTGTGTGCGTGTGTGCGAGTGTGCACGTGGGCGCGTGTGTGCGTGTGTGTGTGTCTGTGTGTGTGTGTATATGACCTCTTGCTTGACATTACAGAGACCCTTTACACCAGCATGTGGGACACTGTTATTACCATATTTGCCTCAACAGACACTGCTGATGTCATCAGCAGTATCAGATTTTTGGATATGCAGTACTCCCACCAGGGCAAAGTCAGACACTAGCCTGAAGGCCAGGCAGATGTCACCTCATCTTAAAACACACAGAGTACAGTAATGTGGCTTTAAGTCTATCCACATGCATCATGGCATGGTTTGTAGACCCTTTGTTATCTTGTTGAGAAAGCTCTGTGGTCTCTCCAGCTGCTGCATGTATCTGGTGAGGTACATGACAAAGAGAAAATTATACTCTGTTATTGTTCTGATGAGTTTTTTTTTCCTACAGTGCTGTCATAAATCCTAAGATCTGCATATGATTTAATGATGCATAATGTGCACAACATAGGCTTCCAATACAAATGTGGATACTTGATGGTCAAAGTTCAGACTGGTATCTACATGTGTTTCCAGTGCTGGCATCACTGGGTGTCAGCATAGCAGGACTGTTGACAATGCTGTAATTAACATGGAATTCTACTTTTCAGACAGACAAATAGATCATGTGCCTTTGTCCCCATTCATTTTTCTGTGTTAGCTGCCTGTGTACTATGTCATCATCATTGGTGGACCCAATGATTGCATGCCAATATGCAAGAATCAGCAAACTTGGTATGGAAAGGGAATATAATTTAGCCTGAAATGGCAGGAAATAGAGTCCAAACAGTGAAGGGTCAAGCACAGATTCCTGGGGTTTCCAATGGTGACAGCTCTACTGGTACATGTTGATTCACCAACTGTCAGTATGTGTTCTATTGGTGAGTCAATTGCTTATCCATCTACTGATGTAAGGGTTAATCCCCAGCTGGGAGGGTTTATCAATGATACTACCATGGGGGATTGTGTTAAAACCATAGGTCAGATCATGATAGGCAGTATGCACTGTCTTACCTTCATCCAGGCCTATCATATGGAAGCCGTGGCCTATGACAATATCACAGATCACCTATGGCATGACTCAGCACATACACCTTCCTGATGTGGTTCAATACACACTTCAAGACACCCTCCATACAGGCTATATTCCCATGCAAGGGCGTACATCAACATGCACCCATCTGAGTAGAGGGGACAGCAACTGAAGCATGCATGTATACACACATCCTCATTTTCCTTGACTGTGAAGTGGACCATCATGTGATTGCTGACCTATTCTACATGTACACTAGTCATATGCTGGCTGTGTGCAACAGGCCAGTATGAGTTGTTAATGTTGCATCATGTCTGTTACATCTGATAGATGTCCTCAATGGCATGCATGACAACAACAATATAATATTGTGGAACTTGATCAGCTATAACACCAAATGGGTAGACCATTGTATCACATGCATGGCATTTGACTATGCCATGCATGAAATATGTGGCATGGCTTATATCTCCAGTCCAGTGATGAAGTCTGTACATCAGGGCTTTCTGCTAGGCCCTTTCTTATCCATTGGTTAAGTAATGGACATCACAGATGACATACACATGCTGTGTCCACACAGCTGCCTGAAGGACTACAAAATGTGGATAATCATTGACTGCAACTGTGACATTACTATAAAACAGACCATAGCAACAAATAACAAACACTGCTGCCACAGGCATGACAACACCTGCATTGACAGGTCTCATGGAGAGATTTGTTCATTCAGAAAACAAATACACCACCCAAGTGTAATGTGGACATCACACCTTATAATCAGACCAATAGGTGCGTGACCCATGTGCTGGGGTAGATGATAAGTGGTAAATCCACCAGCATGTGGTCACATTGCTGACTACTCCCCTGAATGTAACACAAGTTATCTGTATGTGAAGGATATCTACATCAGAGGCCATCATGCCTTCGCAGTTCCCAGGCTTCTAACGCCAACAACTGTGTACAATGCACCCTTCTTCATGTACCTCCTGAGACATATTCCAGTGATGTATGACTGAAGTGTACCATTTTTGTCACAGTGAACATTCACACAGCTTATTGGCCATAACTAGTATTCTTTCTGTGGAATATACAGGACTATCTGATGGTGCAGAACACCAATCAAGGTGTTACACCAGATGCATGTGTGGTACCTGTTCTGCTTATGCACACACTACTTACATTTATGTTTGACAACATTAATGGCATATATATCATTCATGACAGTGTGGATTGTGCCACACACACACACACACACACACACACACACATACACACACACACACACACACACACACACACACACACACACACACTATAATAGTGTGCATTGTTACAATCATAGAGTGTAGATGTATCATGATAGCTGTTCAAGTATGTATGTGCAGACTCATCTGTTATCATTGTAAATCACATATGTTATGTCAGAGGCATGGGATTACTGGTGGTGTTATTTTGATATTGTCCATGATTGTGGCTGGTTCTTGTAATGTTTTCCATGAGCCTTTACTTGTGCCCACCTTGCTCAAGACATCCTCCAACAAGGTGCTATACTTGACCTTCTGCTATTTTCAGTCTTTATTAATAATATCAGTGAAGGTGCACCAACACACAAGGTCATACTGCTTACTAATCACATATTACTGCTTGATCCAGTAAGCCCCATTCAGGACTTCAGTCAACATTACAGATGTCTTTCTGCAGCCTCTGGCTATGGTGCCAGACTAATAAGGTACTTATCAATCACAAAAAATAAATGTTATTTGATTGTCCTCAAAAAGTGACCATCCTATCAAATATTAACATTTACAATCTACAAGGTAACTCCATCACCAATGTCTTAGAATAAAAAAATGGACTTAACACTAGGCCCATCTCTTACATTTACAGCTCATGCTGACCATATTATAAAGGAAGTACTGACTTGAATTAGGCTATGTTAGAAAATCGTTCATACACTATCCTTATTGCAAGGACAGTAGTAGGTAAAAATATACTGACCCCTTCCCCACAAACTTGAGTACTGACTGCCCCTTCTAGCCTTACACTCATCTCACAACATTCACAAAATGAAGTTTGAAGAAAATTTTCCTGTTCCCCCTCCTTGCTGACTCAGCCATCTGTCACTGTGCCCTGATTAGTAGGAGCAAATGGCTTAAAGCAACAGATAGGACCACTTTTCTGTTTACTATTGACAATTATAAATTCAGGTTACTGCCCTCCTCTGAGAACAAAACTGTCAATAAGAGAACAATCACACTGCTACAGAAATAATCAAGAATGCAATATAATGTTTATCCAGCCACGTTTTAAAATAGCTGTTGGTGAAAAAGTATTATCCAGATCAGGACCACCCATCAGGAATAATTTACCATCAGAAATCAAATCTCTTACCTTATTAAAAAAATCATCACAACCTCATCAATGAAGCCATGTGCAAATGTTTTAGAAACATGGATACTACAAGTGTTCACATGCTTCTAGCTCAAGATACACATTCTCACTGCCACTTGCTCTAATTGGCAAGTGCCTTAACTCTCATCAGCCAGATAGCCCAATACTCGTAAATTATATATCCATCCTACCGCTTGACCCCACCAGAACCTTAACACTAATGCTAAATACTCCCATGTGGTCTCTGAGCCTAAATCTTAGCCAGTCCCTGATCTCTTTCTCTAAACCTAAATCTCCATTTCCCCATCCTATACTTAAAGTCCCAATTCACTGCCTGACACTGAAACAGCACTCTTACTTTCTAACCCTATGTTTTCCTCTCCCTCTCTAAACCTAAACCTAAACCCCCTTCCCATTCATTAATTCTAAAGTCCCCAATTTCACCTTAACCCAAAAACCTCCCTACCATTCCCTAACCCTAAAACTTCCTTTCTACTCCCTAAACCTATAACTCCCTTTCTGCTCCCTAAACATAAAGCCCTTCTCCCAACTGCTACCTAAACCCTAGCCTGCACTCCCATCTACATGTTTGCTGCTGCACTAACCTTGCCCAAACTTAAATAATGTGCTCAGGTAAGGTGTGGTAGCTTCACTCTCTCCCCACTGCTGCCATACCTCACTCAAACACAGTTTTGACATTTTGTCATGAGCACACAGCCACATGAACTAAAAGCTGTCCATGGCCCTGACTTCAAGGTACTGGTATTTGAGCTTCAGGGGATTCAGCAGCTGTAGTATATCCCTTAGATAAAATAGGTACAAATGTCTTAATATATTACATTCAATGAAGTAGCATCTACTCTGAGTAAAAATGAGATCAGAACAAACAGCTGGCATTTTATAATTCTTATATATATAGATATTCCCCTGGATTCATGAAGCGTGCACCAGGTGCCAGAGTAGCATCGGTGATCTAACGCTAAAATATGGCCGCCGAGCGATTCAGGTACTAGCTGTTTCTACGTGCACTACCAGCATATGCCAGAGCTGCACAGCTCCCGGTGCATGTATGCTAATTACCCCATGCACAGCAGTGTAGCATGCAAATGAAGGTATATAGCGATTCATGAAGTGGTGCAGGTGTAGCGTAAGCATGAAGAAATGTAAACCAAAAAAAGTTTTACATTTTTTCAAACATAAAATCGGAGCCATAAAAGCAGACCAAACTTACGTATTATAATGTTAATATATGCCAATGGCTAAATATATAGCCAATGGCATAAAAAAGCATGCACAACACATAAAAAAATAATATTTAATGTCATGGCCACACTAATGCAAAGGAAAACTGCAGTCCATCGGTGCGCAAATGGGATCACAATGAAAATATATTTAGATGTCATAAAACTGCAATGTAACACAATTCATGAATAATAATAGTCAATGGCATGCATGCTACACCACAACCATGGCGCAAGGGTTGCTAAGGGTCTGGGACAGTGTTCTGTGCAGTAACTAGGAATTAGTAGTCAATGCCATGCAAATGAGTCAATTAATACTGAATCGCAAACTCCCCGCCGGCGTAAGGATGTACCACATGGCATAGCGGTACAACACCGAGGTGTGGCCTGGAGGTAAACATGACATTAAGACAGGGTGCGCCACCATAGCTGTAAGCACATTGGAGCATTGCTAATCTGGGCTGCCTGTTGCTAAGCAAAGCCACAGGATAGGGGTGTGGAAGTAGCCATAGCTTTGCTTAGCTGAGAGCGCACAAGGTAACCGAAAGTGCATGTGAACGCGGATGAAAACATGCTAGAAACCAGGTAAACGGCTGTGTGCGGTATGCACCACAGCTGAAACAGGAAGGATACAGGAAGACAATAAGGAAATGCTGCAGCATAGTAATTGGAGTACAAATGAGTAATTAACACCTAGGAACTCACAGTGGGCCATTGATAACAGCTAACAAGGCTGCTAGCAGCTACCTGCAGAACAGGAAAAAGGAGGTGCTGTACTGCAAAGAAAAGAGAACTGTCACAGCAGAACAAAGCAAACTTGCAGTAGATCAGCTACATAACACATTTCCCAACACAATCCTGGGTTCTGAAAGTACAAAACAAGAAAGCAGGCAGCTGGATGCATGCCTGACAATGGGAGGAATCGGGTTGAAAAGTGAAGTAAAGGGCAATAGATGAATCACGGCAGACAAGCGTAAGTCAATACCAAAGGCCCCACAATAGCAGTACCTGCTGTAAAACCCATAATTAAGATACCCCTCAGCTGGAATTGCACATACACACCCAATTACACCAGCATCATCCATTGCACAATAGTATAAGGTGTGAAAGCGCCCCCACACACACACACACACACACTTGTGTATTCCCAGACACTCTGCACCACTGGTATATACAGTTGGGGAACTTTTAATATGTACATGTTAGGGGCTGCCATAGCTTTGATTCACCAGCATGTGTTGGAGACTGACAGTGGTTTGGAGGATGATGCTGACAACCATCCCAGGCACCAGAGGAGGAGAAGAGTGTTCAGACCCAGGGTAACCTACCAGGGGCTACATGATCTGGAGATAGTAGAGCATTACAGGGTGGACAGGGACACCATACAGCAATTTGTTGAGCTGTGCCAGCCACGCCTCAGAGCCAGAAGTAACAGAGGGGAACCCATCCCAGTGGACATGAAGGTATGTGTAAGCTTGAGAATACTAGCCACAGGTACCTTCCAAAGGCCAACTGGGGATATCATGGAGATCTCACAGGCATCAGCATCCAGGGTATTCCACCAGTTCCTGGATGCCATGTTACCACATGCCAATGAGCACATATACTTCCCTGAATGCAGGAGGAGTTGGCGAGCAATATGCGTCTTTTCCACCATGTGGCAGACTACCCGGAGGTACTGGGTGCAATAGACTGCACGCACGTACACATCAAGACACCACCCAGTGAGCAGGTAAATGCTACATAAACTGCAAGGGATATCCCTCCATCAACTGCCAGGTTGTGTGTAATGCCCAGGGCATTATCATGGATGTGTGTGCTGGCAGCCCTGAAAGCTATCACGACTCCCACATCTGGCATGCCTCACAGCTGTATCAGGTATTTGCCTGGGGGGATATCCCATATGGCTACCTGGTGAGGGATGCCAGATATGCACTGGAACCATGGATGAAGACTCCTATCAGAAATGCACACACATCCACGCAAGAATGACATAATGAGGCACACGCAGAAACCAGAATCATCATGGAGTGCGTGTTTGGGATGCTGAAATCATGGTTCCATTGCTTGAACATATCTGGTGGAGCCTTGCAGTACTCTCCAAGCACGTGTGCCCACATCTTCATAGTATGTGCCATGCTACACAATATGATCCTGTGGAAACAGCTGCAGCAGGGACAGAATGGTGAGGGCCCTCACAGCCCACCAACATTGCCAAGAGCCCCACAGGCAAAGAGGGACTCAGACCACGCACACCCTGTACCAGCCCCAGTAAGCAGACAGAGACGTGCCCAGTATGCCCATGCCTTGGCAAAGAAGGAACGTATAGCACACACATGGACAGTGTAGGCACTTATGGACTGACACCCTTCTCCACCTGTACACACAGCAAACATGGATGGCACACACACACACGACCACCTATAAATTGTCATGTATAGGTGGTCTACTGTGTGCATCCTACAAAGGTAGCCCTCAACTATTGTACACAAAACTGCCATTGGCACAAGGTAAGTCAATACCTGAACAGTAAATTAAGCTATCAGCATGTGTCCATACTGTATGTACAGGTTCATAGATACATAGGTAGGTATATGCCTAACTGCCTGAGGCCACTCATAAGCATAGCCAAAAAGTGTCTGCTGTCGCCACCCCATTGATTAACTAACTGTCCCTCTGTGGAGCAGAGCCAATTGCAGGATCCCTGGGGTGTATCCACTGTTCCCCACCCACTCTGCAAGGATTCCCTGCAGTGTTAGTGAGGGGTTTTGTATAATGTAATCAGGGATGTAGTTCCAAATAATGGGGAGTATCCATGACAGGAATCTTCTCAGATGATTTACATGTTACATAGTATACCTTAACCACAGCTTGCATATATAGGTAGTATTCCACAGAATAATGAACATGTGGAACACACAACCGCTGAAATATGCGTTAATCACCCTTGCACTACCAGTGCCTGCTCTGAGAGGTAAAATGATCACTGCCAGGATTAAAACACGCAGCCATGTACACAATTTTCACAATAACCTACCACTAAGCTACCTGAGATGTACCAATGCCAGTTGTGTATACTGACAGGATAAAACATAAAAGGTAGGAATGTGTGGAAATAGGACAAACTGGCATGTACCCAATGAAAGGTGTATGCTATATATATATATATATATATATATATATATATATATATATATAGATATGTATTATATATATAAATCAACATATATATATATATATATATATATATATATATATATATATATTGATAGATATATCTATAGATATATATATATAGATATATACATATATATATATATATATATATAGAGAGAGAGAGAGATATGTTGATATATGGGGATATACATATATTTGTAGATATATAGATAGGTTAACAACATCTACATAACCATGGAGGTACATATAAATGGGATACCTACCACATACCAACTGCTTGACATAACAACACACGTAATCATGAGGTTTAAAGTCTGAAAGGGACAGTCCCTCTTTGGTTGGTTGTTTCCTGACCAAAATATTAAACGTGACAAATGTCCTGAGATTGTAGGACATAATTATGTCCCATATGTTATGTAATAGTTGCATACAATAGTTCTTTCTGTATCTAAAATACCTACATGTTACAAGAAACAGGATAAGCAACTAAACTGCTACAAGAATAAGCTTATATCTAGGCAAGAAAGGAAAGTTCTAGCCCTTGTACTGACCATGGGTTTGTGTTGGCCTGTAAAATCTGATGTGTGTCCCGAAAATGTCCCACTATGGCCATATGAAAAGGTGGCAACCCTAGCCAAAGAGGGTCAGTCACCATCACAACTCCAGTGACTGCAAATAACTATGACAGAAACACACAGCTTTCATGTTGCAACACTTTATTACATTCCAATGTATTGCCAAAAGGATTCAAGGACTAACATCACCTGCATGCTATACAGGAACCACTTAACAGTGCCTTAATGAATCAGCCTGCAATTACCATAGTATTAATCCACTAAAGGATAGGTGTTCAAATAGGGAAGGAACCCTCACACACATATCGATTATGTATAAAAGCAGTTCCTACACACCTGCATCTGCTATGTTCACCCACCAACATCACCCCCACACCCAAATAAATTACAGTACAAACTGTAATAGCATCACAAATCATTCACTCACTGTACGACATCTGCAGAAGCCTTAACATACCTTGTCAGAGACACACTAACATGGCCCTGTCTGAAATAGTTGCTGTTATACAATGGAACATCTGCTGATGTTACAGGGTTTGTTTGCACTAATCCCGTTTCAGAAAGTTGTGTGTACACCGGGAAGTGTTACCAATTACTGATTAACAGCACAGTATGATAGACATGTACACCAAACCAAGGATGTCTGGTGAGCACACTGTAAACCACCTATCAGTTCATGCATAGCCATACAGTCTTGAGCTGCCCAAACATCCTCGCCAGACTGAAACATCTGCAGAAGTATCAGGTACAAACAAACCCTGCATAAGTAGCAATGTTCTGAAATATAACAGCTGTACTCACATATAGAACAACATCTTCTAGCCATTACACACAATCCACGGGAGTCATGAAGCTAATATATCTCTGTCTGTCTCTATATCACTGTTAAAATACATCACAAACAACACATCCAGGCCATCTTCCCTGAAAGTAAGGCAAACGGACAATGCCCAAGTGGAGTACTCAGTTATACACCACTGTTGCCATGGTACTGGCTAATGGAGTAGCTGCACAGCTGATGTGCATCTAATTAACTACTTTGGAACACCAATTGGTGGTCAGGATAGCACGTTACCGATATTTAACTAGAAAAGGATGGCTTATCACACATTCAAACCATCTGTATATACCAGCAGAATGGTACAAAGAAGATTGAAACACAAACTGAAAAGGATTGAATTAACAGTCAACGACACCTCGAGTTACTAATAAGGTATGTAGAACACTCAGTATGTCTGTGTATGTAGTACCTGTTCTGTAATATTTAAAGTGCACACAATCCATATAGTGGAAACAGTTATCTTGTAGTGATGTATTGTTGAGCATAGTAACGCTTGTAATATTTATGTATGTACTGCTGTAGGTCACAAGGCAAACATCGCATACACCACAAGGGATGCTATATAAGGGCTTTGAACAAAAATATTCCTCACCAGCCACTGTCAGTGGCAGAACTGGTCCAACAAGTATGTGCTATAACAGGAGATATTATATGTTGATATATTGTAACAGTAGGTATATGTATGGATGCATTACTGAGAATAACATGTTGAAGGTTGGCCCACTGTGCAATTATGATTTGCATTGTGGGATATTGTGCCAATAACTGTGTAATGTATGGTATTGTAGGCAGATAAGTATTACAAGTTACATAGCATTACTGTTACATTAGGCAAACATTAGTTATGTCTACTGGCATTTACAATACACAATAACAGGATACGTATGACTTGTAGTCACCCGACAGTTTATCACCATGATAGCAAAGTAAAATGGAAGAGCTAGTTAACTATCCATGCACATAAGACATGCAATAAGTGCAAAGGTAGGTACTAGGCTGTCAGCCCAAGGGTATTTATAAGCCTAGCTAGAGTGTGTTGGCTTTCGCCACCCCCTTAGGTTAGTTCCCTGTGCCTCTGAAAGGCAGAGCCATTAGTTATTTGTGCCTCTGTCCAGCAGAGCCACTGCAGTGATCCCCGGGGTACATGTCTGTCTCCCATCCACCCATCAAGGTTTCCCTTGAAGAGTGCTAGTGAGGGGCTCTGCCTGATGTACATTGGAATCATGTTCCAAAGCATGGGGAGTCTCCAGGTCAGGAATCTATCCGTCGAGCATGTCCTAGTCATCATTGTGGTTAGGTGTATATCCCTAGAGCATGTGGCTCTCAGGGGCCTCTGTTTAGGTGGGGCATATCCAGCAATACTGGTTGGACATGGGCCTTGTATGTCAAGCAGAGATCAACTGTGAGTATGTGGTATGCAACCGAGTACAGCTGGAATTTCTTAGGTTGGACTGCATAAGTCATCTGTTTGAGGTCAGTAATCCTCTTGTGGTCTTCCAAGCTGTTGCAGTTGTCTTAAAAGGTACATCCCAAATGGGGTGTTGTATCTTTTAATGGGTCTAATAAGTCATGAGTAGAGAGGCACAATGGCCTCCTTTGTTCTGGATGCAAACCCATTAGAGATTAGGGGGGCCATGTAGAAGGATATTCTAACCACCTTGTCATTATGGGTATTGAAGGAGAGATTGTTATCTACTGGGGTTCCCAGATCCCTTATTACCTTTTCTGTATGTAGGGGACTAGCACCTATGTGGTAGTCCACAGGTAATTAGTTATATCCAAAGGGGATAACTATGCACTTTTTGGCATTCAGCTTGAGGCCATGATATTGACACCAGGTATCCGTCTCAGTGTGACCCTTCTGGAGGGTGTCTGTAACAGCTGGGGAAACAATTATGTCCCATAGTTTGCAGTCATCTGCAAACCTTTTCAGCCAAAGCCCACCTGTGCTTTCCTGTACATCAGAGAATTATATACCGAACATGAGGGGTCCTAGGACTGAGCCCTGGGGGATGCCACTTGTAACTGGTATACAGTCGGACCTAGGGTATGCAACTCCCAATGTGTGGGTCCTGTCCATGAGCCACTTTGCAACCCATCACATGATGTAGGGGTTGATGTTCAGGCAGATGGGTATGTCAATAATACCAGAATGAGGAATGGTGTTGAAAGCTTTTGAGAGATCTAGGTAGGCTGTGTGGACCTTTTTACCCTCATCTAATGCCTTGGTAACTGTCTCTAAGAGGTCCACCAGGTTTAGGAGGCATGGTCTGCCCTTAACAAAGCCAAACTGGGAGGGATCAAAGGTTTGGAGGTACCCAATGTCTTTGTGACTGAGATCCAGGATGATGTGCTCCATAGCCTTGCAGACCAGGCTAGTCAGGCCTAT
Source organism: Protopterus annectens (assembly GCF_019279795.1). Taxonomy (NCBI): domain Eukaryota; kingdom Metazoa; phylum Chordata; order Ceratodontiformes; family Protopteridae; genus Protopterus; species Protopterus annectens. The sequence continues at coordinate 1,770,550,729 of NC_056737.1, forward strand.
AGGACAATAGGTCCCATGGTCCGTTGTGGCGCTACCTTTTTGGAGTGGGATAACTGTTGCTGTGTGCCATTCAGGGGGCACAAAGCCCAATGTGAGGCTATTATTGAACATGGTGCATAGGTGGGGAGCCAGTACATTCTGAAGTTCATGTAAAACACAGCCTGGGATGTTGTCCAGTCCCATGGATGGTGTGATATTGGCTTTAGAGTGTGCAGCTGTTACATGCATAGTTGTGAGTGCAGGGACTCTGCACTCTTCCTGTATAGATATGGGCCCTTTAGGGGGTGAGAGGGGGGAAAGGTAACACTGAACCTATCTGCTAGGATGTTGGCAATATCAGTTGGTTCTGTAATGTCCGTGCCTTTGTGCTGTAACTCAGAGCAGATCTGGGTGTTGACATCGAGATATTTGACATAGCTATAGAATGCTTTGTGGTTGTTGTTGGAATTAGTGGCAGTTTTGTTTTCGTAGCTAGCTTTGGAAGATCTTATAAGGGATCTCACCTTCTTACTGAGGCTGACCAGGGAGCTCCTCCACACATGGGATTGTACTCTCTTTTGCAACAGTGTCGTCCTCCTGTTGTACAGTTTGTTTATGGCAGGGGACCACCAGATTGGCTTCCTTAATTAGGAGTATAGCATCTTGGTTCTGTTTGGGATAGCACGATCCATGCACTTGTGTCAGTGTTTATAGAGTGCATTTGTGTAGGATTCAGCAGTTGTAACAGTATTGTACATCTGCATGGGTGTCATGACATTCACCACGTCTGTCTTAAGAAGCATGAAGTTGGCTTAGTAGACAT
>NC_056737.1:1770556530-1770586530 GCF_019279795.1 Protopterus annectens
ATGGTCAAAGTTCAGACTGGTATCTACATGTGTTTCCAGTGCTGGCATCACTGGGTGTCAGCATAGCAGGACTATTGACAATGCTGTAATTAACATGGAATTCTACTTTTCAGACAGACAAATAGATCATGTGCCTTTGTCCCCATTCATTTTTCTGTGTTAGCTGCCTGTGTACTATGTCATCATCATTGGTGGACCCAATGATTGCATGCCAATATGCAAGAATCAGCAAACTTGGTATGGAAGGAATATAATTTAGCCTGAAATGGCAGGAAATAGAGTCCAAACAGTGAAGGGTCAAGCACAGATTCCTGGGGTTTCCAATGGTGACAGCTCTACTGGTACATGTTGATTCACCAACTGTCAGTATGTGTTCTATTGGTGAGTCAATTGCTTATCCATCTACTGATGTAAGGGTTAATCCCAGCTGGGAGGGTTTATCAATGATACTACCATGGGGGATTGTGTTAAAACCATAGGTCAGATCATGATAGGCAGTATGCACTGTCTTACCTTCATCCAGGCCTATCATATGGAAGCCGTGGCCTATGACAATATCACAGATCACCTATGGCATGACTCAGCACATACACCTTCCTGATGTGGTTCAATACACACTTCAAGACACCCTCCATACAGGCTATATTCCCATGCAAGGGCGTACATCAACATGCACCCATCTGAGTAGAGGGGACAGCAACTGAAGCATGCATGTATACACACATCCTCATTTTCCTTGACTGTGAAGTGGACCATCATGTGATTGCTGACCTATTCTACATGTACACTAGTCATATGCTGGCTGTGTGCAACAGGCCAGTATGAGTTGTTAATGTTGCATCATGTCTGTTACATCTGATAGATGTCCTCAATGGCATGCATGACAACAACAATATAATATTGTGGAACTTGATCAGCTATAACACCAAATGGGTAGACCATTGTATCACATGCATGGCATTTGACTATGCCATGCATGAAATATGTGGCATGGCTTATATCTCCAGTCCAGTGATGAAGTCTGTACATCAGGGCTTTCTGCTAGGCCCTTTCTTATCCATTGGTTAAGTAATGGACATCACAGATGACATACACATGCTGTGTCCACACAGCTGCCTGAAGGACTACAAAATGTGGATAATCATTGACTGCAACTGTGACATTACTATAAAACAGACCATAGCAACAAATAACAAACACTGCTGCCACAGGCATGACAACACCTGCATTGACAGGTCTCATGGAGAGATTTGTTCATTCAGAAAACAAATACACCACCCAAGTGTAATGTGGACATCACACCTTATAATCAGACCAATAGGTGCGTGACCCATGTGCTGGGGTAGATGATAAGTGGTAAATCCACCAGCATGTGGTCACATTGCTGACTACTCCCCTGAATGTAACACAAGTTATCTGTATGTGAAGGATATCTACATCAGAGGCCATCATGCCTTCGCAGTTCCCAGGCTTCACAACGCCAACAACTGTGTACAATGCACCCTTCTTCATGTACCTCCTGAGACATATTCCAGTGATGTATGACTGAAGTGTACCATTTTTGTCACAGTGAACATTCACACAGCTTATTGGCCATAACTAGTATTCTTTCTGTGGAATATACAGGACTATCTGATGGTGCAGAACACCAATCAAGGTGTTACACCAGATGCATGTGTGGTACCTGTTCTGCTTATGCACACACTACTTACATTTATGTTTGACAACATTAATGGCATATATATCATTCATGACAGTGTGGATTGTGCCACACACACACACACACACACACACACACATACACACACACACACACACACACACACACACACACACACACACACACTATAATAGTGTGCATTGTTACAATCATAGAGTGTAGATGTATCATGATAGCTGTTCAAGTATGTATGTGCAGACTCATCTGTTATCATTGTAAATCACATATGTTATGTCAGAGGCATGGGATTACTGGTGGTGTTATTTTGATATTGTCCATGATTGTGGCTGGTTCTTGTAATGTTTTCCATGAGCCTTTACTTGTGCCCACCTTGCTCAAGACATCCTCCAACAAGGTGCTATACTTGACCTTCTGCTATTTTCAGTCTTTATTAATAATATCAGTGAAGGTGCACCAACACACAAGGTCATACTGCTTACTAATCACATATTACTGCTTGATCCAGTAAGCCCCATTCAGGACTTCAGTCAACATTACAGATGTCTTTCTGCAGCCTCTGGCTATGGTGCCAGACTAATAAGGTACTTATCAATCACAAAAAATAAATGTTATTTGATTGTCCTCAAAAAGTGACCATCCTATCAAATATTAACATTTACAATCTACAAGGTAACTCCATCACCAATGTCTTAGAATAAAAAAATGGACTTAACACTAGGCCCATCTCTTACATTTACAGCTCATGCTGACCATATTATAAAGGAAGTACTGACTTGAATTAGGCTATGTTAGAAAATCGTTCATACACTATCCTTATTGCAAGGACAGTAGTAGGTAAAATATACTGACCCCTTCCCCACAAACTTGAGTACTGACTGCCCCTTCTAGCCTTACACTCATCTCACAACATTCACAAAATGAAGTTTGAAGAAAATTTTCCTGTTCCCCCTCCTTGCTGACTCAGCCATCTGTCACTGTGCCCTGATTAGTAGGAGCAAATGGCTTAAAGCAACAGATAGGACCACTTTTCTGTTTACTATTGACAATTATAAATTCAGGTTACTGCCCTCCTCTGAGAACAAAACTGTCAATAAGAGAACAATCACACTGCTACAGAAATAATCAAGAATGCAATATAATGTTTATCCAGCCACGTTTTAAAATAGCTGTTGGTGAAAAAGTATTATCCAGATCAGGACCACCCATCAGGAATAATTTACCATCAGAAATCAAATCTCTTACCTTATTAAAAAAATCATCACAACCTCATCAATGAAGCCATGTGCAAATGTTTTAGAAACATGGATACTACAAGTGTTCACATGCTTCTAGCTCAAGATACACATTCTCACTGCCACTTGCTCTAATTGGCAAGTGCCTTAACTCTCATCAGCCAGATAGCCCAATACTCGTAAATTATATATCCATCCCTGCCGCTTGACCCCACCAGAACCTTAACACTAATGCTAAATACTCCCATGTGGTCTCTGAGCCTAAATCTTAGCCAGTCCCTGATCTCTTTCTCTAAACCTAAATCTCCATTTCCCCATCCTATACTTAAAGTCCCAATTCACTGCCTGACACTGAAACAGCACTCTTACTTTCTAACCCTATGTTTTCCTCTCCCTCTCTAAACCTAAACCTAAACCCCCTTCCCATTCATTAATTCTAAAGTCCCCAATTTCACCTTAACCCAAAACCTCCCTACCATTCCCTAACCCTAAAACTTCCTTTCTACTCCCTAAACCTATAACTCCTTTCTGCTCCCTAAACATAAAGCCCTTCTCCCAACTGCTACCTAAACCCTAGCCTGCACTCCCATCTACATGTTTGCTGCTGCACTAACCTTGCCCAAACTTAAATAATGTGCTCAGGTAAGGTGTGGTAGCTTCACTCTCTCCCCACTGCTGCCATACCTCACTCAAACACAGTTTTGACATTTTGTCATGAGCACACAGCCACATGAACTAAAAGCTGTCCATGGCCCTGACTTCAAGGTACTGGTATTTGAGCTTCAGGGGATTCAGCAGCTGTAGTATATCCCTTAGATAAAATAGGTACAAATGTCTTAATATATTACATTCAATGAAGTAGCATCTACTCTGAGTAAAAATGAGATCAGAACAAACAGCTGGCATTTTATAATTCTTATATATATAGATATTCCCCTGGATTCATGAAGCGTGCACCAGGTGCCAGAGTAGCATCGGTGATCTAACGCTAAAATATGGCCGCCGAGCGATTCAGGTACTAGCTGTTTCTACGTGCACTACCAGCATATGCCAGAGCTGCACAGCTCCCGGTGCATGTATGCTAATTACCCCATGCACAGCAGTGTAGCATGCAAATGAAGGTATATAGCGATTCATGAAGTGGTGCAGGTGTAGCGTAAGCATGAAGAAATGTAAACCAAAAAAAGTTTTACATTTTTTCAAACATAAAATCGGAGCCATAAAAGCAGACCAAACTTACGTATTATAATGTTAATATATGCCAATGGCTAAATATATAGCCAATGGCATAAAAAAGCATGCACAACACATAAAAAAATAATATTTAATGTCATGGCCACACTAATGCAAAGGAAAACTGCAGTCCATCGGTGCGCAAATGGGATCACAATGAAAATATATTTAGATGTCATAAAACTGCAATGTAACACAATTCATGAATAATAATAGTCAATGGCATGCATGCTACACCACAACCATGGCGCAAGGGTTGCTAAGGGTCTGGGACAGTGTTCTGTGCAGTAACTAGGAATTAGTAGTCAATGCCATGCAAATGAGTCAATTAATACTGAATCGCAAACTCCCCGCCGGCGTAAGGATGTACCACATGGCATAGCGGTACAACACCGAGGTGTGGCCTGGAGGTAAACATGACATTAAGACAGGGGTGCGCCACCATAGCTGTAAGCACATTGGAGCATTGCTAATCTGGGCTGCCTGTTGCTAAGCAAAGCCACAGGATAGGGGTGTGGAAGTAGCCATAGCTTTGCTTAGCTGAGAGCGCACAAGGTAACCGAAAGTGCATGTGAACGCGGATGAAAACATGCTAGAAACCAGGTAAACGGCTGTGTGCGGTATGCACCACAGCTGAAACAGGAAGGATACAGGAAGACAATAAGGAAATGCTGCAGCATAGTAATTGGAGTACAAATGAGTAATTAACACCTAGGAACTCACAGTGGGCCATTGATAACAGCTAACAAGGCTGCTAGCAGCTACCTGCAGAACAGGAAAAAGGAGGTGCTGTACTGCAAAGAAAAGAGAACTGTCACAGCAGAACAAAGCAAACTTGCAGTAGATCAGCTACATAACACATTTCCCAACACAATCCTGGGTTCTGAAAGTACAAAACAAGAAAGCAGGCAGCTGGATGCATGCCTGACAATGGGAGGGGAATCGGGTTGAAAAGTGAAGTAAAGGGCAATAGATGAATCACGGCAGACAAGCGTAAGTCAATACCAAAGGCCCCACAATAGCAGTACCTGCTGTAAAACCCATAATTAAGATACCCCTCAGCTGGAATTGCACATACACACCCAATTACACCAGCATCATCCATTGCACAATAGTATAAGGTGTGAAAGCGCCCCCACACACACACACACACACACACACTTGTGTATTCCCAGACACTCTGCACCACTGGTATATACAGTTGGGGAACTTTTAATATGTACATGTTAGGGGCTGCCATAGCTTTGATTCACCAGCATGTGTTGGAGACTGACAGTGGTTTGGAGGATGATGCTGACAACCATCCCAGGCACCAGAGGAGGAGAAGAGTGTTCAGACCCAGGGTAACCTACCAGGGGCTACATGATCTGGAGATAGTAGAGCATTACAGGGTGGACAGGGACACCATACAGCAATTTGTTGAGCTGTGCCAGCCACGCCTCAGAGCCAGAAGTAACAGAGGGGAACCCATCCCAGTGGACATGAAGGTATGTGTAAGCTTGAGAATACTAGCCACAGGTACCTTCCAAAGGCCAACTGGGGATATCATGGAGATCTCACAGGCATCAGCATCCAGGGTATTCCACCAGTTCCTGGATGCCATGTTACCACATGCCAATGAGCACATATACTTCCCCTGAATGCAGGAGGAGTTGGCGAGCAATATGCGTCTTTTCCACCATGTGGCAGACTACCCGGAGGTACTGGGTGCAATAGACTGCACGCACGTACACATCAAGACACCACCCAGTGAGCAGGTAAATGCTACATAAACTGCAAGGGATATCCCTCCATCAACTGCCAGGTTGTGTGTAATGCCCAGGGCATTATCATGGATGTGTGTGCTGGCAGCCCTGAAAGCTATCACGACTCCCACATCTGGCATGCCTCACAGCTGTATCAGGTATTTGCCTGGGGGGATATCCCATATGGCTACCTGGTGAGGGATGCCAGCTATGCACTGGAACCATGGATGAAGACTCCTATCAGAAATGCACACACATCCACGCAAGAATGACATAATGAGGCACACGCAGAAACCAGAATCATCATGGAGTGCGTGTTTGGGATGCTGAAATCATGGTTCCATTGCTTGAACATATCTGGTGGAGCCTTGCAGTACTCTCCAAGCACGTGTGCCCACATCTTCATAGTATGTGCCATGCTACACAATATGATCCTGTGGAAACAGCTGCAGCAGGGACAGAATGGTGAGGGCCCTCACAGCCCACCAACATTGCCAAGAGCCCCACAGGCAAAGAGGGACTCAGACCACGCACACCCTGTACCAGCCCCAGTAAGCAGACAGAGACGTGCCCAGTATGCCCATGCCTTGGCAAAGAAGGAATGTATAGCACACACATGGACAGTGTAGGCACTTATGGACTGACACCCTTCTCCACCTGTACACACAGCAAACATGGATGGCACACACACACACGACCACCTATAAATTGTCATGTATAGGTGGTCTACTGTGTGCATCCTACAAAGGTAGCCCTCAACTATTGTACACAAAACTGCCATTGGCACAAGGTAAGTCAATACCTGAACAGTAAATTAAGCTATCAGCATGTGTCCATACTGTATGTACAGGTTCATAGATACATAGGTAGGTATATGCCTAACTGCCTGAGGCCACTCATAAGCATAGCCAAAAAGTGTCTGCTGTCGCCACCCCATTGATTAACTAACTGTCCCTCTGTGGAGCAGAGCCAATTCCGGGATCCCTGGGGTGTATCCACTGTTCCCCACCCACTCTGCAAGGATTCCCTGCAGTGTTAGTGAGGGGTTTTGTATAATGTAATCAGGGATGTAGTTCCAAATAATGGGGAGTATCCATGACAGGAATCTTCTCAGATGATTTACATGTTACATAGTATACCTTAACCACAGCTTGCATATATAGGTAGTATTCCACAGAATAATGAACATGTGGAACACACAACCGCTGAAATATGCGTTAATCACCCTTGCACTACCAGTGCCTGCTCTGAGAGGTAAAATGATCACTGCCAGGATTAAAACACGCAGCCATGTACACAATTTTCACAATAACCTACCACTAAGCTACCTGAGATGTACCAATGCCAGTTGTGTATACTGACAGGATAAAACATAAAGGTAGGAATGTGTGGAAATAGGACAAACTGGCATGTACCCAATGAAAGGTGTATGCTATATATATATATATATATATATATATATATATATATATATATAGATATGTATTATATATATAAATCAACATATATATATATATATATATATATATATATATATATATATATATATTGATAGATATATCTATAGATATATATATATAGATATATACATATATATATATATATATATATAGAGAGAGAGAGAGAGATATGTTGATATATGGGGATATACATATATTTGTAGATATATAGATAGGTTAACAACATCTACATAACCATGGAGGTACATATAAATGGGATACCTACCACATACCAACTGCTTGACATAACAACACACGTAATCATGAGGTTTAAAGTCTGAAAGGGACAGTCCCTCTTTGGTTGGTTGTTTCCTGACCAAAATATTAAACGTGACAAATGTCCTGAGATTGTAGGACATAATTATGTCCCATATGTTATGTAATAGTTGCATACAATAGTTCTTTCTGTATCTAAAATACCTACATGTTACAAGAAACAGGATAAGCAACTAAACTGCTACAAGAATAAGCTTATATCTAGGCAAGAAAGGAAAGTTCTAGCCCTTGTACTGACCATGGGTTTGTGTTGGCCTGTAAAATCTGATGTGTGTCGAAAATGTCCCACTATGGCCATATGAAAAGGTGGCAACCCTAGCCAAAGAGGGTCAGTCACCATCACAACTCCAGTGACTGCAAATAACTATGACAGAAACACACAGCTTTCATGTTGCAACACTTTATTACATTCCAATGTATTGCCAAAAGGATTCAAGGACTAACATCACCTGCATGCTATACAGGAACCACTTAACAGTGCCTTAATGAATCAGCCTGCAATTACCATAGTATTAATCCACTAAAGGATAGGTGTTCAAATAGGGAAGGAACCCTCACACACATATCGATTATGTATAAAAGCAGTTCCTACACACCTGCATCTGCTATGTTCACCCACCAACATCACCCCCACACCCAAATAAATTACAGTACAAACTGTAATAGCATCACAAATCATTCACTCACTGTACGACATCTGCAGAAGCCTTAACATACCTTGTCAGAGACACACTAACATGGCCCTGTCTGAAATAGTTGCTGTTATACAATGGAACATCTGCTGATGTTACAGGGTTTGTTTGCACTAATCCCGTTTCAGAAAGTTGTGTGTACACCGGGAAGTGTTACCAATTACTGATTAACAGCACAGTATGATAGACATGTACACCAAACCAAGGATGTCTGGTGAGCACACTGTAAACCACCTATCAGTTCATGCATAGCCATACAGTCTTGAGCTGCCCAAACATCCTCGCCAGACTGAAACATCTGCAGAAGTATCAGGTACAAACAAACCCTGCATAAGTAGCAATGTTCTGAAATATAACAGCTGTACTCACATATAGAACAACATCTTCTAGCCATTACACACAATCCACGGGAGTCATGAAGCTAATATATCTCTGTCTGTCTCTATATCACTGTTAAAATACATCACAAACAACACATCCAGGCCATCTTCCTCAAAGTAAGGCAAAGGGACAATGCCCAAGTGGCGTACTCAGTTATACACCACTGTTGCCATGGTACTGGCTAATGGAGTAGCTGCACAGCTGATGTGCATCTAATTAACTACTTTGGAACACCAATTGGTGGTCAGGATAGCACGTTACCGATATTTAACTAGAAAAGGATGGCTTATCACACATTCAAACCATCTGTATATACCAGCAGAATGTTACAAAGAAGATTGAAACACAAACTGAAAAGGATTGAATTAACAGTCAACACCTCGAGTTACTAATAAGGTATGTAGAACACTCAGTATGTCTGTGTATGTAGTACCTGTTCTGTAATATTTAAAGTGCACACAATCCATATAGTGGAAACAGTTATCTTGTAGTGATGTATTGTTGAGCATAGTAACACTTTGTAATATTTATGTATGTACTGCTGTAGGTCACAAGGCAAACATCATACACCACAAGGGATGCTATATAAGGGCTTTGAACAAAAATATTCCTCACCAGCCACTGTCAGTGGCAGAACTGGTCCAACAAGTATGTGCTATAACAGGAGATATTATATGTTGATATATTGTAACAGTAGGTATATGTATGGATGCATTACTGAGAATAACATGTTGAAGGTTGGCCCACTGTGCAATTATGATTTGCATTGTGGGATATTGTGCCAATAACTGTGTAATGTATGGTATTGTAGGCAGATAAGTATTACAAGTTACATAGCATTACTGTTACATTAGGCAAACATTAGTTATGTCTACTGGCATTTACAATACACAATAACAGGATACGTATGACTTGTAGTCACCCGACAGTTTATCACCATGATAGCAAAGTAAAATGGAAGAGCTAGTTAACTATCCATGCACATAAGACATGCAATAAGTGCAAAGGTAGGTACTAGGCTGTCAGCCCAAGGGTATTTATAAGCCTAGCTAGAGTGTGTTGGCTTTCGCCACCCCTTAGGTTAGTTCCTGTGCCTCTGAAAGGCAGAGCCATTAGTTATTTGTGCCTCTGTCCAGCAGAGCCACTGCAGTGATCCCCGGGGTACATGTCTGTCTCCCATCCACCCGTCAAGGTTTCCCTTGAAGAGTGCTAGTGAGGGCTCTGCCTGATGTACATTGGAATCATGTTCCAAAGCATGGGGAGTCTCCAGGTCAGGAATCTATCCGTCGAGCATGTCCTAGTCATCATTGTGGTTAGGTGTATATCCCTAGAGCATGTGGCTCTCAGGGGCCTCTGTTTAGGTGGGGCATATCCAGCAATACTGGTTGGACATGGGCCTTGTATGTCAAGCAGAGATCAACTGTGAGTATGTGGTATGCAACCGAGTACAGCTGGAATTTCTTAGGTTGGACTGCATAAGTCATCTGTTTGAGGTCAGTAATCCTCTTGTGGTCTTCCAAGCTGTTGCAGTTGTCTTAAAAGGTACATCCCAAATGGGGTGTTGTATCTTTTAATGGGTCTAATAAGTCATGAGTAGAGAGGCACAATGGCCTCCTTTGTTCTGGATGCAAACCCATTAGAGATTAGGGGGGCCATGTAGAAGGATATTCTAACCACCTTGTCATTATGGGTATTGAAGGAGAGATTGTTATCTACTGGGGTTCCCAGATCCCTTATTACCTTTTCTGTATGTAGGGGACTAGCACCTATGTGGTAGTCCACAGGTAATTAGTTATATCCAAAGGGGATAACTATGCACTTTTTGGCATTCAGCTTGAGGCCATGATATTGACACCAGGTATCCGTCTCAGTGTGACCCTTCTGGAGGGTGTCTGTAACAGCTGGGGAAACAATTATGTCCCATAGTTTGCAGTCATCTGCAAACCTTTTCAGCCAAAGCCCACCTGTGCTTTCCTGTACATCAGAGAATTATATACCGAACATGAGGGGTCCTAGGACTGAGCCCTGGGGGATGCCACTTGTAACTGGTATACAGTCGGACCTAGGGTATGCAACTCCCAATGTGTGGGTCCTGTCCATGAGCCACTTTGCAACCCATCACATGATGTAGGGGTTGATGTTCAGGCAGATGGGTATGTCAATAATACCAGAATGAGGAATGGTGTTGAAAGCTTTTGAGAGATCTAGGTAGGCTGTGTGGACCTTTTTACCCTCATCTAATGCCTTGGTAACTGTCTCTAAGAGGTCCACCAGGTTTAGGAGGCATGGTCTGCCCTTAACAAAGCCAAACTGGGAGGGATCAAAGGTTTGGAGGTACCCAATGTCTTTGTGACTGAGATCCAGGATGATGTGCTCCATAGCCTTGCAGACCAGGCTAGTCAGGCCTATAGGACAATAGGTCCCATGGTCCGTTGTGGCGCTACCTTTTTGGAGTGGGATAACTGTTGCTGTGTGCCATTCAGGGGGCACAAAGCCCAATGTGAGGCTATTATTGAACATGGTGCATAGGTGGGGAGCCAGTACATTCTGAAGTTCATGTAAAACACAGCCTGGGATGTTGTCCAGTCCCATGGATGGTGTGATATTGGCTTTAGAGTGTGCAGCTGTTACATGCATAGTTGTGAGTGCAGGGACTCTGCACTCTTCCTGTATAGATATGGGCCCTTTAGGGGGTGAGAGGGGGGAAAGGTAACACTGAACCTATCTGCTAGGATGTTGGCAATATCAGTTGGTTCTGTAATGTCCGTGCCTTTGTGCTGTAACTCAGAGCAGATCTGGGTGTTGACATCGAGATATTTGACATAGCTATAGAATGCTTTGTGGTTGTTGTTGGAATTAGTGGCAGTTTTGTTTTCGTAGCTAGCTTTGGAAGATCTTATAAGGGATCTCACCTTCTTACTGAGGCTGACCAGGGAGCTCCTCCACACATGGGATTGTACTCTCTTTTGCAACAGTGTCGTCCTCCTGTTGTACAGTTTGTTTATGGCAGGGGACCACCAGATTGGCTTCCTTAATTAGGAGTATAGCATCTTGGTTCTGTTTGGGATAGCACGATCCATGCACTTGTGTCAGTGTTTATAGAGTGCATTTGTGTAGGATTCAGCAGTTGTAACAGTATTGTACATCTGCATGGGTGTCATGACATTCACCACGTCTGTCTTAAGAAGCATGAAGTTGGCTTAGTAGACATATTATACTGTGGTTCCCTTAATGGGGGGTGGAATGCGGATATCAAGGATGTTTAGCTTATGGTCGGATCAGACCAACAAGGAGTTGACTTCAGGTGTGAAACACCGGTCACTCATGTTGGTAATGCCTAGGTCTAGGATATTATTGCCCCTGGTGGGTGTGTGGATATGTTGATCCAGGGCATTGGTGTTTATGAATTCCAGAAAGCGTTGAGCTAATGAGTTGGTACACGAGTAGTTTTCTCAGTTAATGGTGGGGTAGATTCAGTCAGACTATGTGACGAGTGTGGTGTGGTGTGAATGTTTTCCTTCTCCACATGACTGTCAGGGTCAGGCTTGGTTGGAGAGAGCTTTACCTCCAGTTTGGCTAGATCCTTCTCCACATGACTGTCAGGGTCAGGCTTGGTTGGAGAGAGCTTTACCTCCAGTTTGGCTAGATAAGTTTATCTCTCACAGGTTGCAGTGTTGGGTGTTAGGCGGAGAGGTTTGTCTGTATACATGAGGCAATGTCTACGTTGCCTCAAGATATCCAGATTGATTAGATAGACAGGAGAGAACACTGGCAGATGACCATTGGACATGCCTGAATATAAAACTAATTGCCCTTAGATAAGTGAAGAAAGTGAGTAAAAGAGCTATTTTACTCTAAGCACGTGAGAAAAGTATGTACAAAACCTGTTTACCTCTAGGTAATGAGGAAGATTGAGTGCTATAGTAATTAGTAGCTTACGTAGTGCTTACAAGTTCTGAACAAGTGCTGAGCATGAACAAGCAATCCAGATAAGGTCTTGGATAACATAAACACACTGTCCCTCCCCCCCAACAGGTACACAATCATATATCCATGTACACCACAGAGACCCTGTACCCACAACTATGCAGGTACAAGCTGCACTCAGGCTGCATGGGACCTGTCCACATCCCAGGTTGTATCATAAACATATGGCAAAACATGTTGCTCTCCACATACACATCAGGTAAAACATAGCTTCAGGTCAGGCTGTGTACACACTGAATGCTGCAAACAAACAGGTGTCACAACCAACAAAGGGGGAGACACCACTGATAATGGGAAGTACTGCACTACTACCCTGCTGAGTCTGGTCTGAAAGGCCATGAACCTTGATCAAACTATTTGATGTCAGCAGTACAGATGTAGATGACAGTAAGGTTGATTTCATACTGCATATCATAACCTTGCCAGGTCATAGGACATCATCACCCATACTGTGTTCCACCTACACTCGGTATACTAGATGTACATTCCTATGTCACAGGAGTGTTTTGCAATGGGACTGCTGGCAGAACCAACACTACAGAAGGTGTCTGAATAATACATGCACATCACACCAGTGCCAGCTACAGTAAGACAGGGTTAATTAATTGTATTCCCCCTCATTGTATTCCATACCATACAGACAAACAGAAGGCATCTGCCTATTGAAGTATGCGAATGACTATGACCTAGGAGCAATAGCCGACTCAGAGTGTTGTGGACAACATACAGAAGGGGCTTTGTGGGTGAGGTGTGTGTGACATATGGCCACAATCTGACAGCTACATATTGCATTGTCACCCCTATGTTAATAATCCTGTACCCATAACTACCACCTAGGCAGCGGTCAACATAATGGACACTGTGTGTAAGGGATGCAGCTGGGCAGTTGTCTTTCCTGTGATAGCTACATCACCACACCTGTCAGGTAGTCGTATGCGGCAACCCTAATCATGACAGGGTGCCATCCATGAATATAGAGATCATTGTCCAGCCATACACAACACTCAAGTGACCCATATCAGATCACATATTTCCTTTAAGAGGTATTGGCTATATTCAGATGGCCTACACCAGCCTTCCCTTTCCCCATCTCCACTATGTAGCATGATGCATACCCCGAATAAATCCATGTCCAACCCAGTGATGTTGGACATGCTACACGTACACATCCTGATCTCAAACACATACTTCATGGACATCCACCTTCCTAGTACTAGGATCACCACATGCTGGACAGATCCTTGTCCCTTACACTTTACATTGTCTTGCCATACTATGCATTCCTGTCCAGCAAAGCTGCACATCACTCCTCTCTCAGACATGGTGTGATGACCGCATGGTAAATGTATCATAAACCCTGTGGATCAGTTATGTGGCACTGCTCCACCTGGCCCCAGAGACCCACCTGTCAGCTACAGCCAGGTAACCTTTCATCCTAGATTCATACATGGCCCAAGGCATATAGCCTACTAGTTGACTTTGACTGTACATGCTATATCTGATATCCATCCTTGCAAATACCATCTGGCTAGCCAGTGTCCCATGTGTATCATATGTGCAACACAGGTGATACATGGCAGGATTTTGAATTGCTGTACAGTGCCATGTAGATGTATATGTCAGAACACATACATGTAAAACCTTCCATGAGCAAGTCTTCAGGGCCACATGTCATGTCCGTTAAGGCAGTGTAAGTCTTTATATGTAACATATACACAGCATCAAGGTCAACTGCATTAATGTGGAAACATCCAGCCATGTGCTGTTAGGTAGGAACACCAGTGCAGGCAAACAGACATGCCCACATCAAGACAGCATCCACATGAAGTATGAGCAATGTAATCAGGTGACACACACACATATATGGTGATAATATCCACTCACCATTGAGTGTCACATGTGTGTGACACAAACACGTCAGTGGTGTCAGTGTCATGTAGATTTGCAAAGACAACTATTTATTCGTAATAAATGCAATACACATGTATGTTCAGTTGTAGCTCTGTATGTCTCTGTGAGTTACTGTGTCCTGTTTCCATCATTATGTCTTCTAGGTATGCCACATGCAAGGCTACCCCCTTATACCTGCTTGGAGGATGAGGCCCTCATCCCATACCTACATGACAATCATGATATCCTGTTCAGCCATGTGCCACAGGATGCAAAGCAGCAGGATGCCCTGTGGATGGAACTTCGCAGGAGGGTTAATGATGTGGGTGGCCACAACCGCACATACCAGCAGGTGCTCAGACACTGTACAGACCTCATTAGATGGGTGAAAGAGCATGCAAATGCAATCTCCAGGGAACAAGGTGCAACAGGTGGTGGACCACCAACCTAGCCCCCACTCACACATACCGAGGAGCTACTGGCCAACCTGAGGACACCTGCAGAACAACATCCACAAGCCTTAGCTGATATTGTGGTGGTGGGTGTCTCACAACCACCGAGCCTGGAGTTGCCTGGTAAGTCACTACTGCACCTATAACAACTATAGTCCATATAGTTGCATGTGTCACTGTACAATATGTAATGTAACATCATATGCAAGGCATGTATACACACATGCCACATACTATAGTATGCTACTCTGTGTATGCACACGTGCATACACCATAGTATAGTCTAATGTACTGGTGTATGTGTTAACATGCACATTGCATCCTGTAGCTATCATACAGGCATGGATAATGCTCATACTGCTGTGTTACTCCTATTTAGGTACCTCTGGCATTCCGCTGCGATAGCAGTCCATTGCAGGTGAGACTGTTATTATTTATCAGGCATCGTAATGAACAGATCTATCTGCCATGTGGCCATTTATCACATGTACACATAATGTATGGTCCTGTCACAATATACAGGTCGGACCTGCATTGCATCACAATGGCTACCCATGTGCAACACTTGCAAACTATGTGAATCACCAACATGAATCCTCACAAACTGTCATTGCCAGATGTGTGGACAGCTGTGCATACAATGGTGGAGGTGCTGTTCACTGTAGGGACATGTACTACAGATCAGAACTACACATGTGGGGAATACAAACAGTACTACACAGTGGGCTGGAGTATGGCCAGCCCACAGGATTCACTGGTGTGGATCATAGCCCTGCTATGAATGTCACACAATGTGATGTGCTATCTTGACATGTCCATGACATCTAGTGGCCTAGCTGCAACACTGCCTAACTAACCTGAAAAACATATCCCACATACCAAACATATCACCCTTTGTCTGCATAACCCTGTCGTCAGTGGAGCATATGACATCTATGGGTGTATGTCATATGGGACAATACAGACATGTGAAATAAATGCCCATCATAATAATTTGGCCAACACATGTACACACATGGCCATGGAGGATGGCCAGAGACATAAAGCAACACACACAGTAGACATGATGTACTTGTGTGTACACCCTGTCGTACAGTGGCTATATATGGTCCAACTATGGCCTTTGTGTAATGGTTATATTACAGATGTGGAACACTAGACATCCTACAAACTTGTGCACATGTTGTGTAGGCGTGACATCAATCCACCACATAAGATGTGTTGAACATCTTGAAGGTGTCATGACATGACATCAGTCACCTGTACAGTATTCACATCAGCCTACAGATACAGTACATTCCCCTTGCTGGTGTCGGACATCAATATCATACTTTCTCCTTGTGTGTGTGTGTGTGTGTGTGTGTGTGTGTGTGTGTGTGTGTGTGTGTGTGTGTGTGGTACACAGATGTCATGTGGGACATGGTGTACCGACATGTTCGCCATGTCTGCCATAGTTGCCAGGCAGCAGCAATATGGTTGCAGATGTGCAGGGGTGTCATCTGTATACCCTTCAGTGACCTGTGTCACACAATTCCATATCATGGTTTAGTGTGTATATACCTCAGTGACGTTGGTTACATTCCACAGTATATATGTATTGCATCTGAACACATTCATGGCTATGAACTGTGTCTGTAACTCACACTTTATAGCAATATAGATGCCTCATGATTCCCTGCAATGGCCATGCACATCAGCTAAATTTGCAGTATATCTGTAGGGTGGACAGACAACACTGCATTGGGACACCATTACCCCACTTTATATTTGACAGGACACCATTGGGTTAAACATGTATGCATGTTATTGCACACGGCAGCAGATCACATGTCATACTACATGTGATTGTCAAGGTCATATGCTACACATCACGCATGTGTACTGTTAACTTGTGCTGGTCTACATGGTGTAACACAGAGATGTATGCTAACTACTACTCTGATTGTGTAATTTGCATGCCTTCTGCTATGACACATGCATGCTGTTGTGTGTAACCCAGGGATGTATGATAACTAACACTATTATTGTCTGTGCTGCATGCAGTCTGCCATATCACATGCGTGTGTGCCTGTGTGTGAGTCTGTGTGTGTGTGTGTGTGTGTGTGTGTGTGTGTGTGTGTGTGTGTGTGTGTGTGTCTGTGTGTGTGTGTTTGTGTGTGTGTGTGTGTGTGTGTGTATGTCTGTGTGTCTGTGTGTCTGTGTGGGTGTCTGTGTGTGTGCGCGCACGTGTGTGTGTATGTGCATGCGTGTGTGTGTGTGTGCGTGTGTGTGTGTGTGTGTGTGTGTGTGTGTGTGTGTGTGTGTGTGTGTGTGTGTGTGGTACACAGATGTCATGTGGGACATGGTGTACCGACATGTTCACCATGTCTGCCATAGTTGCCAGGCAGCAGCAATATGGTTGCAGATGTGCAGGGGTGTCATCCGTATACCCTCCAGTGACCTGTGTCACACATTCCACATCATGGTTTAGTGTGTATACACCTCAGTGACGTTGGTCACATTCCACAGTATATATGTATTGCATCTGAACACATTCATGGCTATGAACTGTGTCTGTAACTCACACTTTATAGCAATAGAGATGCCTCATGATTCCCTGCAATGGCTATGCACATCAGCTAAATGTGCAGTATATCTGTAGGGTGGACAGACAACACTGCATTGGGACACCATTACCCCACTGTATATTTGACAGGACACCATTGGGTTAAACATGTATGCATGTCATTGCATACGGCAGCAGATCACATGTCGTACTACATGTGATTGTCAAGGTCATATGCTACACATCAGGCATGTGTACTGTTAACCTGTGCTGGTCTACATGGTGTAACACAGAGATGTATGCTAACTACTACTCTGATTGTGTAATTTGCATGCCTTCTGTTATGACACATGCATGCTGTTGTGTGTAACCCAGGGATGTATGATAACTACCACTATTATTGTATGCACTTCATGCCGTCTGCCATATCACATGCATGTTGCATGCTTTCTGTCATATCACATGAATGTGTGTCTGTGTGTGAGTCTGTGTGTGTGTGTGTGTGTGTGTGTGTGTCTGTGTGTGTGTCTGTGTGTGTGTGTGTGTGTCTGTGTGGGTGTCTGTGTGTGTGTGTGTGTGTGTGTGTGTGTGTGTGTGTGTGTGTGTGTGTGTGTGTGTGTGTGTGTGTGTGTGTGTGTGTGTGTCTATTGTATAGATTGTAATGTACAGTTCTTGTCTGCCCCTCACAGCTGATGTAGGTGCATTGCCCTCCTGTGGTCCATCTGATGTTAGTGTCCCCACAGACTCTAGCAGTGATGATGAACATATGATTGAGGCACAGGCAGAGTTGTCAGGGGCTGAATCTGTTCCATTGGTTGCCATTCCACCTATATCCCTCTCTTCCCCACACACAGATCCCATGCTTGCAAATACCCCATCACCAGTCGCCATAGAGGAAGGACAGTTGGCATGTGGTAGCTTGGAAAAGGAAAGTGTGGGGGCTATGGAAGGTGTGCCTGCACACCATGGTGTCAGCCAACTGACTGGTGGTGCCCCATATAGGCACGTGGCCAGTGCTGTTCATAGGAGGATCTTTGGCCAACATGCTCCTGCAAGACAGAGCACAGCAGCTGGTGTCACCAGACAAATGTTTTAGGCTGTAATGGAGGCACAGGCACATACTGAATGGCACAACAGAGAAGATCAGAGGCTTCAGAGGGCTGATGTCCGTTCTTTAAACAACATTCAGGCAATGGTAAATGCTCAACAGCAGATTGCTGAAGTTTTGGATAGACGGTTGGGTGACATGGTTGGAGTCCTTGACCATGGCATAACAATTCGCGATCGTGAGCTGTCTCTGTTGGAACATCTGGTAAGAGTGAGGTGTCAGGCACATGGACTTAGGCCTGCTACATCACCTGTTTCAGGTCTACGTGAACAAGCTACGTCACGTGTCTGCTCCCATAGTGGCAGTAGCAGCATCAGTGCAGCTGGTGCTGTGCAGTCCACACCACGACACAGCAGGCCATGTGGACATGGCCCTGGACGGTCCCAACAGGGACACAGTTCCAGAGGACAAGTGTCATCAGACAGTACCCAATCTGCACCTCTGCCTGGTAGTACCTGTGCAACCCCTGGCAGGCACAGGTCACATGTCTGTGGCCAGACACCGTGAACTGTAAAACCTGAACACTACAGTCTGCAGCTGTCAATAATACCTCTCTGTAGGCCAGGCACATGCCAGAACTGTGTGCATACATACATGCCCACTCTGGAAACATATGTAGGGCACAGCAACACACACATGCATAACATTCACACATGCCCAATTAGATCAAAGGTCCTAACCCACACACATGATGTCATCCAATGGTGCAGCCTAGGCCTCTGGCAAACATTATCATCCTGTGCATATGATGATGCCTGTGCGGCATCCCTGACATCCACACCATTGGTGCAGGGACATGCTAATATGGTCTGATGCACAGGGTGAACAGACTAGGAAGATAAGTGTAGTTTACAATTGTTGTGTACTGTTGACAGGCAGCAGACATGCCATGTACTACAGGTGTACAATGCATTTCATAATGTTAACAGTATGTGTCTTCTGTAACAACATGTTGGTCATGATGTTCTGCTTTCCTCCTTCAGGTCTAATTGCAAATGCCAGTGGATGTCAGTGTTTGCAGTTAGTGTCCCATATGTCAATGTGGACTACTCGCAGGTATGTATGACTATACCAGCATGTACCGTGTAGCTGCCACATAGCAGGGAGAATGTCCCATATTCCAAACACGTCTACTGATCCAAGAGCATGATAGCTGTGTATTAAGCTACTGTGACTACAGACGTGACATCCATACTGGGTGACATCACAGGTACAGTTACATGGAGTGGTGAGGGAAGAGAGCAGTCTAGCTGATTACAAGAGTAGAGGCCAGTGGGAAGTGTGATGCCTCATTGGGAAACAGTAATACACGTTCCTATGACAGAATGCCAACACACAACTGCACCCACACACTCAGGTATTGACACACATGTATTCAGTGACACAGTAACACACCCACACACTCACGGATTCACAGACACAGTAACACATACTCACACACAGTTGCTACTGTTGAGGTGAAGACCCCTGCCTATGTGCAAATCATCATTACAGTACTGTGCACCTACATGACGCACCACAGAGAATACACATGTACAGGTAGTCAGTATGGCCTAAGATCGGGGACATCAACATGGATAGTAGATTGCATCACCTGGATGGGGGGAGGGGTCTTATCAGTTCAGTATGGTAACATACATTCTCACTCCAGGGACCAGACAGCCATACGTATACACACACACACACACACACACACACACACACACACACACACACACACACACATATACACACACTGTGGCATTCACTATTGAATACACCTATGTCACGTACATACAGATACCTCACATGTGTGAGATACACGCCCCTGCCTATGTCCTGCTTTCTACATTGCAGTCTGTACAGATGTGTACACTAGTATACTGGAGAGTGAGTAACAATTGAGATGTATTCCCCACCATACGTGACATATATGGACACACACTCAACCACACATGCCAGTACTGTGAATCAAAAACCTGCCTAGCTCATGATATGTATGACAGACTTACAGCAGTATTGCATATGTTACAAAGTGTACTGATGCTTCCTTTGGCAACAGTGCTGATATATGCACATGGGACGTCTTAACTGTTAAAAGGTGTCAAGTGATTTACCTTCGGTGTCACCCTGACCGCTGTCTAAGTTGTGTGTTATGTCCTATAATTAATGAAACCATTGCTTACTAGTTGCACAGGTTAGTGTAGGACCACTTGTGACACACCTGTGTGCTGTTCTCAGCAAACATCCATCTGCAAAGATGCCCCACCACTTAGTTATTTCCACACATCTGTCCATACCTGAGGTACATCTTTTCGTACCTTCAGCATATCACTATATACAATTGGCAATGTTGAGGCTGCATTGTAACTGCATTATGTACTAAGATACACGTCACCTGCATACATCAGCAACTGCACACACATTGTATCTGAATGCACACCACTACATGTACATGTGTGTAGGTCCTACAATCCTGTAATTTGGGCATGTTTGTAGGCATTGCAATTGGTGGACATGTGTAATGACATACATGACACATAGACTGTTGTATGATATGACAGGTGTAATGGGTGACCGGTACAGAGGGAATGTTACCTCTGTCAGCATTGATATCACACCTTATGTACTGTTAGCATTTGGCAGCCATGGACCTACATTCCATGTGCATGTGTGTAATGGCTGTAGCCACCTGTTTGCACAAAGGACAACAACAGCTATGCTATTTACATGTATGTTGTGTGTGTGTGGCATGTACATATCCAGGGCAGGTACATGTATGTCATATCCAAACATGAGGGTGTGTACTGGTGTACAGCAACAGTCATCTGCTAATGCTGTAAATAACCAAAAGCCCCTGGTATGTGTACAGCTGACCTGGTTACAGACAGTGGTATCATTGCATTGCATAGCACATGATGCAACTGTGTCAGTACATGGATACTCTCTACAGTTGATGTAGAGCTTGGTACAGTCCACTGGTCAAGGGTCACATGGTGGTGTACTCTTATATGTCCTACAGCAAGTATGGATGTGTGTTGGTAGTCCGAGGGCATGGTGGTGTCTGAGGTTTACATCCTAGAATGCAACATTTGACACTGTGTCCTGCACATGACTCATCTGTGATGCCTTTTGTGGGGGTACCGGTCAGTACATGTGCGTGGCTTCTATGTATGTGGGGACACCACCACCTGGAGCGGTCTGTACCTGTGTTATGGCCCACATGCCTGGTTCTGAGGTATATGGTGGTAGGGCTATTGTGCCCTACAGAGCCATCAGCCAGGTGTTCCTCACTGCACAGATGTCAGTACTCCCCATTGTTGGATCTACAATGAGCAGCTGTGATTATGGATGCTACACATCTAGTAATGGTTAGCATAAGCATACAATACAGTTGTTCTCTAGGTGTCAGGGTGTTATCCTGTGTTTAGGACATTTGCCTTGGAATGGCACTATATGGGCGAATGCGACTTGGGTATTATCCGCACTCCCTTGAATCATGGATGCATGTGATATGTGTCAAAGGCCTGTCCACTGTCAGTCATGTCATCCCTGAATGACAAACACTGGACAACCTCGTACTTACAGCAGGACATTGGCTCATTGTGTTGGTCAAGCAGTTGCCACTTCTAGCAAGGCTGATTGTGTTGGTCAAGCAGTTTCCACTCCTAGCAAGACATCACTGTGAGTGGTGATATTGTGCTTGGTATAGGATGGTTCATCTAAGGTGATGGACAGCAGCAGACGTTGTGTAAAAGATTGGTGTCAGATATATGTAGAGCAGCGTTTCTGCTAATAATGACAACTACTAACACCAGAGCCCATTACAATGTGTTCTTTACATCTACCTGTAATAGCATGGCCCCTGTGGCCTTCTGTGTTTAGAATCAGAGTGCATCCCAGACAGCCCTGTGCTACTAAGTGTATGAGCATGCCCAGTATAACCTTGTGTAGATGGACACAAAAGTGCATTCCGAACAGCCCTTTGCTACTGTGTGAGCATGCCCAGTGACACCTTGTGTCAGTTATGTGCCTCTGTGTATGGGCATGGCCATTGTAACCCTGTATAGTGATAGTAGTCATCCATTCCACAGATGGACATACCCCAGGTCAGGATGGATTCCTACTTTAAACACACAGGTTCACAGGTATGTACATCTTAACTGACAGCATCCCTGTTGATGTCCGCATTCCTAGAAGGTCATAATGACAGCCTTGAAATGTGTAGTCTGTGTAGCGTGACTCATACCTATGTAGTATTGTATTAGTGGTCTGTAGATAGGCAGGTGTTCAATTCCTACCACTGGCATGTGTGTTGTGTGTGTTTGTCCCCATCTGCCTGAAGACTGAAAAATGCTTTTAGACTGCTCACACTCCATACAATTCTTATACCCACCTTTGGCAAGGCTGATGATGTCACCCATCTACAAATACACCTCTAGGAGTACAGTGTACCAGTAATCTCGGTAGCGTATTATGTAACTGTGTAATGCTGCACTATAATAAAGTGGTTAGGTCGGTGTTCTAATCCCAGACTTGCCAAGTATTTGTGTGTTTGTCCCCATCTGCCTTAGGACAGAAAAAAATGCTTTTAGACTGCTCACACTCCATACAATTCTTATACCCACCTTTGGCAAGGCTGATGATGTCACCAATCTACAAATACATCTCTGGGAGAGAAGTGTCTTGGTAATCTCAGTAGCATGTTCTGTAACTGCATGATGCTGTAGTGTAATAAAGTAGGTAGGTCTGTGTTCTAATCCCAAGCTTGCCAAGTGTGTGTGTTTGCCACCATCTGCCTGAGGACTGAAAAATGCTTTTAGACTGCTCACTCTCCATACAATTCTTAAAACAACCTTTGGCAAGGCTGATGATGTCACCCATCTACAAATACACCTCTGGGAGTGCTGTGTCCCAGTAATCTCGGTAGCGCGTTCTGTAACTGCATAATGCTGTAGTGTAATAAAGTAGTTAGGTCAGTGTTTTAATACCAGACTTGCTAAGTGTGTGTGTGTATGTCCCCATCTGCCTGAGGACTGAATAATGCTTTTAGACTGCTCACACTCCATACAATTCTTATACCCACCTTTGGCAGGGCTGATGATGTCACCCACCTACAAATACACCTCTGGGAGTGCTGTGCCCCAGTAATCTGGGTAGCACGTTCTGTAACTGTGTAATGCTGTAGTGTAATAAAGTAGTTAGGTCGGTGTTCTAATCCCAGACTTTTCAAGTGTGTGTGTGTCCCCATCTGCCTGAAGACTGAACAATCCTTTTAGACTGCTCGCACTCCATACAATTCTTATACCCACCTTTGGCAGGGCTGATGATGTCACCCACCTACAAATACACCTCTGGGAGTACTGTGCCCCAATTATCTCGGTAGCGCGTTCTGTAACTGTGTAATGCTGTAGTGTAATAAAGTAGTTAGGTCGGTGTTCTAATCCAAGACTTGCTACATGTGTGTGTCACCCACCTACAAATACACCTCTGGGAGTGCTGTGTCCCACTAATCTCAATAGCGCATTCTGTAACTGCGTAATGCTGTAGTGCAATAAAGTAGTTAGGTTGGTGTTTTAATCCCAGACTTGCTAAGCGTGTGTGTTTGTCCCTGTCTGCCTGAGGAATGACTATTGCATCTAGACTGCTCACACTCCATACCATTCTTATACCCACCTTTGGCAGGGCTGATGATGCCACCCACCTAAAAATCCACATCTGGGAATACTGTAATTTGGGTAGGCATTCTGTAACTGCGTAATGCTGTAGTGTGCTAAAGTAGTTATGTAGGTGGTCTAATCCCAGACATGGTATGTGTGTCTGCCTGCATGAGACAAGTACAGTGCTTTGTAGAGTATGCACTCTCTGTACAAATCACATGACCACCTTTGTCATTACTGCTGTTGTCACCCACCTAGGTATACACCTGTAGGCGTGCTGCAACCCAGTGTGCCCTAAAAAGCATATTGCTGCAGTGTGATACAGTAGGTAGGGGTTTGTATACAGGACATGGCAAGCATGTGTTTGTCTGTCAGAGCCTATGTAGAGGTGGCTGTGAGTGTCTTACCATTGGACATGTTGGGGAGTGGATTTTGTAGTTTTCCTATATGGTTTCCATCTTATGACACATTGGCCACCTCACGAGGAGTACAGCTGTCAGTCAGCCATGGGGCTGTGTTAAGCTATACCCCTATATCTGGCAAAAGGCCTGGTGAATAAAGTATGTAACCCTACTAGTACCCAGTATATGTCCCGCATCCATGTGCCACGCACAAACAAACTTGCCTAGGATATCCCGCTATGTTGCTAGTACCATGCACATTGATGACAGATAGTAGGCATGGTGTGAATGTAGTGGCCTGCAGAGGACATGGCACCCTGTACAGTGGTATAATGGGCACATATATGCGGACATTGTGCTTTCACTATGTTCCACACTGGATACCTGCAACATATGTGGTGCCATCAAATGTGATCCACAGAGGCCATACAATGCTGTACGCATGTGCCCTGTATGGACCCATGCCACTGACACCACGCAATACCAGTATCATACTATCAATGCAGGTGCAGGGTCGACCTGCTCACTATAAGCAGGTTTTGCCACACCAGGCCAGTACTGGCATATCGGGGGATAACAGGCTGTGTACACAATATGTGCCTGCCAAACCAGGTACACCTGTACATGTCACTGTACAGCATTGTGGGACATGCACATCTCAGGCAATGTCCATGTGAAGGACTAACAAACACAGACATGGCATACGTTGCAAAGCTATGGCCATACACATTGGTAACCAGGATATCATGGCAGATCATGCAGTACTGATCTGTGTAGGACATTGCAGACACTACACCCCCGCACTGCACACTATTGTCGGGTGATGCAATGCCAAGGATTACCCCTCACCCAGCCTTGTACAGCCATCTTGCACAGCAAACCACTACACACCCATGAAGCAATGCATACGTGCATGCCAGTACTGGCACCTTGTGTCTGCGTGTGAGTCTTGATGCTCCCAACCACAGTCACTTCCAGTACAACCCTTGGTGGCATACCAACAGATGTCAAACACTTTCACATGCCCTAGCCTATAGAACCTCCAGATATCCCCTGTGGTGCATGTAGTCCTGTGCATTACTGCAGTGTGGCAAACTAAGTAGTTAGGTTGTGTATTTGTGGCCCTGGCAAAGATTGTCAATGCGTGTCCATTAGAGAGTGTGGTTGTGGTGACAATGGCATCCGTTCACGTGGACAGCCATGTGTGCCACACCTAATGTATGTCTACTATATCTCTGTTGCAGATGTCACTCACCTACACACATATATGTTTTTACAGCACAGCAACATGTCGCCTTCGTGGCACATGTAGTAACGTCATGCACATGTAATAGTAATGAGTAGTCAGTCAGGGGTTTGACCCCTGTACGGTTAGGCATGTGGCAGATGATGCTTAGGGTTAAGTCTCCAAGTCCTTCCCTGGTGTACTTTGCCTGTCCCACCCACACACTCTCTGGTGGATGTGAAGGAGTATACCTGCTCAACAGCAGCATGTGTATTGTATGTGATGGACATGGTCAGGTGATGGCCTCTGCACCTATTGCAGTCCTTCTCTAGCTGATTGCATGTGGAACAGCTGTGATGGTGTCCCCATAGCCATTCGCATGATAAACACAGTACACTATCTAGGGAAAACATGTTGGTATTTGGCCATGACAGTCACTGTGAGTGGTATCTGGATGTGGTGTTCTGACACGGCATCACAGATTATATCTGGATGTACCTCAAACATTATACACAGTGGGAAATAGCCTAAAGACAGGAGGGTGATGTGCCACACATTACTACAACATGTAAGTGTAGCTATGCTGCATTGAGACTACTGCCTGTTTAACGTGTGTGTGGTAATGGTTATTCTGCATGTTTTAATACAGACATGACAGTACTCTGTCTGTGAGGGACCCCCATCTGAACTGGTCAGTGTGTGCAACCATTTGTTTCCTATGTTAACACTGAACACACATCTGTGCACAGCAAAAGCATAGTGTGAGGATTGCAGACAGTACATGATGATAGGGATGTGTTACTGCCATCACATCCCTGACTGGACATGTGTCACATGAAACTGTGGTATGACAGACACTGTCTGGGGTTCCCAGTGACAAACCAATAATTGGCATCTCTTCATAGCTGGAGTCACACGTCTACTACACATTGTACAGATGGCATGCAGTATATATGCATGTGTTGTGCTCCCTCTGCAAATGTATACCATCTGTTGTGTTGGGTTGATGGTGATACCTATGCATACTGCTGTAGGTAATCCTGTATGCTGGTGTCTATCACTAAGCCATATGTGGGTTTAAACTGCAACACCATAGGCTGAATGGGTTGGGAGGTCCCAGCAGAACCTCCTGTCCCACTTCAGCTGACCATGGCACCGGGCACAAGCACATCTGAGGCCCAACCTTGGACATCAGCCTCTGTTGGCTCTGCACCACCTTCTGGTGGTACCACCACTGAGGATGGAGCAAGTCCCCCCTGGGAGCAGGACCAGACAGGTACATGTCTGCTGTCATGCGGTCCCAGAGGTGTTGCGTTGGGGGCTCACTAAGGGGTTCTGAAGCCAGGTACACAAGCTCAAGGGCAGAGTGCCACATTTACAGGGTGATGCTACTCCTCCTGGACAGCCCCCAGCACTGCCTCCTTTGCAGCTGTTTAGGTGCAGTGGTGGCTGCCCATGGCTGGGGACTTCCATCCCACTGTTCCCATGGTCTTGTGAATACAGAACACCTATCCCCATCTGGGATGTATCCCCCCACATGTGTCATATACCAACCCTGTGTGCTGTCTTGTCTGTGATCCTACCCTACCTATCCTCCACGACCATACCTACACTCCTTCCACTACATCCGACCCTCACCTACAGAAATATAAGGCCAATTGGCTCTTAGGACTACATCTGCCCTATACATAGCTGTCCATTTCACACACGTGCTCACTGGACACATGTAAACCTTGTAATATGCATCACAACATACTCCTGTTGTACTCATCCCTGTCCCTCAGGTGCATGATACTGGTATGCACATCACTCCTAAATGGTCCAGGTACACCTGATGAGGATGACCCCATTGTACACACAACACTACAGGTCCCTGTATGGATGCCCCATGTACCTTTATCATGATGATGATGTAGCGCACAGCACCTTGCAAGAGTACTGTTCACACATAATGATTGGACAGGTACTGTTGTGTTAATGTATATTACATGCACAGAGTGATGTATACGGCCAATGTATAACTATTTGCGTGTATGAATGACACATGTCTGTCTGAGGGAGACTTGAGATCACATAGAACAACACCACTACATAATACATGCGTCACTGGTGTTTCCCGTTTCATTCATTTGTAATGCTTTGTTGCCACAAGGTATGTTCCTAATATATCTCTATATATGTATGTTCCTATATGCTGGACATGAACACTCACATATATATCTACATGATGGGATACATTTCTATACTGTTGAATGACTGCACTGTATGATATTTTTGTGGTACTGTCCATTGTCTGTATATCTGACATGGCATATTGGTAATTCACATTAACTGTGTGTGCAGGGTCCTGGTTTCAAGCCTTGCAGAGGACGTTTATTTGGTTGCAGGGCAGAACAAGGCCATTGGATACTGAGGGAGTAAGGCTCATTAAAGCAGTTGGGAGTGTGTGTGCCTGGGTTTGCGTGGTGTTACTCACTGCTGACCCCTGGTTATAGCTTCTTACACTCGATTAGCCTCTACACTGCTTTACCAGTACAATACTCGCATACTGGTAGCCAAACAGGCTTACACCCACTCGCTCCTGCACTTGCAAATGCACCAACATTGGTGCTTACATCTGACACTCACACCCCTGGGTGGGAGCGAGGACCTTGTGATGCCTATTACATTGGACTACATGACTACAGTATCGGGAATGGCTGCCCATTAGGTGACGGCATGACGTTCGACTGTACGGAATCGGCGGCCTATCCAGTGAATAATCATATTATTTGTGTCTTCCTCATACAATCTGCTCCTGTCTGGCTGATACATGGGAACCAAGACTCTTCAATACAGACAAGTAATTGGGTTTTGGGAGCCACATCCGTCGGCTGAGTCATGCTACCACATACCTATTATAGGTTTGCCACCTTTTCAATTGACTAAGGTGGGACAGTAGGGTTAACACCTGTCCCACTGTGTGAGGGACAGTCCCTCTTTAGGCAGTTGTGTCCTGCGAAAAAAATCAAGACATAGCAAATGTCCTGAGACTACAGGACAAAATTATATCCTAAGTTTCTTTAATAGTGACATAAAACAGTTATTTTATATATAAAACTTCTATATGTTATGTGAAGTAGCATAAGCAATTCAAATGTTACTAAAATAAGCTTTCATTTGTGAAAATAATTAAAATTCTGTACTATGTACGGCTGTAGGTATGTTTTGTCCTGGAAAATCTGACATTTCTACAGAACATGTCCCACTATGGGCATTTGAAAATGTGGCAAACATATAGGACCTTTATGTAGTGACGTCAGATTTTGCAGGGCAAAACATACCCATAGCCAGTACAAAGGAGGGTACTTCACTGTTTTGTCTAAATAAAAGGTTATTCTTGTAGCATTATAGTTGCTTATACTGTTTCTTATAACATTTAGGTGATTCAGATACAAAATAATTGTTTTATGCAACTACTACAGTCAATATAGGATATCTTTGTCCTAAATCACAGGACATTTGCAATAATTACAATTAGTTTGCAGGTCACAACTGCCCAAAGGGGAGTGTCCCTCACAAAGGTGGACAGGTGGTAACCCCAACCCTATTATTTTATCATCTTTCTAAGGTAGTCAGCGGAACATGCGCTTTCTGTCACTATCTGACCTCTCATACGATTGGGGAAGAATGAACACTGAATCAGGGACACTGCATAACATCAAGGACAGGACACATTTAGAAGTTTGGTGCTATTAACCTGACACATTGATAGACCCAGACCATATGTAGTCATACACACTGTCTGAAGTGCATACTGTTTATGACTCTTACATGTTGTCATTATTCATTATGTGTATTCCACCACCTTTCCTCCTAATATCATTAGTTCTAGGAGGGTTTAGGTGGGACAGAGTTAGATTCTGAGTTGTAATCACGGACGTCCCTGGTAATCGGGGACAGTTCTATGGTATGGTCCCTATGTGTTCCCCCAATGGTTTACGGACTATCCAGTGGATGTGCTGTTAGGGTTTG
>NC_056737.1:1770591530-1770764030 GCF_019279795.1 Protopterus annectens
TTGGTGAATTATTACATTACCCGTCACACCCCACCACCATATTCCAGACACACCATCCATCCATTCTCTGGTTGATGGCCCATGGCACAGTCAACAGGACACATTGCGTACACTACATATCTCTGGTACCAATATGGTTGTGAGGACTACCCTAGCATTTTTGATTTTCCACATGCTGTACTTCACGCACATAGGTACATGCAAATACTTATCTTTCATGACATGGTAGGTAGACCCGGGTAATATGCATTCATCTTTGAGACGTCCTGACAAGGACAACTTGGACTGCGAATGGGCAGATATTGAGCAAATGCTCTGACCATTGGTAGGGTTGCCTCTTTTTCATATGACCAAAATGGGACATTTTCGGGACACACATCAGATTTTACAAGCCAACACATACCCATGGTCAGTACAAAGGATAGTACTTTAGTTTTATGCCTAAATGTAAGCTTATTGTTGTAGCAGTTTAGTTGCTTATTCTGTTTCATTTAGTTGCTTATTCTGTTTCTTATAACATTTAGGTATTTTACATATGGAAGTAGGTATTGTATGGGACTATTACATAAAATATGGGACATAATTATGTCCTACTATCGCAGGACATTTAACATTTATAATGGTTTTGGTATAGACACAACTGCCCAGAGAGGGACTGTCCCTCACAATGTGGGACAGGTGGTAACCCTAACCATTGGGCTAGGCTTAGCAATTGGCAGTGGCGCGCTAACACGCTACATTTCGCTTCCACTTGGTATAACTATCAGCACTACAATGGAATACGGGCACAGGGTTTTAAATGTCATTTGTTCGAAGGACGGGGACTCAATATTCAGCTACGTGCCTTTGTGTTTACTTTTTATTTTGGTGTTCACAAAACTGACTTGTATGCTTTGCATACATTTCAGTATCCACGGACACTGACAGGAGTGATTATTATTAGAGGCAGGCTGTACTAGTCAGCATTTTAGGTTGCGTGTATGCAGCCGACATGTCCACGCCTCCGTGCAGCGCTTAGACACGCCCCCTGCACTCACGCACATTTCCTCTGCACGCAGTCATTGTGGCAGCGCACCTTCATTAATATGGATGTGGTGCTGCTGTGCCTTCTCTATGCCGCACGGTCGGTGCAAGGCTAATGCCGTCCTTGCGCCGAGCTTCATGAATCCCAAGGAGTATATATTACTATTTGTCCTTCTTAGTATCATGCTATGTCAACCAATAACTGGTACTCTGCATTTGATTAAACATTATTTATGGCTATAAAAATATAATAATAATATAATAAATAATAATATGTAATACTATACATTAATAATAATAATAATATAAATAGAATTACTTGATATTTACTTATATAAGTTACTTTTATGTTTCACCAAACTATTGTTTGCACTATTTCCTGTTTGCCTCCACACAGTGTAACTGCTAATGCTTTATTGCTGTTAACACTCACAGAGACTGGCTATGTCTAAAAAGTGTCATTTCATCAGTACACCTACCTGGTTAACAAATACTAAATAAATAAAATAAACAAGTAATGGTGTGAAAATCTTAAGCACCTCCTGAAATGAGCATATATCTCATTTAGATTCAATATTTATTCAGGTCTATATTAGATAGACGAACGCTTAAATGTTCAAATCTCTAAAGGTCAACCTTTAGAGATCGAACATTTAAATGTTCGAATATTTTTAAAAATTAAAAAACAACAGTAAAAAATAACTAAAGGGTGTAAGCAGGGAGGCAAGCCCCCCTGCACCCCCCACACACCCCCACTACTTAAATATACCAACTCCAAGATCGCGCTACAGTGTAGGGAATGGGAAATTTTCCATTTACGCACTGTAGTGCACTGAAGTGTGATCTCGGAGTTGGTATATTTAAGTAGTGGGGGGTGTGGGGGATGCAGGGGGGCTTGCCCCTTGCTAAAACCCTTTCATTTTATTTTTTTATTTTGTTTTATTACATATTCGAACACTTAACTGTTCGATCTCTAAAGGTCGACCTTTAGAGATTTAAGCATTTGGCTATGTAATATAGACCCTATTTATTCATCTGTATAGATAGAACCTAATTATTAATCAGTTATATTGGGGCCCTTCAGCCAAACAACCTTTTCGCTATGACAAGTTGGAAAGGGGTACTTATTTGTAGAATCATCTACTGATGCATTACCCCAGTTTTGACTTTAAAAGACTGCTCACTCTGGGCCTGCATAGCACATCTACTGATGGATGGGAGGCCACATTTCACAGAGGATGCAGTCCTTTCCCTCAAGAAACATACCAAGGGGAATCGCAGAGTTGCATGACTCTTACTGGAGGAGTTAGAAAAGCGTTAAGGAGAACTGAAGGACAGCAACTAATCAACCATGGATAAGGTCATAGGTCAAGCATTCATTGTACAGCAGAAGAAGGTCAGTGAGGGGGCAAAAATAATACTAACCTGAAAAAAATTGTGGATATTAGCATACTTAATACCGAAAAACAGATTATGGCTTTTAGTGTCTTATTTAACTACTGCGGGCATTTCATTTTAAATGTTTCAAGGAATGTAAACATCATCATAAATTTCACAAAAGAATAATAATACCACACAAATTCAGTGAAAATCTGATTGCAGAGAAACAATAAGTATCACGTAGTAACCACTGATTTGTTTCCCATTGGCCACTGCTTTCATACTCTCTATCCTGCAGTCATCATGTCCAAGTGTAAACCCTATCATAGGTTTACAGGTTCATAGGTAAGTATTATGTTAGCTGCCCTTGTGGACATTTTAAGCTTACTCAGGTTCCCTTCTTGTGCTTGAATTTATTTATTGACATTTGATTAATGGAAAAGTCTGACTGGGTGGAAGCCCATTTTCCACAGTGGCCCAGGGAAAAAAGCTCCAAATTAACACAAAACATTTAAGAACAGTAATTTTACAATCTTCAAAAATAAAACAAAAACATCAGTAATTTAGATAATTATGACAATTTAGACATAATATAAAACTTTGGCTAAGAATTGATACAAGTTATATGAGAATCATTAAATATTTAGAGAAATTTTGGACAGCTTGTAGAGAAATTAAAAGTAAGGTAGTCTAATACAAGGAATGAAATGGTACTTGTTCACATTTAGGGATATAGTTTATCTTGATTTTGAGCAAGGACAGAACCAGATTTTAGCTAGGAAGTCTTTCAGGGTGGTTTTGAAAGATGGGAGGGAGGGAGGGAGGGAGGGTATTGACCTGATGGATACAGGTAAGGAATTCCAGGACTTAACAACCTTGCACAAGTACAGTCAATGCCCATCAGATTTGATAGGTTTATAGACAGGAGTTTTTGGTTACTGGATTGCTAAGGCTGACTGGGAACATAACTTTGTAGACTGTTTTCTAGTGCTGAACAGGCAGATGGATGCTGGATAATTTTATAGCTGGCAAGAAGCTATGTATATGTTAGTTGATGAGGCATTTCTAACCAGTTTTGGATTTTAGTATTAACCTATCCTATTTGGTTAGAGATCAACCTTCCCCATCTCATGGTCAATAATTATATATTATCCCTAATGAGACTAAATGGGATCATGCCATAGATAATTTAAGGGGACCCGTGCATGGGATAAAGCATGTAGGAGCTGCATCTGTCCATTATAGTGCAGGGGGCAGTCACAGGGTACATTTTCTGTTTCCCATCCATAGATCCAAGTTGCAATTGAATAATAAAAGGACTGAAATTGTTTTATGTGGATGGGGAGTCTATTCCCAAGCAAGGGTGAGAGGTTGGCATAGTGGTTAAGATGTTCACCTTTTAAGCACAAGGTGCAGGGTGTGATTCTCACATGGGGTAACTGGCTAAGCTTGGAATGTCCCACAAAAACAGCTAGCTTTGTACTAATTTCCTCATAAAACTTGAGAACACTGCTGGCTATGCAGAACTCTTTACAGAAACCCTGTACAAGCAGATTAATAGCTGCATAGACAAATTGTACCCACCAGGAAGAAGTACAGAACTAACTCAAAAAACAAGCCACCGTGGTGGAATCACAAGATCAATAGGCTATATAACAGAAGGAAGAAAATTATGTCAAAAATTAGGAGGTACAGCACACAGCAGGATAAAAGCACTCTCACCAAACTAAACAAACAACTCAGAGGACAAATAAAGTATACCAAAACCAAATTTCAGGTAAATTTGACCTCTATGGCCTAAGACAACTACAAGGCATTCTTTAGCTATGTCCACAACCTTGAAGAAAATACACAGCTGTGTGCAGAGCTCATTGTAAATGGAGCCACCTATATTGACCCAGAAGATATAACAAACCTACTGGCTGATAAATTCAGCTTTAACTTTATCGCTGTGGCTCCCCTTCAACCTTCTTTCAGTTAATACCATAAAATATAACTCATCCTACTCTCACTAGGGAACAGGTCCTTAATGCTCTCTCTAAGGCCAAAAACACTGCACCAGTGGGTCCAGACAATATCTGGATGCCTTCTAAATATCATTAAATATGATCTATCAGGCCCTCTGGAATTGCTATTTAACTGTAGCCTCCAAACAGGTTTCATGCCTTATGAATGGAGAACAGCAACTTTCATCCCTCTGCACAAAAGTGGACCATCTACAGACCCTGGAAACTACAGACCTATAAGTCTCACTAGTCTTATATGTAAATCCATGGAAAGAATTACCATGGACATGATCAATAGTTATATAGTAAACCTCCAGACACTGGACCCAACCCAGTTTGGTTTTATCAAGAGCAAGTCATGCCTACTCAACTTGGTGGACTTCTTTGAGAAGGTCACTAAAGCAACGGATGGGGCAAAATGGTTCACACTGCCTATCTTAACCTGACCAAGACATTTGACACAATACCCTCTTCGGGCATTGTTGACAAACTCAAGAGGTTAGGTACAAACCCATATATCACCCAGTGGATAACCAACTAGCTCACAAACAGAACCCAGGAAGTTAGAATTCAGGAATCCACCTCTACAAAGAGGCCAGTCACAAGCTGAGCCCATCAGGAATTGGTCCTTGGACAGCTTCTTTTTGGTATTTACATATCTGAAGTCAAGGCCAATGTCAATGGTCTTTGACTGACTAAATTTTCAGATGATTGCAAATTAGGAGCTGTCATTGAACCCCACACTGACACAAATGTTCTCCAGGAAGGGCCAACACAGACAAACAACTGGTGTCAGAGCCATGGACTAAAATTACATGCCAAGAAATGTATAATAGTATCCTTCGGGAAGTCATTCACCCCTGGTAACCATCACATTTGAGAACACACGCCTTAGAGGTGACCCAGTAATCAGGGTCTTAGGGACACACATAGACAGTAATCTAGCCTTTGACCATCATGTGTCTACAATAGTGAGGAAATCATTCTATATTGTGCAGCCTATAAACAAAGTTATTGTATTTAAGTCCAAGGAAGTCATTGTTCCACTTTATTCAGCATTCCTCAGACCTATCATTGAGCAATATGCCCCTTTTGGTAGGTACCTAACCAGGCATATATAACAACTGGAATGCCTACAGAGGTTCCTCACTAAAAGAATACAGGGCATAAGTAAAATGTCCTATGCAGACCACCTGAAGGCCATATCCTTGCATTCTGTCTCCTACAGGCTTTTGAGGAGAAATCTGTACCTGGCATACAGGGCATTGCCAGACCCCACTCTGATAGACCTCCTGCATATCCACAAAACAAACTCCATCAGAATTACTCATTCTAAAGACTTAAACCATGACTGTGATACAAATAGAACCTGCTGGAGAGACAGGTATGTATCCTACAGAGTACCCCATCTCTGGAACAGGCTCCCCATCCACGTGAAGCAGAGTTCCTCCCTAACCCAATTCAAGTGCAATTTAGAAATGGGAAATGTATCCCTGGTTTGGCACCTATGTCTGTAATGGACAAAAACAGCCTGCAAATAGCTCATTTCCCTGATCCCTGCTTGTAAATGTTTCATCTCCCAATCCCCTTCTTACACTTTTTCAAGGGTATCAGAACTTGCCAGAGATTTGGGATGCATGGCTAAGCTTAAAAATGCCCTTTTGGTCATTAGCCTAGTATAAGCCTATGAAGCTATCAACCTATGAGCTATCTCCTGTGAGATGTACAGGTCCCTCCTAACCATTCTGTTGATGTTGCAGAAAAGGCATAGATCCCTTAACTGAGTGTTTCTGATAGCATTTGACTTGATGATGTGCAGCAAATCCATCAGTATTAGGTCAGAGGATGACTTGTATGCCAAACACAGGTCACTTCTTAGTAGTGTGTAGGATACCAAGTGACAGAGTTTTTAGTCAGTTCATGTAGGACATGTTGTTTAGACCTTGTATCCTTTTAGTAAGATATCTTTGTGGTGTTCCATTTGTATGTGTATGGAAAGATGCATGACAGAGAGGGTAATATTTTCAATGACTGACCTAATGAGGGCTAGATAAAGGGGAACAATGACATTCCTAGATCCAGAGAGAAACCCTCTGTTTATAAGCTGTGCAATATAGACAGACTTTCTTACAACATTGAGCACATGTTGGCAAATGTTAAATCAGTTCCCACATAAGTTCTCAAATCGTGATCAACTGGGTCAACTCTTGGGATGTATTGTCAGTATGCTACTCCCTGGGGTGGATTACTTTCCAAGGACACACTAATGCATTTTTGGAATTTAATTTCAGTCCATGATTTTGCCACCAGTTGTTTAATTAGGACAAATCTTCCTGCAGGGTGGTAAAGTCCATACCTCTTGACCTCTTAGCACAAGAAATCTGGACAATGCCTGATATAATGGTGGGACAGAGGCCCAAATATAGGGACACATTTTAAATATTGCTCTTATAAACTTAGAAAGTTGTTATAATAACAGAATTTGTGTTAGAATACATTTTCTGAAGTCTGAAACTCAAAAGCATGTCATTTTTAGTGACTTTTAATGCATAGACCATCCCAGTGATTTGTCAAAAAACACAATTTTTATGAGGAACAGACCAAAAATATGAGGCAAAAATCTGGACATTCTGTGAAAATCTGTACAGTTGAGAGGTATGGCTAAGTCATTTGGGGATTTAATGACTGCTTTTAGCTTGCAGTCATCTACAAACTTAGTCAGCCAGAGCCCTTTAGTACTGGCTTTTACTTCAGAAAAGTATATGCCAAACAGGAGAGCTCTCAGCACAGAACCTTGGGAGACTCCACTGGTGACTGGTCTCTTTGTGGAGGTAAATTCCCCTATTTTGATTTCTTGCATCCTAACTGTGGGCCAGTCTGCAATCTTGTGGGTGACAGTTCCATTTTGTTTAGCTTTTCTACTATGCCTGAGTTGGGAATTGTGTCAGAAGCTTTGGCCAGGAG
Source organism: Protopterus annectens (assembly GCF_019279795.1). Classification (NCBI taxonomy): domain Eukaryota; kingdom Metazoa; phylum Chordata; order Ceratodontiformes; family Protopteridae; genus Protopterus; species Protopterus annectens. The sequence goes on from NC_056737.1 coordinate 1,770,598,904, forward strand.
GAAGTATGTGGTGCATACACTTTTGCCTTCATCCATTGATTTGGAGACATTTTTGAAACACTGTGTTGTGTAACCATGTCCTTCTCTTGAGAAATCCAAACTGAGATGGATCCAGTGCTTGGAAGTTCCCTATGTCCTCATTGATTGTTCCACAATAATTCTTTCAATGGCTTTGCATATGAGGCTGGTCAGACTTATGGGTCTGTAATTGGCTGGGTCTGTGAAAGGTACTCCCTTATGCAGGGACATGACTGTAGCTGTTCTCCATTCCCTTGGTACAAAACCTGTATGGAGGCTGAGATTGAACAGTGTTGCAAGGGGTGTAGCTAAATTGTGTTTCATGCCTTTTAAGATGCATCCAGTGATTTTTGTCAGGACCCATCAAAGCAGTAGTTGTAGCTTTTGATTACACTTTTAGGACCTGGTCTTGTGGGATAGCTGGAGGTAAGCCAAATGCACGTATATCTTAATGGAGAGATGGAGCGAGAGAAGGGTAAAATTAAAGATATACTTACCAATCATTCACTATCTTTCCATGCCTTAGAATCAATGTGATTGTATGCATGCATTTGTTGCATCTTGAACATGTACAGACCCCAAAATATCAATGGAAGTTGCTATACAAGCAGAATGACCCACTTCTCTGTGAAAACTAAAGCAGGTAGTCCTTCCTGTACCACAGTTATTAGTTACAGCCAAGCCCTAAGTAGTATAGACAGGCACTCTGTCCCTGTGGGCCTTGATTAGTGAATAATTAGAGAAGGATACAGATGTAACAATTCTCTCATGTTTACTGATAACCGCCTTATTTTCACACATACTGACACAGTATGTGAGAGATGTAATTACACAATGTCTTTGGAGGCAATGCTTTTGCATACATACACTAATAGCTCCAAACAGGTTGCCAATAACACACATACTACGCCTATTATGGATCAGACACATAAACTCACATATCCTGAGGCTCTTATATGCAGTCTACTGAAATCTCAAAGGTCTCCAATATTCTGCCCTCAGCAACCACCCAAACACTCTACAAAGACAACACCCCCAGGACACATACAACCAAATCTCACAATGTCTCAACCTCTAAGCCCTTAAGGCAAACTGTCAAACAACCCAATATATCAGTTCTTCAGAGGCTCTGTTGTGAGACACACTGATGTCCCCCTCACCAGGCTGAGCAAGGAGACAGTCACAGTCAGTTGTCTATCAGGGACAAGGATCTGCAAGATCACAAATGCACTCAAGGCATTGGACCACAAGTAAAAGTATGACTCTGTCATAGTCCATGTGGGTGTTAATGACCTGAGATGTACCTCCCTGAACTATATGAAGAGAGAGATGTTACAGCTTTCAGAATATTGTCCCAGGCAGGTATGGACCTAGCACTGAGCAGCATTCTATCTTCTCTAAGGATGCTACTACAATATAAACAGTTACTGGTGTCATTCTAAGGAGGTCCAATATTTTTCAGGTTGGGATTGACAGACCAGACTACTTTGCCAGAGATAGTTTACATCAGCTGCCACAAGGTTTTCAGATATTGGCCGGAACATTATCCACCCCTATAGTACCTTTTTTTACAAATGTCAATCTGATAACCTTCCAACATAGTAAATTCTATGGAAGATAAACTGTAAGTGTTACTGCTCAATACTGTGTCTCAACAAGAGGTATTACTCCGTGGAAGTGCTTCTCACTCTGAAGAATATTGACTTTTGCTCAGTAACTGAGACATGGTTTAAAACTGTGGAAGGCATTGCAGCAGTACAAGGCTATAATGCATTCCACACATTTAGACCAACCACTACACAAAAAACAACAAGAGGTGGAAGTGTATCTATCTACATAAAAAGTACACACACCTCAAGATGGGTCAAACAATATGACATGCTTGAGATTTTTCATGTCCAACTAAACTTAGGTAAAGGCTAATACCATATCCTTGCTAACTATATGTCCCTGTCTATGACCCAGTATAACCATAACACATAATTGAATCTATTGGAGTCACTCACAATTCAGCCCAACACCATATTCATGGGTGATTTCAACTATCCCACCATAAATTGGGATGCATGCTCAATCACTAACATACAGGCTCAAAGATTCCTAGCTTTTGTCAATGCAAATACCATGGAACATTTAGTAAACCAACTGATGCACAAAATAAAAAGTTGCCTTGTAGCAAAAAAGAAACAACCACCAGTATATCCAACAAATTTAATAAAACTCTGACGTCTCGGCCAAGCCTTCAAGGAGTATAACAAAGTAAAAAACTTGCCCCATATATACACATACAAATACATCATGTATGTGCATATATGGGGCAAGTGTTTTACTTTGAGTTATATACCATGGAACATCTAGCCTGCACACCTAGAAGGGGTGCAAATATCTTGGATCTGGTACTCACAAATATGAGGCAATGTTGCACCCCCTCCCCCTTTGTAATACCCTCACCGCTCAGATCAGATCACAAAGCAGTTACCCCTGAAATAATATAAAGGTTGAATTCCACCAAACCCCAGAACATTTAAGTAGTTTTCTAATGCTAACTACTTTCTATTAAGTGATAGCATAGGCAAATTCCAAGCTACTCCAAACTCAGAGAACATGGTGGCCTATGCAGAAGTGTTTACAGAAACCCGTACAAGTATGCAAATAACTACAGAGAAACAGCAGTACCAAATAAAAATAAACCTAGGGCAAACTCTAAAAACAAGCCTCTGTGGTGGACCCAGATTATAAGTAGTTTGTAGATCAAAAGAAAGAAAATCCTTCCTAAAAACAGGAAGGGCTATGCCCAAAAGACAAAAAACTTCCTTATCAATCTCAACAAGCTACTTCAGGGACTAATCAAGTCCAGCAAAGCCAACTTTGAGACAAAAATAGCCTCCAACACTGACAACCATAAGACATTTTTTCAGTTACATTACACATCCTTTAGGGGATCATCCAATAGTGTGTTGAACTAAAAGTAAATTAAACTTCTTCTTCTCTTTCGGCTGTTCCCGTTAGGGGTCACCACAAATGGAACTACCTATACCAAACTGGGGAATATAGAAAATTTGCTGGCTGATAAATTTGACTCCAGTCTTGTCCCTCTATTAACCCCCCCCCCCAGAAATTACCCCAACCATCTGTCCCTGACTATCACTAAACAACAGGTCCTCACTGCACTCTCCAGAGTTAAAGCACTGCTTCAGTGGGTCTTGATAATATCCCAGGATGCCAGAGATAATACCAGGCTTGAAACATGACCTGTCAGGCCCACTAGAATTTCTATTGAACCACAGCCTCCAGACAAGCTTCATCCCTAGGAAATAGAGGGCTGCAATGGTCATCCCTCAACACAAAGGTGGACCACCAACAGACTCAGGGAACTACAGACTCATAAGTTTGACTAGTCTTATATGCAAGACTATGGAAAAAATTATCATAAACCCGATAAACAAAGACATGGGAAATATTCAAACACTGGACCCATCCTACTTCAGTTTCATCAATGGTAGGTCATGCCTACTAAATGTAGTGGACTTCTTTGAGAAGATCCCTACAGGAATGGACAAGGGCAAAATGGTACATACTGCCTACCTTAACCTGGCAAAAGAATTTGACACAATTCCTTACTCAGCTATTATAGACACACAGATTTAAGTATAAATCCCTGTGTCACCCAATGGATAGCCAAATGGCTCACAGATAGAACACATGAAGTTAAGGTAGGGGAATCCACTTCCACCAAGAGGGCTCAGTACTGGTACCTCTCATATTTGAAATATACTTGCCTGAAGTCAAGGCAAATGTAGAGATCCTTTGGCTGAACAAGTTTACTGATGACTGCAGGTTGGGTGCAATTACTGAATCCCCCAAAGATGCAGATATCTTCCATGAAGGTCTGACACAGACAAATAATTAGTGCCAAAGCTGTGGCCTAAAACTCAGTGCAAAAATGCATAATTATACCCTTTGGGAAAATAACCACCCCTGTAAATTACTACCTTGATAACACTTCCCTAAGAGTACACACAGTGGTAAAGGACTTGAGAACTCAGGTTAACAGTAATCTGAACTTTGAACTCTATGTGTCCACGAAGTAAGACAATCTTCCTACATGGTGCAACATATAAGTAAGTGCATGGAATCCAGATCTAAGGAGAACATAGTCCCAGTATACTCAGCTCTCATTAGGCCAATAATCAAGTACAATGCACCTTTTGGTGTGTACCTGACCAAGCAATTGCAACAGATGGAGTGGCCACAGAGGTTCCTCAGTAAAAGAATACAGGGTGTAAATAATATGTCCTATGTGGACTGCCTCCAAGCCCTGTCCCTGTACTTGGACTCCTACAAACTACTGAGGGGAGATCTATGTCTAACCTACAAGGCTTTCTATGATCCAGCCCTGATAGATCTACTACACATTCACAAAGCAAAGAGTAATAGACTTACCCAATCTAAGGATCTAAACCTAGTCTGTTACATAAGCAAAACATGTTGGAGGGACAGTTATGTGTAACAGAGATTACTCTTCTCTGGACAGACTCCATATTCATGTGAAATACATCTCTTTCCAAGCTTATTCATATGCAATTTGGACCAATGGATGGGAACTTGCAAACTCACCCCTAGCTTGTCAACTGTGGCCCTTATGGAAAGGGACAGTTTGTAGATGCCCTAAGGAACAGACATACACCAAAACCATTTTAGTCTGTGGGCATAGATAATTAAGATAATTGGGGCATGAATGGCTAGGCTTCATGCATCTGAAAGCCACATCAAGCACTGCGCTGTGAGCTAACAGACAAAGAGGTAAGAAGGAGCATGAGAAAAACATCTCCCCCCCTTGCAGGATGCAGGCCACTGTCTGTCTCACATTTTTTAGCTGACATTGGCTGCGGAAAGAATGGGCCAAAAATGATGGAGCACAGATACACAGATGCCATTGGCGGGGGCCTGACAATGTGTACTTCATTGAGGGTAGTTTTTCAAATGGGCAAGAATTGCCTTACTTCAGGTGTCAGGTAGGATATGTCAATTCACATTTGCAGTGGTGAACAAGGATTACTGACTTGCTCAGTGCCCCTGTATATGCAAATTGAGTTAACCTAATCACTGCCTAAGAAATATCTTTCCTCTAGGTAATGGGATAGACAGAAGTTATTTGCCTGAATAATCTCAGAACATATTAACTTCATTATAATTTAACTTTCTTTACAATGAACCATCTACAGTAAGGAAAGAATGAAATATTAACTTCCTTATCAAAGTAAAAAGCAAAAAAATGTTTGTAGATCAGCTAAACTCTTTCAACCTTCAGCTCGACATTTCACAAATGGACCAAAGTCACGTGGTTGTGGAGAAGAGAATGAAAAGTTTGAGAACAAACTTGTGGTATCTGATAAGGATTTGAGCAATCAGTTTCAAGGCTTAAAAAAAATGTTACAGCATGTTAAAGCAAGCGAACTGTGCTGTACTGGCTTACAGGTCTTGTGATGAAATCTACCTGTGGAGTTTTAGATAAAGGTAGAGGATAAGATAAGTGTATCGCAGCAGCATGTTGAAACAGTCAGAAGCTTGTGTAATAAATGCATCCTTCCTTGCCATCTCCCTTACTGTGACAGAAGCACATGCTTTTTAGCTTTGTTAGATTGAAAGTAAATAATTCACACACATTCACACATACACACAAAATTATGGTTCAGTACTAGTTTCAGTAACACATTAGTGACAAAAATTTTTATTACTCATAATAATTTATTTATTTGTATTTGGCAATCTGTTAACTGGGCATCTCTGCTGACCCTTTTCAGCTGTGATGCAAAAGCTTTTGAACAAAAATGAGTTACAGAAATTACAAGTTTTAGTGCGGATGACAGCATATATAAGTGAAAAGAGTTTTATAAGCATAAGAATAATGTATTATGTATTTGTAAGGAAACAGTCAAATTTACATATAATTTATTTCTGGACTAGCAATCTGGAATAATATTCATCTCAGAACTAAAAGCTAAATTTGCACTTACCACTTACACTGAGAGCAGGTCTTTTGGAATCTGTTCCCCAGTGTAAAGACTCTATATAAACAGTCCTTACACCAAAGCAAGTCACTTACACTGAGAACAAGTCTTTCGGGATCAGGGCAGACTTACACTGAGAGCAAGCAACTTTTTTGGAATTAAGTCCTGTGTCTTGTTCACTAGCACCATAGTTCCACCAAATACGCACACATACACTCACACACACACACACACACACACACACACACACACACACACACACACACACACACACACACACACACTGATACATACACAGACCCTGTCCGCAGTCCATCTCTAATGGTTAGTCTTTTTGCATTTTAAAGAAATATGCTGTGGAGTTATTCAGAATTTCTAACCAATTTATGCTTGGGACAAGACACTCCCCAGGATTCATGAAGCTTGCGCCAGACGCAGGTCTAGCATAGGCAGAATAATGCCAAATATGGCCGTCGAGCGATTCAGGTATGATCCAATTCCACGTGCACTACTGGCGTACACCAGAACTGCGCAGCCCTCGGCATAGGTATGCTAATCACCCCATGTGGAGTGTCGCACCATGCAAATGAAGGCAGATAGCGATTCATGAAGTGGTGCAGGCGTAGCGTAAGCCCATGGAAATGTAAACCAAAAAAACACGGTTTACATTTTCTCAAACAGAACATCGGAGCTATGGAAGTGGACCAGACTCATGTATTACAAAGTTAACATATGCCAATGGCTAAATACACAGCCAATGGCATAAGAAAAGATGTACAACACCTAAAAACAACATTTAATGTCATGTCCACAGTAATGCACAGTACAACCACAGGGCATGTGTGCGCAAACAGGAACATAAAGAAATAATATAAAAATGTCATAAAATCGCAATGTAATACAAATCAGGTTTACACCATAATATGCAATGGTAGGCATGGAACACCACAACCAAGGTGCAACAGTTGCTAAGGACCTGCGACAGTGTTTGGCTTGGTAACTATGAATTAGTAGTCAATGCCATGCAAATGAGGCAGGTAATACTGAATCGCAAACGTCCCGCTGGATGAAGGTTGTACCATACGGCGCAGCGCTATAACACCGAGGAGTGGCTCAGAGGAGATACATGACATCAGCAGAGGAGTGTGCCACCGTAGCAGTAAGCACATTGGAGCAAAGCAAATCTGGCCTGGCCGTTGCTAAGCAAAACTGCAGGACAGGGGTGGGGAGGAAGGTATAGAATCGTTTAGCTGAGAGCACACATGGTGCCCAAAAGCACATGTGTACGGGGATGAAAACATGCCCGAAACCCGGTAAGCAGATGCACACACCGTGAACAGTAGCACAAACAGGAATTTCAGGGGAAGAAAAGAAGGAAATGCCAAAGTAGGGTAATTGGAGTACTAATGAGCAATTGACACCAATCACCTCATGGCGGCCAGTCGATGGCAGCTGACAAGTCTGCTCACAGAAACCTGCAAAACAGGATAGGGGAGGCATTGAAATGCAAAGAAAGGAGGGGAGGCATTGGATTGCAAAGATAGTAGATCTGTCATAGCAGAGCAAAGCAAACCGACAGTAGGCCGGCAATAGCACACATTACGCAAGATAAGCCAGGTCTAGGAAAGTACAAATGAAAGCAGGCTGCTGGATGCATGCCAGAAAATGGTAGGTGGAACGTGCAGAAATGTAAAGGGAAGGTCAAGAGGTAATCCATGGCAGCCAAATGTAATTCAACACCAAAGGCACCACAATAGTAGTTCCGGTAGTAAAACACATAACATACCCTGTAGCTACGATCGTACATACACACCCTATGACATCATCGGTGTTCACAGCACAGTAGTATAAAGTGTGAAAGCACCCTACACACACCTGTGTATTCCCAAACACTGCACCATAGGTGTAAACACATGGGGAACTTTTAAAAATGTACATGTTGGGAGTTGCCATAGCTGTGATTCATCAGCAGGTATTAGAGACTGACGGTGTTGTGGAGGATGATGCCGACAACCACTGCAGGCCCTGGAGGAGGAGAAGAGTGTTCAGACCAAGGGTAACCTACCAGGGGCTAAATGATTTGGAGATAGTAGAGAGTTACAGGGTGGACAGGGACATCTTACAGCAAATAGTGGAGCTGTGTCAGCCATGCCTGAGAAACAGAAACAACAGAGGGGAACCCATCCCAGTGGACACGAAGGTATGTGTAAGCTTGCGAATACTAGTGACAGGTACCTTTCAAGTGCCAACTGGAGATATAATGGGGATCTTACAGGCATCAGCATCCAGGGTACTACACCAGTTCCTAGATGCCATGTTACCACATGCCAATGAGCATATATACTTCCCCCAAACTCAGGAGGAGTTGGCCAGCAATATGCGTCACTTCCACCGTGTGGCACACTACCCAGAGGTACTGGGTGCGATAGACTGCACGCACATACAAATCAAGTCACCACCCATTGAGCATGGTAGGCATTACATAAACCAAAAGGGATTCCACTCCATCAACTGCCAGGTTGTGTGCAATGCCCAGGGTGTTATCATGGATGTGTGTGCTGGCAGCCCTGGAAGCTACCATGACTCCCATATCTGGCATGCCTCACAGCTGTATCAGGTATTTGTCAGGGGGGACATCCCACATGGCCACCTTGTGGGGGATGCTGTCTATGCACTGGAGCCATTGATGACTCCCATCAGAAATGCACACACACCCACACAAGAACGCCATAATGAGACACACTCACAAACCAGAATCATCACAGAGCGTGTGTTCGGGATGCTGAAATCACGGTTCTGGTGCTTGGACACATCTGGTGGAGCCTTGCAGTACTCTCCAGGCACGTGTGCCCACAGTGTCATAGTATGTGCCATGCTACATAATATGATCTTGCGGAAACAGCTGCAGCAGGGACAAAATTGTGAAGGCCCTCATAGCCCACAGCAATTGCCAAGGCCATTACAGGCACAGAGGGATTCAGACCATGAATACACTGTGCCAGTCCTAGTAGGCAGACGGAGGCATGCCCAATATGCCTATGCCTTGGCAAAGAGGGAACGTATAGCACATGCTCTGACAGTGTAGGCCCCTATGGACTGACACACCTCTCCACCTGCACACACAGTAAAATGGATGGCACTCAAACACAACCACCTTAAATTGTAATGTATATGTGGCCCACTATGTGAATCCTACATAGACAGCCCTCAAACATTGTACACACAACAGCTATTGGAACATGGAATGTCAACACCTGAACAGTACATGCGCCTATCAGCATATGGTGGTGCTGTGTGTATAGGTTCCCAGGTACATCGGTAGGTACACGTCCGATTGTCAGAGGCCATACACCAAACGGGGCAAACTGTGTTCGCTGTCACCACATCGAGTAACCAACTGTCGCTTAGTGAAGCAGAGGCAATCGTGGGAGCACATGTGTGTAAGCACTGTTCTGCACACACTCAGCATGGAGTCCCTGCTGCGTTAATGAGGGGCTCCACATAATATAATCATGGATGTTGTGTCAAGACATGGGTTGTACCCATGACAGATATTCGTCACCCCAGCATGCCCCAGCTATGGACGTTTGAAGATGTAGCACAGTATCGTGTGTGGCTCACTGTGATATACATACCCAATGCCGGAACACATCCAGTAAACATCACATGGACATACCATTAACTGGACTCATCAATAACTGAGTTACCCATGTGAGTGCAATATGGAGTAACAGCCGTAGTATACTCTACGTACAAAACGACATAACACATGTACAAATCAAAGATGTCCATGTGTTAAATGCAGTGACCGTCGTGCATGTTCCCAGTCTCACGTCCTGCAAGGGATGTAACGTAATCTTGAAGGCACGAGTAATGCATGTCGGATGCAGGTCATCAGATCATGTTTAGCACACGTTAGCAGGAATATGCATTGCCCACTGCTGGTAAGCGATGTTTAAATATGACTATATGGATATGCGCGAAACAGGGATAAGCTTCTCTGAATATCGCGCAGATCACGGTCAATGATGTCCAGAACAGGTGAAACCAGCATTATTCACCCCTGTACTAATAGCGCCTGCTCTGAAGGGTAAAACGACCACTGCCAGGAGTAGAACACGCAATCATGTATAGAATCACCTAACACTATTGCTAGCCAAGATGTACCTATGGTAGGGTTGCCACCTCCTCAAATGACCAATGTGGGACATACGTCAGATGTCTGCAGGCCGACACATACACCCGGCCAGTACAAAAATCAGAACTTCACTGTTTTGCCTAGATAAAAGCTTATTCTTGTAATGTTTACTTACTTATTCTGTTTCTATAACATATAGGTGGTTCAGATACAGAATAACTGTTTTATGCAACTATTACATAAACTATAGGAAACAAGTATGTCCTAAAATCTCAGGACATTTGCCATGTTTACAAATACTTTGCAGGACACAACTGCCCAAAGAGGGACTGTCCCTCGCAAAGTGGGACAGCTGGTAACCCTAACCTACGGCAGGTGTGTAATGTGACAGTTACAGACACAAATGTGCGAAGTCCAGGAAACAGTATACACCGACAAGTACACAATGAAAGGTGTAGCTTGCCTGTCACTTTCCCTGTCAGATATATATATACATATATATTGATATATATATATATATATATATATATATATATATATATATATATATATATATATATATATATATATATATATATATATATATATATATATATATATGTATATATGTACACATATATACATATATATAATACAGATAGAAAGGGTGATAGAGTGATATATGTTGATATATACGGATTCAACAATATCTGCAAATATATATAGATAGGTCAATGACATTCATAACACCTTGGAGGTACAAATAAATAGGATAACGCCAACTATGGAATGTGTAACATACTGACACGCGTAACCACGAGGCTGAAAGACCGAAAGAACACAGTATCGGAACAGTACAACTGTGAGTAATAGTATGACGATATGAAGGGACATGTAGTCACCGCTGCCGGTGCTGCAGTCCACGTAGGTACTGTGTTCAACTGTGTTTGTGAGTGCCGTAGTCTGTGTATGTGTGTGTTGAGGGTGCCGTGTGCATCTCCGTGTGACTGTAATGTGTGTGTGTGTGTGTCCGTATCATGTGTCTGTTAGTGCCAACTCGGAGGTAGATCATTACGGTAGGTGTGGGTATAGCTAGCCATAGGCATACGGTTACCACCTGTCCCACATTAGGAAGGACAGCTCCTCCCTGGGCAAGTGTGTCTTAACATAAAACATTACAAAGGGCAAATGTCCGAGATTGTAGGACATCAATATGTCCCATATATTATGTAATAGTTGCATTAAATAGTTATCAAAATAAACCAAACTTAAACCACTAAAAACACCAAAAAAGTGAAACCGGACAAGTACAGCATGGGCATTGACTGCTGAGAGATTTCCTTGGCCGAAAGCGCTTACTTAAATAAACAGTCCATGCCCGTGCTGTACTTGTCCGGTTTCATTTTTTTGGCATTAAATAGTTATGCCTGTATGTAAGAAACGTAAATGTTACATGCAATATGATAAGTAGCCAAAGTCCCACAACAATAGGTTTGTATTGAGGATAAAAGTATGTGCTATCCTGTGTACTGACCATGGCTATGTGTTGGCCTGTAAACACCTCTGTGTGTCCCGCAAGTGTCCAACAATGGCCATATGAAAAGGTGGAAACCCATGGTAAAGAGGTTCTGTTACAAACACAACCGCAATGACTGCAAATATCTGGGACAGAAATACATGGGATAGCTGTCATTTAGACATATCCCTTTACATATCGCTGCAATTCCGGAGGTATGGAAGTATCAACCTCACCTGCATACTATATAGAAACCAATTAACAATGGCCCAATGTACAATCCCGTAACATAAGTCTACTAACTGATAGCTCTTTAATTAGAGACGGAGCCCACACACATATATATGGAATATGTAGAAATGCAAGCCCCAAAACCTGTATATGCTACGTACACCCACCGACATCCCCCACACTAGAAACTATAGCAATACAAACTGTAATAACAGCACAAACATCCAGTCAGTCAATTACATCTACAGAACCGTCAACATACCTTGTGAGAGACACAATTAAAGGAACCATGCAAAATTGTAGCCGTTGTATAATGGAACAAATGGCGATGTTACAGGTTTTGTTTGTAATAGTCCGTTATCAGATGGTTGGGATGACAGGTACACCCACATGTTGAACCACATACTCTAGCTGTCACACACAATCCACGGGGGACATGAATCCAAAGTATACTTGTCTCTACACATAGCAGTTGCAATTACACACAACAAAACACAATACAGGCCATCTCCCCAAAGGTAGGGCAAATGGGCAATGCCCGAGTGGAGAATTCAATTATACCCCACTGTTGCCGTGTAATTGGCAAATGGAGTAGTTGCACAGCTGATGTGCAACTAATTAGTCACTCAGGAACACCCATTGGCGGCAGGAAACCACATGTTACAGGTATCGACGTATATAAGGATGACTTGCCAGACATTCAAACCGTATGCTCATACCATATACCTGTTTAAGCATTGTGAGAGAGATAGAGACGAAAGTCCGGAACGATAACAAGGTATGTAGAACACTCAGTATGCAAGTTTATGTATAGCATGTTTTGTATTAATTATTTACTGTATGTATAGCCTGGTTTGCATTAATTAAAAGTGTCCGCAATGCATAAAGTGGGAAAAGGCATTTATGTAGTGATGTCTTGCTGAGCATACTAATGCTTGTAGAAACTGTGCGTCCAGCAGTGGGCCACAAGGTACACATCAGAGACACCACAAGGGATGCTACATGAGGGCTTTAAACAGAACAATTCCATACACCCTGCCATCAGTGGTAGGGTATGTCCAACAAGTACGTGCCATAGCAGGGGATAGTATATGTTGATATACCATCACAGTAGGCATGTGTATGGGCATATAACGACAATGACATGTCTAAGGTGGTCCCGCTGTGCAAGTATGCTTTGTATTATGGGATACTATGTAAAATATGTGTAATGTATAGTATTGTAGGTAGATATGTCAGATATTTTACACAGCATAACAGGCATATCATGCATACCAAAGGTATCGTCTATTGGCATGTACAATAAAAGGATACATATGGCTTGTAGTAATGGGAAATTGTAATAGCATGATAGCTAATCTAAATGGAAGGGCTACCAAGTAACCATGCACAAAGGACATGTAATAGCTTCACAGGTTCATAGTGGGATACTATGCAGTCTGGCAAGTGTATGTGTAAGCACAACTACAGTGGCACCTCTCTAGGGTAGTGCCTGTGAACAGCAGAGCCATGTGTTACCTGCACCTCTGCACAGTACAGCCACTGCAGTGATCCCTGGTGTACATGTGTCTCCCAACCACCAAGAGAGGTATCACATGAACAGTGCTACTGAGTGTCCCTGCGTGATGTACATAGGACTCATGTTCCAAAGCATGGTGAGTGTCTGGTTTGGGAATGTAACCTTCAAGCACATCCCACTCATCGTTGTGTGTGTGCACATATCCATGAGCATGTTGCTCACAGTGGCATTTGCTTATGTCGCGTATGTGGAGTATATCCATTAATATAGTTGTGGACATGGGCCCTGTCTGTTCAGCAGAGGTCACCCCTGAGTATGTAGTATGCAAATGTGTACAGGTGTGGTGCCCATAGTTCAGCTGCATACTTTAACTGTGGAGCTCAATAAACGTCATGGCGTGTTAATGTTGTGGTATGTAAAGCTGCAGCTGTTGTGTAAGGTACATCCTAAACGGGGTGGTGTACCCTTGAATGTGTGTAGAAGTCTTGAGTTCAGAGGTACAATGGGTGCCTATGTACCAGCTACACACCCAGTACAGATAAGTGTGGCCACATAGAAGGATATCCATGCCAGAGTGGCAATATGGTAACCACAGGAGTGGGTGCATCATATGTGTGTACTACCAACATGTACAATGTGACATGTATGTAGGGGACTACCACCTATGTGATAGTCAGTGGGTGAATGGTGTAATGCAAAGGTGATGTTCATGCACCTTGTGTCATGCAGCTTGAGGCCATGATATTCATATCAGGTATCTGTCACAGTGACACCCGTATGGATGGAGTCAGTTATCAGCTGGTGGATCAATCATGGTGCTTTGTATGCAGGGGTTTGTAAAGCTAGACAGGGAAAGTCCCTTTGTGCTAGCCTGTACCTCAGGGAAGCATATACTGAACATGAGGGGCCCTATGACTGAGGACTGTGGTATGCCAAGTGTAACTGAAATGCAGTAGGTACTATGGTATGCTACCCTCATTGTGTGTGTCCTGTCCATGAGCCACGTTGCATAACATCCTGAGACATAGGGTACGATGTGCAGGTAGATGTGTATGTTGTCAATACCAGAATGGAGAACGGTGCTGAAAGGCAATGAGAGGACAATGTAGGATGTGTGGACCCCTGTACCATCATCAACTATCCAGGTAACTGTATGAAAGGAGTCCACCAGGTGTAGGGGCCATGTTCTGGCCCTAACAAGTCCAACCCGGGTGACATCAAAGGACCGGAGCCCAACAATGTCTCTGTGAATGACGTCCATGATGATGTGCCCCATAGCTGTGCAGAACAGTCCAGTCAGGTGTGTAGGACTATAGTCCCATTCGTGCATTGTGGCGCCACCTGTGTGGAGTGTGATAACTGTTGCTGTGTGCCATTCAGGGGCCACAGTGTCTGATACAAGGCTATTACTGAATATGGTGGCCTAGTAGGGAGGCATGTCATTCAGAGGTTTGTGGACATCACAGCCTGGGACTTTGGAAGGTGACATGGGGCCAGTGTCCCAGGACATATAGAGTGCAGGTTAGTACTGTGTAGGTGTGACCACAGGGACACTGCAATGTTCCTGCATGGATTGTGGCCCTGTAGTGAGTGAGAGGGTGTAATGTTAGCATTGAATCCATCCACCAGCATGTTGCCAACATCACCTGGGTCTGTAATGTTCCTGAGTGACTGTTGTATGTGAGAGCAGATGTGGGTATTGCCATTGACTACTGACATACCCCCATGCCTTGTGGTACACCCCGGAATGTGTTGCAGTAATGTTTACGTAGCTAGTCTTGGAGTATGTGATGAGGGATCCCGTGGCCCTACCGAGGCTGACCAGTGAGCTACCCCACCCATGGGATTGTACACCACTGTACAACAGCCTCCACCTGTTGTTGTACAATATGTCCATGGAACTTTTAACACCAGAGTGGCGTCTGTTATCTGGTGTGTACCATCATGGCTCTGTGTGGAATAGCATGATCCATGCAGTCATGTATGTGCTAATGAAGTGCACTGGGGTATGTTTCAGCATTTGTATGTGCATTGTCCATCTGCACGGGTGTCATGACGTCAACAACCACTGTCATAAGACATCTGTAGTAGGTGTAGTAGTACTCATACTGTGTATGCTGTGAAGGGTGTGGTGCCGGGATGTGGCTAACAATGGTGATTAGCATATGTTCAGAATTCATCAATGAGGGGATAACCCCAGGTGGTGGAACACCAGTCACTTGTTGGTAGTGTTCATGTCAAGGATAATGTTGGTCTTGGAGGTGGTGTGTATGGGTTGATCCAGCCGAGTGGAGGTTATGACTCACGGATGTGTCGGTACATGAGTGGCTATCCCAGTTAAGTGTGGGGTAGTGTCAGTCACACATCAATAGTAGCTGTCTGAGCCCTACTGTCCAGTACACCAACAAATGAGGTCTGGTAACCATGGGGTATATTGTTGAATCTGTAGCTTGTTACAATGTGTATAGCGGTTCCGGACACAGTTAGTTGCATGTGGAGCACCTCTGATGCATTGTGCTAAGTAACTAGCCAGGATGTGTGTACAACATAGTGGGATATGGGAAAACTTCAGCTGTGGGTGTGCCAGTCCAGGTATGTGCCTGAAAGGTATGGTCTGTCTATAACATGTCATTGCAGGTGTGCTCTGCAGAGCCTAGAGGCAGGTCCCAGTCACTGCAGAGATATTGGAGTGGTGCATTATAAGGTGTGCCTTGCCTGCGTGCATCACAGAGGAAGATGCAAGCATTGTGTCACATGACCCCATGTCTTGCTTGCCAGTTCCCGTTCTGCTGGTGACTGTTATTGGAAACTGTGCAAGACAGGCAGTATAGAAGCAGAACCTAGCTTTACATGTGATCTGTACTCCCAGGGCTGACAGGTGCAGGTCATCTGTGCCAAAGCATTGTGTTTGACCAGGTCAGTCAAAGCGGACAGATACCAGATGCCTGTGGAATGACAACAGAAGCATACACAACTGTTGAAGTGACATAGTCAGTCATTGTACAGTGGTATCGGGTCCAGATGAATGCATAATGCTCCCCAGGGCTTGGCCCACACCTTCAGGGCTACAAGACTGGTGAGCTATTGCATGTCCTTGCACACGTAGTCTGTGAAGTGGCATCTCGGGGCAGTCACACTAACATGGAGAATGACAGTCACATCATACCTGGTGAGGTGTGGCATGGGTGCATAGGTTATGTTGCAGAACCAGTTACCCGACAGCAAGATGTAAGCGACTATCGCCTTGTGTAGCCTGCTGTGGGGAACTGCAGTGTGGCCGCCGACAGAGTCACCTATGACTGGTGTGTTGTGTATGTTATAACACCCTATTGGCTGTATGTGATGGGCACACACGAGTCTGTGGCCTATAAGTAGGTGATGTTGTGTTCCGTGATGGGGGCTGCCTCTGGTGCCTAGACAGAGTATGGAGAGGTACTGCACAAGTTGTCCTCGTACGTGTGGCCTGTGATGGAGATCATGTGAGACTATGTGATGTGTGGGGTGTGTTGCGAATGTTACACATCCCAACATGACTGTCAGGTGCAGTCTGGGTTGGTGACAGCATTACCCCAGCAGGGCTGCATAAATGCATCCCCCACAGGCTGTAGTGTTGTATGTTGGGAGGTGAGCATTGAATGTGTACATGAGACAATTGCTCTATTGCCACATGTACGACATATCCATCATATAGACAGGCAATAGCACTGGTACGTGACAGTTGGACATGCCTGTATATACAACCATGTCTCACAGGATATGTGAGTTACATGTGTACAACAGCTGTTGTACCGTAAGCAACCTGGAAATTGTAGGACAGCCAGTGTACCTGTGGGAAATGGTGTGGAATGTGTGCTATAGTAATCAGTAGCTCATGACATGCTCACAAGTTCTGAACAAGTGCCTAGCATGAACATACAATACAGATAGGGTGTTGGATAATATCAACCCACAAGTAGTGATGACAGTCATAATGGGTGGCACTGCACTATAACCCTGCTGAGTATGGTGTGCATGTCCATGAACCATTATCACTGTAGATGTTAGCAGTACAGATGTACAAGACAGTACGGATGTTTGATTACAAATACCTTTGTATGTCACAGGAGTGTTCTACCAGTGGCCTGTTGACAGACTCACAACTACAAAAGGTGCCAGAGTGACATGTGCATATCACACCAGTGCCAGCTACAGTAGAACAGGGTTAATGTGTTGTACTCCACCCTCATTGTAGCCCATATCACACAGACAAATGTTAGGCATCTGTGTACGTAAGGATTTGAATGGCCATGACCTATAAGCAATAGCTGTGTCAGTGTTGTTAACAACATACAGAATGGGCTCTGTGGGTGAGGTGTGTGACATATGTGCACATTCTGATGGATGATATCAGCAGTGTCACCGCTAGGTGAACATCCCTGTACCCATTAACTACCACCTAGGCTGTGGTCAACATTATGGACACTGTATAAGGGATGGTGCTGTGCAGTACACCTCCCTGACTTGGTGACGTCTCCAGGCCCCGTAGGTAGTCATACAAGGTACCCATGTCATGACAGGGTGCCATCCATGAGCACAGAGATCATTGGACAGGCATATACAGCACTGGAGTGACCAATATTGGATCACATATCACCTTTAAGGGGTAATGGCCATGCATGGATGGGCGATACCAGCCTTCACAATCCTCACCTCCACTATGCAGCATACTGTCTACCTTGCATAAAGACATTTGCTACACCATGATGATGGACATGCTACATGTCCATATCCTGATCTGAAAGACATACGTCATGGACAGCCACCATCCTAATACTAAGATCGCCACATGCTGGACAGATCCCTGTGCCATACATGTAACATACTCCTGCCATACCATGCTACCCTGTTCATCAAAGCTGCACATGTCATCCTAGTCATACATGATGTGATGGCCGCATGGTAGATGTAGTATCAACTGTCTGTATCAGTAATGTGGCACTGATGTACCTCGCGGTGGCATAATGGTTGTCAGTTACAGCTAGGAAACCTTACCCGTACATGCTATGGTTGATAACCATCCTTGCGAATGACATCCGACTAGCCATTGTCCCATGTCTATCACATGTGCAACACAGGCGATTCGTGGCAGGATGTTGAACAGCTGTACAGTGCTGTGTAGATGTATATGGCAAAACACATGCATGTACAGGTTTCCATGCGTATGTGTGCATTGTCACTGCTCAAGTCCATTAAGGCTGTGTTTGTGTTGATATGTGACATATACACAGCATCAAGGTCAACAGCATTACCGTGGACACATCCAGGCATGTGCAGATAGGTAAGAACACCAGTGCTGGCAAACAGACATGCCCACATCAAGACAGCATTCACATGGAGTATGAACACTGTAATGAGGTGACACACATATATGGTGATGATATCCAATGCATAACGGGTGTTACATGTGTGTGACACAAACACGTCAGTCGTGTCAGTGTCATGATGATTTGCAAAGATAACTGTGCAGATGTACTAGATGTCATAGAAATGTATGTGCAGCAGTATCTCTGTACATCTCTGAAACTGTGACCTGTCACCATCATTATGTCTTACAGATAATGCCTCGTACACGCCTTCCAGCATACAGTTACCAGGAGGATGATGTCCTCATCCCGTACCTCCATGAGAACTATGAGGTGTTGTTCAGCCATGTGCCACAGCATGCCCAGCACCGGAACGACCTGTAGCAGGATCTTCACAGGAGGGTGAACGATGTGGGTGGCCATAACCGCACCTACCAGCAGGTGCGCAGACACTGCACGGACCTGATACGACATGCAAAACAGCGTGCCACTGCAATCGCCAGGGAACAAGGTGGAACAGGTGGTGGGCCACCAACCCAGCCCTCACTCACACACACTGAGGAGTTACTGGCCAGTCTGGGGACACCCTTGGAACAGCATCCACAAACATTATCTGCCATCGTGGAGGTGGGTGTCTCCCAACCAATGAGCCTGGAGTTCCTGGTAAGTCAGTACTGCACATATGGCTACTATATCCCATTTACATGCATGTGTCACTGTACATTATGTAATGTAACAACATATGCATGGTATGTGGACACACATGCTGCATACTATAGTATGCTACCCTGTGTATGCACACATGTGCATACTATATGCTATTGTACAGGCAAATGTGTTAACATGCGCAGTGCACCCTGTGGCTGTCATACAGTCATGTATAATGTTCATATTGCTGTGTCACCCCTATACAGGTACCTCTGGTGTGCCGCACAGACATGAGTCCATTGCAGGTGAGACTGTCATCAGTATCAGGCATGTAAAAGCATAAATCTATTCGCCATGTGGCCAGTTAACACTTGTACACTTGATGTTCATTCCATTCACGATATACTGGTTGTGTCACCCATCATTCACACAGGCCACCCATGTGCAATATATACAAACGAAATGATACACTGACATGAAACCAGAGTATTTGTCATCTCTACATGTGTGGTCAGCTGTGCATTGGAACAACACGTGTGGTACGCAAACAGTACCACACAGTGATCTGTGATATGGGCAGCCCACAGGAGTCACCATTGTGTTATATGCCCCTGCAATGGGTGCACAGATTGTGATGTGCCATCTGACATATCCCAGACACGTAGTGTATTGGCTGCAATAATGTCACACTATCCCATAACCCATACCCCACATACAACCTGTTGTCTGCATAGCCCTGTGGATGGTGACATATCTGACATCTATGGGTGTATGTCATATGGGACAACACAGACATGTGTGATAGATGGCTATCACACACATTTGGCCAACACATGTGCACACATGGCCATGGGGGATGGCCAGAGTTACGTAGCCACACAGCAGATGTGATGTGTATACACCCTGTTTCACATTGTCCACACATGGTCCAATTATAGCCTTAGTTGACCGATTATACAGTTGATGTGGTACACTGGACATCCTAAAAGCCTGTGCACAGCCAGTGGAGGTGTCATTGATGTCTGCCATATAAGATGTGTGGAACATCACGCCTGTGTCATAGCATGACAGTAGTCACCTCTACAGCTTCCACAGATATTGACACATCAGGCCACAGATACTGTACATTTCCCTTGCTGCTGTAAGACATCACCATTAGCTGTGCACCTCGTGTGTGTGGTACAGCAATGTCATGTTGGACATGGTGAATTGACAAGTCCGCTATGTGTGGACATGGTTGCCAGGCAGCTAGGACTCTGTAGTTGTTGTGCAGGGGTGTCATCAGTAGGTCCTCCAGTGACCTGTCACATGACACAGCATGGTTTGGTATGTACACACCTCAGCATCGTGGGTCACAATCCACAGTTATGTCATGGGTATGCATGCAGTTATGGCTATGCAATGTGTACATATTATGCACTGTATAGCAAAATAGATGCCTCATGAAGCCATGCAATGGCACAGTGTCTGTACTTCACATAGTAGAGCAATGTAGACGGCTCACACTACCCTTCCATGCACATGCACATATGCTAAACATGCATTCTATCTGTAGGGCATACAGACAACACCACAATGTGATGGCCATTACTACACTGCACATGTCAGGACACCATTGTGCCAGACATGTATGCATGTTAATGCACATGTCAGCAGATTACATGTCAAGGTCACATCAGCCATGTGTATTGTTATCCTGTTTTGGTCCACATGGTGTATCACGGGGATGTATGCATACTACCATGATTGTGTGAACTGCATGGCTACTGATATGACACCTGCTTGCTGTATTGTGCACCCCAGGGGGTATGCTTACTAACACTATTAATGTCTGAGCTGCATGCCGTCTGCTGTATCACAGGCATGCTGCATGCCATCTGTCAAATCACATGCATGGTGTGTGTGTGTGTGTGTGTGTGTGTGTGTGTGTGTGTGTGTGTGTGTGTGTGTGTGTGTGTGTGTGCCTGTGTCTATTGTAATTTAGAGTCTTTCTTTGCATTCACAGGTGATGTAGGTGCGTTACCCTCCTGCGGTCCATCTGATGTTAGTGTCCCCACAGATACTAGCAGTGATGAACATATGCATGAGGTACAGGCAAGGTTGTCAGGGGCTGAATCTGTGCAAATGGTTGCCATCGCAGCTATGTCCCCCTCTTCCCTGCACACAGTTCTGCTGCCAACACATACCGCATCACCAGTGGCCATAGAGGAAGGACAGTCAGCGTCTGTTAGCATGGAACAGGAATGTGTGGTGGCTACAGAAGATGTGTCTACACACCATGGCATCAGTGTAATGTCTGCAGATGTGCCACACAGGCATGTGGCTGGTGCTGCTCATAGGAGGACCTCTGACAGACATGCACCTGCAGGACAGAGCGCAGCAGCTGGTATCACCAGACGCATATTCCAGACTGTAATGGCGGCACAGGCATGTGCTGAATGGCAGAACAGAGAAGGGCAGAGGCTGCAGAGGGCTGCTATCCATACTCTAAATGACAACATCCAGGCATTGGCAAATGCTCAACAGCAGATTGCTGATGTTCTGGACAGGCGATTGGGTGGCATGGTCGGAATCCTTGACCATGGCATGGCAATCCGCGAACCTGAGCTGTCTGTGCTGGAACATCTGGTAGGACTGAGGTGTAGGCCACATGGACGTAGGCCAGCTACACCACCTAGTGCAGGTCGACGTGAGCGTGCCACCTTACATGCCTGCTCCCATAGTGCTGGTAGCAGTAGCAGTGCAGCTGGTGCTGCGCTGTCCACACAAGGACACTGCAGGCCACATGGACGTGGCCCTGGACATTCCTAGTGGGGACACAGTTCTAGTGGACATGTGTCTGCAGACAGTAGTCAATCTGTACCTCTGCCTGGTAGTGCCCGTGCAACCCCTGGCAGGTACAGGTCACTTGGCCATGGCCGGACACAGTGAGCTGTACAACCTGGTTTGTACAATCTGGAGCTGTCAATAATACCCCTGTGTAGGCCTCACAAAAGGCAGAACTGTGTGCACACATACACACACACAGCAAACACATCTGTAGGGCACCACAACACCCACATGCATACTGAACAGACATGTCCAATCATATCACCAGCCCTTACCCACACACATGATGTCACCCATTGGTGCAGCCTATGCCCCTGGCACACATTATCACCCTGTGCATATGATGAAGCCTGTGTCGCATCCCTGTCACCCACACCATCGGTGCAGGGACATGCTCAAATGGTCTGATGCATAGGGTGAACCGAATAGTGAGATGTGTATATTACATTAGTTGTGTATGACTAGTGAGGGAAGTGTATATTACATTAGTTGTGTAAGAATGGTGAGAGATGTGTATATTACATTGGTTGTGTACGGTTGACATGCACCAGACATACCATGTTGTACAGGTGTAGCATGCATTGTTATATGTGCACAACCATGTAGTACAGGTGTAGCTTGCATTGTTATATGTTCACAGTATGTGTTTCGGTAACAACAGTAACAGCATGTTGGTAATGATGCCCAGGTTCCCTCCTTATGCTCTACTTGCATGTGTCTACAGGTAGCAGTGTTTGCAGTCTCCCATGTGTAACTGTGGAGTACTCACAGGCACATATGGCAATCTCAGCATGCTATACATAGCCTTAACCGGACAGCTGGAAAGTCTAACATACCACAGATGTCCACACATATACTGATCCAGCAGCCTGTGTGGAGTTTAATAGGCTACAGTGGCTAGAGACATGACATCCGTACCAGGTCACATCACAGGTATGTTGACATAGTGCAGGGGTTGTACACAGCAGTCTGGACAATGATAACGTTAGAGGCCACTTGATAGCATGAGGCCTCACTGAGTAGCAGTACTACCCTGTCACAGTACAGGAACATGCCCACACTCACTGGGTCGACAACACTATAACGCACACCCCAAAGTGTTGAGGTGAGGACACTTGCCTATGTGGTCATCACCCTCACAGTACTGTGCACCCACATGATGTGACACAGAGAAGGGACATATACAGGTAGCCAGTACGGCTGAGACTGATGGCATCAACAGGGTAGTTGACTGCATCACCATGAGGTGTTGGGATCCTGTGTGTTCCGTATGGAAGCATACACCCACACTCCGTGCACCAGCCAGCTATACACACACACACACACACACACACACACACACACACACACACACACACACACACACTGTGGAGACCACAACTGTCATACACATACGGATAGCTGATGTGTGTGATACACACACCACACCTGCCTACATCATGCTTTCCACACTGCAGTATGTACAGATGTCTAAAACAGTGTACAGGGGTGTGTCACAATTGGGATGTATTCCCCACCATATGTGGCAGATATGGTCACACATGCAAACACACATGGCAGTACTGTGAATGATACACCTGCTATATGATGATAGGTCTGACAGACATGCAGCAGTATTGGCCGCATTATGTAAACCAACGCTATGTCCGGCAATTGTGCTGCTATATGCACACAGGAGGATGTAAGTGTTACAGGTGTCGAGTGACGTACAGTCCGTAACACCTGACCGCTGTGTAGGTTTTATGTCTTCACCATCAGGTAACAGTAACATAGCGTACTGTTTGCACATGTAATGGTATGATGGCGTGTGACACACCTGTGAGCCGTACTCAGTGAACATCCATCCACACCGGTGGATGACCACTTTACATACACATATCCATCCATACCTGATGTACATTCTACCGTACTGTCAGTATGTCACCATATACAGGTGTCAATGATGGGACTGCATTGCAACTGCATGTTGTAGGTCAGCACAGATGAGTTACTTACATCAGCTACTGCACATGCATGGCAGCTGCATGCACACTACAGTTTGTACATGTGTGTTGGTCCTACATGCCTGTCATGTAGCCATGTTTGTATGCATTGCAATCGGTGGACATGTGTGTTGACATACATAACACATGGACTGTTGTATGATATGATGGGTGTCATGGGTAACTAGTAAAGAGGGAATGTGTCCTCGGTCAACATTGCTACCTCATGTACTGTTGGCATTCAACAGCCATGGACCCACCTCCTATTTGCATGCGTATGATTGCTGTAGCCACTTGTCTGCACGGAGGACAGCAAAAGCTATGCTATGTACATATGTGTTGTGTGTCTGGTCCATGTACATATCCACTGCAATTACATGTATGACATATCCGAACATGTGTGTTCATTGGTGTACAGCGACAGTCATCTGTCACAGCTGTGTAAGACCCAGGGCCCCTGTTATGTGTAGAGCCAACCTGGTTATGTACAGTGGTATCATTGCAATGCATAACACATGATGGAACGCTGTCGGTACATGTGTAGTCTGCACAGTTGCTGTACACCTATGTACAGTCCACTGGTCATGCGTCACATGGTGTTGTGTTGATGTATTGCTGGTCCAATGACATGGTGGTGTCTGAGGGCTACATTGTAGACTGCGGTGTGTACCTCTGTGATCTGCACCTGAGACATCTGTGATGGCTCCTGAGTGTGTACTGGTCAATACATGTGAGTGGCCGTCATGTACGTGGGGACAGTAATACCATACTGTGCCCTTCCGTGTTTAGTATCCATGTGCATGCAAGATGGCCCTTTGCAAATGCTAAGTGTGTGAGCATGCCCAGTATGCCGTTGTGTAGTTGGACACACAGTACATTCCAAACACTGCCCTTATGTGTTTAGAATCCGTGTGCATGCAAGACGGCCCTTTGCAACTGCTAAGTGTGTGAGCATGCCCAGTACTCCATTGTGTAGATGGACACACAGTACCTTCCAAATGGACGTGTGATAATAGGCGTGTGGGCATGGCCAGTGACACCTTGTGTCGGTGATGTGCCTCTGTGTATGGGCATGGCCGTTGATAGCGATGGTAGACATCCAGGCAACAGATGTCCATTTTCAACGTCACAATGGATGCCTACATTGAACACACTGGCTGACTGTCTTGCAGGGTGTACTGTCTGTGGCACATCCCATATCTATGTAGTGTTGTTGTAGTGCTCCATAGATATTTAGTTGCCCAGATCACACCACTGCCGTGTGTTTGTCTATGTCTACCTTGGGACAGTAATATGCTTTCAGACTGCTCACTCTCTATACATTCCCTATCGGTGTCCTTGCCTTTGCAGAAGATGTCACCCACCTAGAAGTATGCCTCTGGGAGTGCTGTGTTCAGTAATTTCAGTAGCGCATTCTGTAAATGCATATTGCTGTAGTGTGATAAGGTAGTTAGGTGTATGTTCAACTCCCAGCCCTGCCAAGTGTGTGTCTGTGTGTGTTTCCAGCTACCTGGGGACACGGTAATGCTTTTAGATGCCTCACACCACATACAATCCCCATCGGCATCTTTGCCTTTGTGGATGATGCCACCTACCTAGAAGTATGCCTCTGGGAGTGCTATTTTCAGTAATCTCGGTAGCGTGTTCTGTGAATGTGTATTGCTGTAGTGTGATAAGGTAGTTAGGTGTATGTTCGACTCCCAGCCCTGCTAAGTGTGTGTGTGTGTGTGTGTGTGTGTGTGTGTGTGTGTGTGTGTTTCCAGCTGCCTGGGACACGGTAATGCTTTTAGATGCCTCACACCACATACATTCCCTATCGGTGTCTTTGCCTTTGCAGATGATGTCACCCACCTAGAAGTATGCCTCTGGGAGTGCTGTATTCAGTAATCTCGGTAACGCATTCTGTAAATGCATATTGCTGTAGTGTAATAAGGTAGTTAGGTGTATGTTCAACTCCCAGCCCTGCCAAGTGTGTGTCTGTGTGTGTTTCCAGCTACCTGGGGACACGGTAATGCTTTTAGATGCCTCACACCACATACATTCCCTATCGGCATCTTTGCCTTTGTGGATGATGCCACCTACCTAGAAGTATGCCTCTGGGAGTGCTATTTTCAGTAATCTCAGTAGCGTGTTCTGTGAATGTGTATTGCTGTAGTGTGATAAGGTAGTTAGGTGTATGTTCGACTCCCAGCCCTGCTAAGTGTGTGTGTGTGTGTGTGTGTTTCTAGCTGCCTGGGGACACGGTAATGCTTTTAGATGCCTCACACCACATACATTCCCTATCGGTGCCTTTGCCTTTGCGGATGATGTCACCCACCTAGAAGTATGCCTCTGGGAGTGCTGTATTCAGTAATCTCGGTAACGCATTCTGTAAATGCGTATTGCTGTAGTGTGATAAGGTAGTTAGGTGTATGTTCAACTCCCAGCCCTGCCAAGTGTGTGTTTCTAGCTGTCTGGGGACACGGTAATGCTTTTAGATGCCTCACACCACATACATTCCCTATCGGCGTCTTTTCCTTTGCGGATGATGTCACCCACCTAGAAGTATGCCTCTGGGTGTGCTGTGTTCAGCAATCTTGGTAGCGCATTCTGTAAATGCGTATTGCTGTAGTGTGATAAGGTAGTTAGGTCTGTGTTCTAATCCCAATCCTGCCACGTGTGTATGAGAGTTTCCTGCTGCATGACAACGATGCATTGCTTTTACACTATTCACTCTCCGTTGAATCCGTACGGCGTCTTTGCCTTTGATGCTGATGCCAGTAAGCTAAACATATGCCTGTGTGAATGCTGTGATCTAGTCATCACAGTAGCGCATTCTGTACATGCGTAATGCTGTAGTGTGATAAGGTAGTTAGGTCTGTGTTCTGATCCCAACCCTGCCAAGTGTGTGTGTGTGTGTGTATATATATATATATATATATATATATATATATATATATATATATATATATATATATATATCTGTAATGTAGATAGATATTGATATGTATGTGGATATTAGCACTATTGTATGTGCTGCACTATCTGTACGTGAACACCTTTGATGTATGTAAATCTGCTATGGCTCTGTGATAGTGCACATACTGTGTGCTGTAGTGATCCTGGGTTATAGTTGTGTAGTGACCAGTTATTCTGTTGCTGAGTATTACAAGGGACATTGACAACAATGATAGTACAGCACCTTTAAATGGTCATGTGCACATCTCAGCAACAGTCAGCAGTGGTTATTACTTTGGAGGATGAGTATGGCTCATATAACTATGTATTACCTGACACTACTATGCAAATCAGGTTAACGTTACTGACTCCCTTTTATCCACAGGTTGTGATACAGATCTCAAGAATGTATGTGTATACATTGACAGGTGCAGGACTGGAATATTGTTGAATGCATGCAGGGGTGTCCATGGCCAGTAATGGTGATCTGTACAGCCTGGCAGGTACGGTCTGTGACTGTCCCACAACCTCCTGTATATGCATGACACATGCTGAAACTGTGTACATGCAGACACACACACATGAAACAAACTGCTAGGGCTAACACATACACACACACACATTGCATCAACATTGGGCCATGCAAACACTGTTGTCCCTCACACACACACATACTTACATGTTGATTGTATGGCTCAATGACAGGCTCTGGAAAATAAACACCATACCCTGTGCAAATGATGACACCTGTGCCACCACCTGTAATGTGTAACATAGATCCAGGAACAGACTAACATGGTGCTGATGCTCATGGTGGCTTTATAGCACTGTATTAATGTTAAAATGTTAACACAAAGTATGATATCCTTCTAGGTGTATGTAAGCAGGCATGATGTATTGCAGCTATGACCATCAATGTAGTATAGTTTACAGCACTGTTGATTCTGAAGATTTATTATCCATCCATGTGCCATTTGACTGACGTGTGTAGTATTGGCAGCATGTGTTTCAGAGTGTGCAGTACATGTGTGATGTGTGTAGTACAGATTTATACATGCTTACAAATGCATACACTGGCTTACACGACATTACACGGGCTTCAACATGCTTACACTAGCTTACTCGTTCTTCAACAGCGTGCACATGGGCTGACACACGGGCACACATGCTTACTTGGGCTTACAGGCATGCACAGATGTGAACACACTGTCAGCAGGTTTGCAAGAAACTTCAGTGATATCCATGGCGTACACTGTCAGTTTCCTGACTGTACATAGGATAAATCATAACACGCCTCTTCCACTGATGAGTAACTGACAGCAAACGTGACACATTGCTCCGATAGAATTACAGTGTTTAATACATACACACTCATGATGTCACCTATCTTCTACTCTGATAGTCCCCTTAACCTATTCTTCCACTGTAGTGGCTTGGCCCATATGGCATGACAAATTGTGATTCACTATCCTCAGCCTCAATTGCATCGGATTGCCTACTAATGCTTGGTTACATCTCTGACAGAGTGCTTCCACACATAGCAACCAGTACTCAGTAGCCATCTTGTCTTCAGCTTGCCATTCACCTGCATGGCAAACTAACTGTTAATGATAATTACAATTTCTATGTGTATTTTAAATATTTCTCTTGTTTTAAAAGCACAGTGCATTTTCGCGCCGCTGTGCTACACTTACACACCAGAGATCGGAGGAGGACAAATAGAGTTTTATTAATTTCCAATGGAAAAATATGCCACTGCCCTTATATTTGGCCATTGGCATGCTTCTTCAACTGAATTAATCCTTTATTTACAGCTGACATTGCTCCGTTTAGCTACTTGCAGAACGTAACTCGGTTAACATCTGAGTACATTTCTGCACATAACTCTACTCTTGCACGGACAGCTTACTGTTTCATGTATCGCAGATTTACATCATTTGCATAGCTTTCACCTACAAATGGGGTAATTTGCATATCCTAACATTGTCCGTGCAACGTTCGGTTTAGGGGCTGTCTTACACGCCCCTACAGGATATTGCTGAATAGCTCAGCAGACATCTTGCCTTGTTCTACTCTTCCTCGTACACACCTGCCAAGGATCCATGACCCCTGGCCTAAGCTTTGTTGTGTGCTAATATGTCTATTTGCGGAGTATGCATGGCTGCAGGTATGTTTTGACCTGCTATGTCTGACATTTCTACAAAGCAGCTCCCACTTTCATCATTTGTAATGGTGACAGCTCTATAGGTACTATATATACAGCTGTGACATTTGACATGTCAACACATACCTGCGTTCAATACTAAACTGACTACTTCAGCGCTTTTCATACCTCCAGAGTTTTCTTGTAGTAGTATAGTCGATAATACTGTTTCCATAACATGTATCTGTTTCTGATACAAGATATATCATTTTATTACACCACTACACACAAGAAGAAATCACAGGCCAGATACCATTACATTCCTTTTGCAGGACACACCCACCAAGAGTGTTGTGTTCCTCACAAAAGCCAACAGGTGCTAATCAAAACATATTATGCTATCATCTACCTTATGTGTTCGCTGGTATTTGCACTTTCCGTCAGTGGCAGAACTCACATGCGAGTGTGGGAGACTGAACACTGTATCGGGGACACTGCATATCACCCTGAGAGACACTATTAACCTTCCACATTGACTATCACAGGGCATAAGTATTCATTCACATTTATCGAGGTACATGCTTTTGACTTATACATGTTTTGTCATTTGTCATCCCATCTTTCTTCACACCTGTCCACCTGATATCACTAGTTCTGTAGATTTATTTAGGACAGGGTTACCTTCATACCTCTCAACTGTACACATTTTGGGAGAATGTCCCAAACTTAGACTTATAATGTTGTTCCTTTTTTGTTATTATAGTGCCTTTCTGGTAAATTAGTGGCAGGTCATTAAGGACTGTGAGGTTAGATAATAATGACAGACATTAGTAGTTTATAACTAATAACCCTCAAAAAATTCATACTAATGAGTTATCCATTATTCTATCAACGTTCTAACTTTGTCAGAGGAATATTTAACATAGTCCCTATTTGTACTTATTTAAATATGCCTTTGTTCAGATGTCTTATTCTGAAAGTTTGAGAGGTACGGTTACCATCTTATTTGTACGCATGTACATCCATGATAATTGCTTACATGACACTGATATAAGTCCCTACATCTTCCCCCAATGGTTTACACAATATCCAGTAGATGGGTTCTTCATTTTTGGAAGGTATGCTATACCCACATAGGAATATTAATCACTCCCATGGGGTGGACCTAATAAATCTGTGCCAACCAACACTTGTGAACCTAGGCCCATTATTGCATACCCATGATTCTCATTCCTGACACCTCTCCACAGTAGTCATAAGACATATTTAATGTGAGCGATAATAAAGTATGAAGATACTTTTAAGCACTATCCACTCTCCGCGTATCGGGACATATGTCACACATTCTGTCAAACCATGTGTTATTACTCTTGCACAATCTACTGTTGCATGTACAGCTATATTGTAGCTGTGGATGTGACTTCCTTTACATCGATAATTACGATCTATATCCATGTTTAAAGAGTAGAACTTGCAGATTTGGCACACTGGTACTTTCCGGGCAATGGTTTGGAAAGCAGCAGTGTATTTACCTTTCTTGCATGTCTGTATGTCTGTCCATAATAGCTATGACGTAATCTATTTATGTACATGTGTAATATCTACAAGGACAAATGTTTCTATGTTTGTTATGTATATATCGATTAATGTAATTGTGTGTGTGTGTGTGTGTGTGTGTGCGTGTGTGTGTATATATATATATATATATATATATATATATATATATATATATATATATATATATGTATATTCTTTATTTCCTATATTTATTTAGTTTAAGTCTGTGGATATATATCTATACACAAATATATATATCCATATATAGATATATAAATAAACGTGTAGAAAACAGCATTCATTTGCTATGCTGTGAGCTGATTACACATGCGCAGGCGCACTTGCATATCCTTATTGTGGGTTACATATGTTTACTAAGTCTTTGTGCTTACGTGGGCTTTCTTAATTGTGATGGTACCAGTACAATATCTGTAATCCGGTTAATGGACATATGCGAAACACACGTTCACCTTTACATATTTAAATGTCTTTACAGCACACACGCATTCATTAACTCATATGTGCTGTAGTCATAGTTGACCCAGGACTGCATTCACGTTGGCCGGATGCTGTAACCACTATACTGTTGGTGTTCTGACTCATTTATATGCATACTCACAGTACATAGCTACATTAACATATGCCTCACCACTTCACTTACAACACAGGCATCCATTCTCCTGCTGGGAAAAATGCGATACTACATATTGCACATTCCCTATTCCCTACTGCTCTGGACCCAAGCTGCATATTTAATCACTCCAAGGATATGCAGAACTCCAAGGCTTATAGTCCTGGCACATACAAGTCTTTGATTGTCAGGATGTTCCTGTGGTGATCTGGGTTTAGGCTTGTCCACCTGGTGAACAGAACTGCCATGACCGAGTTCAAATGTCAGACGAAGCACATGGATAGAATTTGTCCATTTTATAGAGGTTTGCCTGTGTTTACAGATACAGGTCTTTCAGCACCTGTCAGCAGCTTTTTATGTTGGCAATACATAATATGGGTGGGGGTGGTTACGATACATAATCCATGGTGAGGGGTGTTCCCATTCACATTTGACTATTTCCTGTATGCATTCATACGAGGATTATTATTTTGGACATGAATTAACTACAGGTATGCAGTGGTACAGTAAACAATTGTGAAGGCTTGTTACTGTACATATGTATGTACGGACATCTGTAATACACTGTTGTTTTCTGGCAAATCAGTAGCTAGTCATTAAAGACTGAAGTCAGAACATAATGACACAGTTGAGTTTCAGACTTCATACTCTTCAGGAAATTAATAACAATGTACAAACTGTTATTCTATCAACTTTCTCAGTTTCTTTACAAATTGTCCATACTTTTGGGCCTTTGTCCCACTTTTATTCATGGCTTTGTCCAGATATCTTGCTCTCAGAGGTTGACAGGTATGGTCGGTCACACCTACACACACATTAAGTGTCCCTCACACAGTAGATCAGGGTTATCTTGTTTACGTCAGTGCCTTCATCACCCTTATACCATTTGCCACTATGGGAATGTGTGCAATATATTTCCGCTTATTTGTGTTGGGACACGTGCATCACGGGCAAGTGTTTGATCCTGGGTAGTAGGTTATGCATGACCACTTAGGGCTGGACAGTGTCGTACACCTCTAATGCACATTCCAACTTCTGTCCAGATATCTACAGGAGTCGTGTCTTCTTTCTAATGTTTACACAGGTTACGTATCCCATGAGGGATATCCAAAAATTGTACCGATCCACAACAAGAGGTATACCGAACATTGTTTTGGAGTTACGAAAATGTGCTGAGGTTGTCTGCAATCCTGCAACCGCCTAGTGTGACACTATTTACTACATATGCGTAGTGGTCACTATGTGTAGCTGTGGCTGCACCACACCAGTAGGCCAAGTACAGCTGGATTTGGTGGACGTTAGGTACGGGAGTGGGTTGTGTGATGTGAAGGGGATGCTGGGTAGTCCATCATGCATCCAAGTGTGTTGCATTTGTTATGGCCAATTCCATCCAGGTGTGTTGCATTTGTTATGGCCAATTCCATCAGGACCAATCTGTGGGTATGTGCCGGTGACATATCTATACATTTGTATCGCACATTTCAATATTCATCTGTTTGTGGGATTGTGTTCAACAGTATGGCCTGTCTGGTTGTATTGCAGCTGTTTATACATGTGTTTGTGTTTCTTTCAGCTTCACCCACTGCTCCCTCATACACCTCCGGTTCACCTATTCTGCATACGACACAGTATCACCTTGGAAGATTGTACCATTACCCATACACCCCACACACACAGATTCCTCACACCCCATACATCTGTGCTTTGGTTGTTGGCCCATGACACGGCCAGAGTAACACATTGAATACCCTACATGTATCTAGTACCTGTATGGTTGTGTGGACTACCCTGCCATGTTTGCTTTCCACATGCTATACCTCACGCACATAGGTACACGCCCATACTTCTCTTTCATTACATGTTTGGTATACCCGGGTACTATCCGTTCGACTGTGACAAATCCTGACAAGTTCGGCTTGTACCGCTGACTTCCGGATTTTGGCAGCCTGTTGTACTCATTGGTAGAATGCCACCTTTTCCTATGTCCAGGATGGGATATATTCCGTACACATATCCGACTGCAGTGGACAACACCTCCCCACAGTCGACGGTAGGGTTGCCACCTTTTCAATTGGCCAAAGTGGGACATTTTTGGTACACACATCACATTTTACAGGCCGACACATACCCATGGTCAGTACACAGGATAGAACTTAGACTTCTTGCCTATATAAAAGCTTATTCTTGTAGCAGTTCAGTTGCTTATTCTGTTTCTTATAACATTTATGTAATTTAGATATGGAAAACCTGTTTAATGCTGCAACTATTACATAACGTATAGGGAATAATTTTGTCCTATAATCTCAGGACATTTGCCATTGTTACAGGTTTTTGTCAGGACACAACTGCCCAAAGAGGGACTGTCGCTCACAAAGTGGGACAGGTGGTAATCCTAGTCGATGGTACGGATAATACTGTTCCTTTCAGCCTACATGTGTCCTTATTGTTGTGGCTGTTTGCATGCTCCTTCTGTTTCGTTTACATGCTTATTCTATTTCCTGTCACATTTGGTATGTGAAATATGGACATACCTTTTGTATGTGACTATTATATGCCTTGTGGGATATAATTCGGACATACGGTCACTAGATATCTACATTTCTCGTATATTTTGTTATGGACACATCTGCCCAGCTGTGTACCCTCCCTCACATTATGGGTCAGCTGGTGACCCTCACTATTGAGCTGGACGTACCTACTGGCAGATCGCTAACATATGATGCATTTCACTTCCACTTGGTATGGCTATCTACACTGTGTTGGACTACAACCACATGGTCTTCCATGTCATTTGTTCGTGGGATAGGGACCCATTATTCCCTACCGTGAATTTCTGTTTGCTTCATCACTTTGTGTTCGCAAGTACTTTCTTGCATGCTTTGCATACTTTTCAGTATCCAGGGACACTGACGTGGTTACTATCTTGCAACTTGTTATATGCAAGCATTTTAGGTTGCACATCGACAGCCGCCATTTCCATGCCTCCATGCGGCACTTCGACACGCCCTATGCACTTGCGCTCCTTTCCTGTGCACGTGGCTGTGTTGGCGGTGTGCCTTCATTAATATGCATTTGGCGCTACTGCGCCATCCTCACACCGCACGGTCGGCGCAAGCCTAACGCCGGCCTTATGCTGAGCTTCATGAATCCTGGGGACTGTCTTGAGCTTATAAATACATAAAATAACATACAAATATTTCAGGCACTAGCTATAGTGCCCTTCTAGCCTGTCAATATACCAGAACAGTTCCCATTCACATTTGACTATTTCCTGTATGCATTCATATGAGGATTATTATTTTGGACATGAATTAACTACAGGTATGCAGTGGTACAGTAAACAATTGTGAAGGCTTGTTACTGTACATGTGTATGTACGGACCTCTGTAATACACTGTTGTTTTCTGGCAAATCAGTAGCTAGTCATTAAAGACTGAAGTCAGAACATAATGACACAGTTCAGTTTCAGACTTCGTACTCTTCAGGAAATTAATAACAATGCGCCCTATGCACTTGCGCTCCTTTCCTGTGCACGTGGCTGTGTTGGCGGCGTGCCTTCATTAATATGCATTTGGCGCTACTGCGCCATCCTCACACCGCACGGTTGGCGCAAGCCTAACGCTGGCCTTACGCTGAGCTTCATGAATCCTGGGGACTGTCTTGAGCTTATACATACATAAAATAACATAAAAATATTTCAAGCACTAGCTATAGTGCCCTTCTAGCCTGTCAATATACCAGAACAGTTATCCCCATAATGTGTCCAGGTTGTTCTTAAAAATATCTAGACTAGAGTTTACTTCAACGTTAAAAATAAAAATGTCACCACAGTGGTGCGATCGCAATCAATGAACTGGAAAAAACTTTAATAGTAAATGTCATCAAGCGCTTTCACACTGTAACTTCAGGGCTTCATCAGAGTAAATTAACCACATTAGACCCACCTTAAATCTAATTCTAACTTATGTTTGAGACAGCTTTTAAAGCTTGTGGTTTAAGTTATGTTATGTAAAAGGAAGTACATCATTAACTCATCATGTGATGTGATTTTAAGTATTTATGGGTGGGTCTAATGTGGTTAATTTACTCTGATGAAGCCCTGAGGTTACAGGGTGAAAGTGCTTGGTGACACTTACTATTAACATTTTGCCACTTCATTGATTGTGGTCACACCACTGTGGTAGTGTTTTTATTTTTATTTTCTTTTGTATTTATGTTATAGTTTTCACTCTTTTGGGCATATTTTCTTTTATTTACTTCAAAGTTATCTGTTTTATTTTTTATTTAACATTTGTTTACGAGGAAAGTCCAACTTGGAATGAAGCCAATTTTCAGCAGAGGCCCGGGAAGAAATGCTTCAAATGCATGTCTTTGTGACATGGGAGGAAACCAGAGTACCTGGAGGAAACCCACACAAACACAGGGAGGACATGCAGACTCCACACAGAAGGCACTCCAGCTGAGAATCGAAGTGGAGAACCTCTTGCTGTGAGGCGACAATGCTGCTGCTGCATCTCTGCACCATCCAAAGCTAGTCTATTCTATGCATCAGTAACTTTCTCAGAAAACCAGTTAGTACACCTCTCACTCCTATATACTCTACAGAGCTTGTCTGATGATAATTTGCTACTTTTTGATAACCTCAAACATTCCCAGAGGTAGGTGTCTCTAAATGCCTATATCTCCAAATAAAGTTTCCTCTTAAATATATATATATATATATATATATATATATATATATATATATATATATATATATATATATATATATATATATAAGACACTGTACAAGTTTAAATATTTAAGTCCGTCATGGTAACTTAAATTTTCACATCCTTGAATGCCCTTGGTATATTTCCTCTGTGCTGTTTCCAATTTGCTCATAACTGTCTTCTTATAAGGTTCACATTGTTATTCCATATTCAAGTTTGAGCCTAATGTAACTAATAAACAATAATGTCATAATTTCTGATTTCCTAGACTTTATAAAACTTTTATACAATCTGTAGTTCTGTAACGATCATTAAACAGTTGGTTGATATGATTAGAACAACTCAGAGCTAGATCTACCCAAATAACCAGGTCCTTAAATATATCTACAGTTTGAATCTCTATGTGCTATTTTAAATATTCACCTTTCAGCTTATGTGCCCTAAATCTCATATGCTTAGTTTTTGATGTATTAATCAGCATATTATTGTCCTGTGTCCAAATGGTCAATTTAATCATGTTCCTTTGCAAACATGCCCTATCTGTAAAACATGTAATCAGTTTACCCATTTTCAAGTCATCTGCATACAGATTGTCTAATACCTCAGATGGAAAAGATAGATCTGAAAGATGTATCCCAAACAAATATGGACCTAGGACAGAACCCTGTGGTACACTCTGACTGTAACCTAGTATTTCACCTGTACAATTGCTGTATGATACTTTTCATGACCTATTTGCAAGTCATGTAGATATCCATCTTATCAAGAGTACATCAATACCTAGTTGTTTTAATTTATTGATCAGTGTTTTATGTATGACACTATCAAATGCTAATGTTAAGTCTATATAAATTATATCATGGTGCGATTTTTCATTTATACCTGCTATTATACTGTTATAGAATATCACGTTACAGTTGGTTATAGATCTATTTTCAACATATGCATGCTGATATATGGTTTCAATTCCCAACCTTTCTAAATCAGATAAAAATTTAAATAAAATAACCTTCTCCATTATTTTTCCACAACATTAAAGTCAACTTATCAGGCCAATGGGTCTCTGCTTTTGTCCTTCTCCCCTTTCACTTAAAGATAGGTTTAACAAGTGCTCCAGTCTTGAGGAATCTCCTGAAATTTAAATGACCTAGTGAATAACAGACATAGTGATACTGTAGGTTCATACTGAAGAGTTCTCAGGAAATTACCACTAATTCTGTCTCCTCCCCATGCTTTGTTTGGATCCCATGTGTGTATTCTTTTTCAATATAATCTAATTTGATTTCAGAAACTGAGGTTACCTGGGTGTTATTAGGACAATTTATTACACCCTTTGTGGAGACAAACTGCTTTGCATAAGGTTTTCTAAATATATCTATAATCTATTGTGTCTGAGAATAAATTGTAGTCTATACACAGTTTATTGATTTGTATGTGTTTAATTCTACAACATCTTATGTATCTATACAATGGTTTCCTATTATGCTCAATATTTTTATATATAAATTGTCTTCAAAATTTTCTTGATCTTGTCATACACTATCCCCAGGATTCATGAAGCTCGGCGCAAGGCCGGCGTTAGGCCTGCGCCGACCTTGTGGCATGAAGATGGCGCAGTAGTGCCAAATGCATATTAATGAAGGTGCGCTGCCGCCACAGCCACGTGCATAGAAAAGGAGTGTGAGTGCATAGGGCATGTTGAAGTGCCGCACGGAGGCGTGGAAATGTCAGCTGTCAACGTGCAACCTAAAATGCTTGCATATAACAATTTGCAAGCAATAGTAATCACATCTGTCAGTGTCCTTGGATACTGAAATGTATGCAAAGCATGCAAGACAGTTCCTGCGAACACAAAATGAAGAAGCAAACACAAATGCATGGTAGGGAATAACGGGTCCCTATCCTTCGAACAAATGACATTGGAAACCGTGTGCCCGTAGTCCAACGCAGTGTAGATAGTTATATCAAGTGGAAGTGAAACGCATCATATGTTAGCGCGCTGCCAATAGGTACGTCCAGCCCAATGGTTAGGGTCACCAGCTGACCCATACTGTGAGGGAGAGTACACAGCTGAGCAGATGTGTCCATAGCAAAAAACATGATAAATGTAAATATCTAGCGACTGTATGACCAAATTATATCCCACAACGCATGTAATAGTCACATACAATAGGTATGTCCGTATTTAACATACCATATGTGACAGGAAATAGAATAAGCATGTAAATGAAACAGAAGGAGCATATAAACTGCTACAACAATAAGGCAACATGTAGGCTGAAAGGAGCAGTATTATCCGTAGCGTTGACTGTGGGTACGTGTTGTCCAATACAATCGGATATGTGTCTGGAATATATCAAATCCTGGACATAGGAAAAGGTGGCATCCTACCAATGATTAGAACAGTCGGCCAAAATCTGCACATCTGCGGTCCAAGCCATACTTGTCAGGATGTGTCACAGTTGAATGGGTATTACCCGGGTATACCAACCATGTCATGAAAGTTAAGTATGGGCGTGTACCTATGTGCGTGAGGTATAGCATGTGGAAGGTCAAACATGGCAGGGTAGTCCACACAACCATACAGGTACCTGATATATGTAGGGTATGCAATGTGTTACCTTGACCGTGTCATGGGCCATCAACCAAAGCAGTGATGGATAGAGTGTCAGGAATATGTGTGTGGGGGGATAGGTAATGGTATAATCCTCAAAGGCAAGACTGTGTCGTATGCAGAATAGGTGAACTGGAGGTGTATGAGAGAGCA
The DNA here is from genome assembly GCF_019279795.1 of Protopterus annectens. Classification (NCBI taxonomy): domain Eukaryota; kingdom Metazoa; phylum Chordata; order Ceratodontiformes; family Protopteridae; genus Protopterus; species Protopterus annectens. The sequence continues at coordinate 1,770,637,864 of NC_056737.1, forward strand.
GTGGGTGAAGCAGAAAGAAACACAAACAACATGTATACACATCTGCAATACAACCAGACAGGCCATAGTGTAGAACACAATCCCACAAACATATGAATTTTAAAATGTGCGATACAAATGTACAGAAATGTCACCGGCACATACCCACAGATTGGTCCTGATGGAAATGGCCATATCAAATGCAACACACCTGAATGCATAATGGACTACCCAGCATCCTCTCCACAGCACAAAACCTGCACCCATACCTGAACATCCACCAAATCCAGCCATACTTGGTCTACTAGTTTGGCGCAGCCACATCTACACATAGTGACCACTACGCATATGTAGTAGTTAGTGTCACCCTAGGCAGTTTCAGGATTGCAAGCTATGTATCCCTTGCATGTAAAACCCCCAGCATATTTTCGTAACGCCAGAAGAATGGTCAGTATCAGTCTTGTTATTATCGGTCTTGTTAAAATTTTGGATATCCCTCATGGGATAAGTAACCTGTGTAAACATTAGAATGGGTATCAAGACACAATGTCCAGTCCTGTAGACGTCTGGGAACAAGTTGGAATGTGCAGTAGTGGTGCACAAAACTGTCCAGCCCAAGACGGTCATGCAGAACCTACTATCCAGGATCAAACATCTGCCCGTGACACACGTGTCCCGACACGAATAAGGGAGAGAACATATTTCACACATTCGCATAGTGGCACATGGAATAAGGGTGATGAAGGCACTGACGTAAACAGGATACCCCCTGATCCACTGTGTGAGGGACAATTACTGTGTGGGTAGGTGTGACCTGAATAACAATGATACAATGCCAAATGTCCTGTGATTGTAGGAAATAACTATGTACCATACTGCATGTGACAGTTGCTTAAAGCGGTCACGTCAGGATAGAATAAAAGTAATTCATACAAGAAACAGGCAAACAACTAAAGTGCTAAAGGTATAGGCTCACAGCTAGGAAACAAATGAATGTTCTAAACTTGCACCGACCGTGGTTATGTGTTGGCCTAAACAATCTGGTGTCCCGACACCCCAGAATATATCCCAACCTGTACATATGACAATGTCAACCCTACCAATGGTCAGAGCATTCACACAATAACTGGCCAGCTTCTTGACCACTCACAAAGCCAGTGACCTTTGGAGGAAAGGTGTTGAATGAGAATGACTACTTACAACAATGAAGAGTAATAGATGCATTTAACTGCAGAAAATTAGTAGTATTACGAATCTGTCAACACGTTCCAAGTTAATAGTACTAATATGGTAGAAGTGTCTGTGATTGTCCCTGTCACTGTAGAAACGAGTCCCTGAGTATCACAGAGGTCCGTACACATAAGTACACCAACCAACTGTCACATCTGTTGACAGGACTATTGCATTCCTGTAGTGAATTTATAACTGATGTCCAGAATAATATTCATTGTATCTATAAATGAATGAAATAGTCAAACGGGAAGGGAAACACGTGGAAACCCCACCCCCCCTGCATTATATAGTGGAACCACTCCCCGCACTAAATTATGCAGCACCAACCTAATAATGTGGTCAGTGGTGCCCAAACACCTGCATCTGCAAACACGGGTAGAATGTTAAAATATGGACTAACTCTGTCCATGTGCTACATCTGATATTTGAACAGTGCCAGGGCAGTTCTAGTCAACAGTCAGATGAGCCTAAACCCAGACCAGCACATGAACACCCTGACAATCAAACACGCGTATGTGCGAGCACTATAAGTGTAGGAGTTCTGAATATTCTTGGAGTGAGTAGACATGCAGCACGGGTCCAGAGCAGTAGGAAACAGGTAATGTCATAAGTGTAGTACTGCGGTTTTCCCAGCAGGAGAATGGATGCCTGCTGTGTAAGGTAAGCGGTGAGGTGTATGTCAGAGTAGCTATGAACCATGGGTATACATATAAATGAACCAGAACAACAATAGTGTAGTGGTTAGAGCATCCGCCTAACGTAAAGGCATTCCCGGTTCAAGTACGACTATAGCACATATTAATTGTGTAATGAATGCCTCTGTGCTATAAAGCCAACATTTATACATGTAAAGGTGACCGCATTCACATGGGTCCATTAACCGGATTCCATCAATCAAAGTGGTACTATCACAAGGAATAAGGCACATGTAATCCCAAAGAAGTGCCAGTAAACATATGTAACTCAGAATAAGTAGATGCAAGTGCACCTGCGCGGGTGTACCCAGCTTTTAGCATAGCAAATGTATGTTGTCTTGTATAGCTGTAACTTTTATATAGATATATATATAGACAGATAGATAGATGTGTGTATAGATAAATATCCACAGACATAACAGAAATATGCAATTATATATCTATATCTATATATATATATACATATATATATATATATATATATATATATATATATATATATATATATATATAGCTATATATATATATATCTATATATATATATATATGTATATATATATATATTTATTTAAATATATATATATTTAAATATATATATACATATATATATATATATATATATATATATATATATATATGTAAGGAATGCCGAAAGATGAAAGCAAACATAAGGGTTGTGAAGGGAATCTAGAGCAAGTAAGGAATTATAAAGTGCTTGCAGCGTATGTCAGATAAAGCTGCACAAGTGTGAGTAGAGCATCGCTATTCACTCCAGAGGTAGGGTTATACCAGTGGCCATAACATCGTTGAAGAGCTACATCAACATTGTAAAGAGACGGAATGTAGTACATGTTATGACCACCTACACTTGTAACCCACAAATCGTTCGCAATGTGTAAAGGTGAGTCATGGCTGTGATAACAGGTGTATAATGGCTGGTATGCGTGGAAACTCAACACGGGTGTGCTGGAGAAACTATGGATATGCAATTATGGACACAGGAGAGCTAGGGTATGTTGCGCCAGTTTCAATGGAGTGGCCTGTGGAGGTCAGCTAGTACATAGGTGCAATTCCCAGATAGAGCATCGTCTGCGTGGAGACATGTGTGCATGGGCATATCGTTGTCGGACGTTGTGCATCAGGGCTGGCAGCCCGGCATGTAAAACCTAAACGCCACCCATGAGCGGAACGGAGTTCTGCTGTGACAACCCCAAACCGTGAAAAGCAGAAAGACACAACTACATGCAGACATCAATATGTTGATGTACAATCTCAGTAAAACAAACACTCATTCTATTAACATTAATAATATGAATGTGCACAGAAACAAACACAGTAGCAGGAATAACAGGCTGCACATACAAGTAATAGGTTGAATGACACTATCACATCACACTTATCAGCAGCACCCCAGACATGAAAAATGTGCAACATCTGTCCGCTGTATAATGTGCAGTATACTGATCACAAGTTCACTGGAGTGAAGTGTCAGTGTCATAATGACTAAGGCAATAGTATGCTTTTGAAGCAGAGATAAAACCCAATACGCATGTGTAAGTGTCTATGTCCGGGAAATGTGTAGGTTAACGGACACACAGATGTATATATAGATAAAAACGTGTGTGCATATATATATATATATATATATATTTATATATATATATATATATATATATATATAAATACACATATACATTTATACATTTTATATATATATATATATATATATATATATATATATATATATATATATATATATATATATATATATATATATACATACACACATATATATATATATATATATATATATATATATATATATATATATATATATATATATATATATATATATATATATATATATATATATATATATATACATATATATATATATATACACACGCACAAAGATATACTGCAGATATATATAGATACATATATACACAAACAACAGGTATTGATATATACATATACACACAAAACAAATATGTCATTGTAGATATACACATGTACATAACTAGGTTACTTTACAGCAATTAGGGGTAACATACAGCCCAGGCATATGTGACTGGGAGGTCTAATAAATAAACGTTGTACTCCCCAGACCGCCCAGCTAGGCCGGTCAGACATACAGACAGGCAATAAAGATTACTACACTGCTGCTGTCCAAAACACCGGCAGGTAAGTAGCAGTGGGAGAGATCTGCATGGTTTACACTTTAAACATGGATAACGGTGTCCCTTGTGGGACCCTAAAACTTCAGTGTATGTGTCAACCTGGTGTCATCGATGCGAGCAGGATGCAGGTGTACATGGAACAGTAGGTTGTGCAAGTGTGATAATACATGGATTGACAAAACGTACGACATGTGTCTCGAGACGGGGAGAGTGGGCAGTGTGTAGGGGTGTGCTCATACCCCAGCTGTGCTCACAGTAAGTATATGTCATGAGTGCTGTAGAGGGGTGCCAGGTATGTGGACGATGGGTATGCAATAATGGGCTTAAGTGTGCAGGTGCTGGTTGGTAGAGATGTAGTAGGCACGCCCAGTGGAAGTCATTAATATTCCTATGTGGACATAGCAGACGCCTATACGTCCCAAACCTGAAGAGCACATCTACTGGATATACTGTAAACCATCGGGGGAATACATAGAGACCAAATCAGTGCCGTGTATCTGATTAGCATGGACATCCATAGTTATGAATCAGAATGTAACAAAGTCCAAATAAACACTTCCAGAACTAGTGATATTAGGTGGACAGGTGGTGGAATACAGGTTATGACAGATGACATGTATGAGTCATAAACGGCATGTACCTCGACAAACATGAATGAATACATATGCTCTGTGACTGTCAATGTGTCTGGTTAATAGAACCAATCATCTAAAAGTGTCCCACAGGGTGTTATGCAGTCTTCCTGATACAGTGTTCATTCTCCCCCATTGGTATGTGAGGTCTGCAAGTGACGGAAAGTGCATAATTTGATGACCACCTCAGGTAGATGATAGCATAATAGATGGTTCCACACCCGTACGCCTGTGAGTGACACACCTGTCTGGGCAGTTGTGTCCTGCAAAATGAATGTTATGACACATGGCCTGTGAGTTCGGGAAAGGAGGCCATATATTGTGTGTAGTGGTGTCAGAAATTAATTTGTTGTATCAGAAACAGCTATATGTAATAGGAAACAGTATTAGCAATTATAATGCTACAAGAATAACCTTAATGTATGCAAACCATGGAAGTAGTCATTTCCCAACTGGCTGTGGGCATGTGAAGCCTTGACACATGTGATAGCACTACATATAGGATCTATAGGGCCACCAGCAGTCTGAATGGCCAAAGTGGGACCTGCTCTGTAGAAATGTCAGACGTACCAGGGCAGAACATACCTACAACCATGCATAGTACAGCAATATAATCTACATGTAAGATCTATAGGGCCGCCACCAGTCTGAATGGCCAAAGTGGGACCTGCTCTGTAGAAATGTCAGACGTACCAGGGCAGAACATACCTACAGCCATTGATAGTACAGCAATATACATATCTGCACAAATCAACGCGTAGTCTAGCAGCTGTAAAGTTGCTTATGCTACTACATATAACATATCGACGTGTCAGGTATACAAGACCTGTAACAAGCAACCACTACAGACACGTAGAATATGAGAATGTCCCCTAATCAGGACAGTTGCAATAGATAGAGTATCATCACATGACATATGCCTAATGAGGGACTGTCCCATACAAAGTGGGAAAGGTGTCATTCCTACAGTCTCCCGTCGTGCAATCTGAAAGGTGGAAAACGTACAGTAGGTATGCGGTAGCATGACTCACCAGACAGCTGCATTAACAAAATCATATTCACATGTCAACATTGCAGAGTATCGGTTCCCATGTATCAGGCATATGGTAGCAGATCGTATGAGGAACATGCATATAATATGATTACGTCACTGGACAGGCCGCCGAGTTCGTACAGCTGAACGCCTGCCGTCGCCAAATAGTTAGACATACCCGATACTGTAGTCATGTTGTCCAATGTAATACACATCACAAGGGATCGCACACACCCAGCGTGAGTGACAAATGTAAGCAGAAATGTTGGTGAACGAGCGGCTGTAAGCGTATTTGTCTACCAGTATGCCAGTAGTGCACTGTCAAAGAAATGTAGAGTCTAAACGGGTAAAAGGTGCTGTAACCAGAGATCAGCAGTGCTTAACACTGTGCAAACCCACGCACAACTGCTCCCACCTGCTGGAATGTGCCTTACTCAGTCCGTATCCAAAGGTGTCGGTCTGTACGCAAACAAAGAACTGCCCTATTCACGTGTTGGTAGCAGTACCCTGCGCACAGCACATAGCTCATGTGAATTAACAATAGACCATGGCATATGTACAGACAATAGACCACACACACGCCATGCAGCGCAGTCATCCAACAGTATAGCAATGTACTGGCAGATATGTCCGGACCTCTGATGTATGCATGCCTGGCCGTCCTGTTTATCAGTGTGTGAGCATGCCCAGTATGACTGTTACGCATGTTGTCGACCAACATTACCGTCATAGTTTCATAGTTTCATAGTTTAGTACTAGGCTATCTGCCCTGGTGCATTTGTAAGCCTAGCCATAGTGATGTGGCTTTCGCTACCCCATGAAATGGTACAAAAATGCACAGAATAGATTTAGAATACTGTGCCTCTGTCTAGTAGTGACACAGTGACGGTCCCCTTATATAATAGAATTAGTTTACTGTGCCCCTGTCTAGTTGTGATACAGATGTGACCCCTAGGGTAAACTTACGATCTCCCATCCACTCATCAAGATTTCTCTTGAAGAGAGTCAGTGAGGGGCTCTGCCTAACATGAACTGAGATCCTGTTCCAGAGCATGGGAAGCCTCTGGGTTATGAATCTATCCCTCCAGCCTGTCCTATTCATACTTGTGCCGAGGTTAAGTCTTTAGCTCTCGTGGTTCTGATGGATTTGGATTTTTTGAGGTGGAGCATGTCCATCAGTTCCTGATTGGACATGGCCTTGTACGTCAGGCAGAGATCACCTCTGAGCAGGCGGTATGCTACTGAATAGATCTGGAGTTTCTTTAGTCTGGCAGAATAAGACATATGTTGGAGACCCTTGATCCTCTTGGTGAGGTACTTTTGTGGTCTCTCCAGCTGTTGCAAATGCCGGGTGAGGTACATACCAAATGGGGCATTGTACTCAATCATGGGTCTGATGAGGGAGGAGTATAGGGGTACAATGACATCCTTGGATCTGGATGTGAATCCCTTCATGATAAGGTGTGCAAGGTAGAATGTCTTTCTAACCACTTTGGCAATGTGGGTGTGAAATGAGAGGTCACTGTCAACTTGGGTCCCTAGGTCTCTGATTACTTTTTCCGTACTCAGTGGGTTGCTGTCTATGTGATAATGTGTGGGTACTTTGTTTTTCCCAAAGGGGATGACTATACATTTTTTGGCATTTAGTTTAAGGCCATGACTCCGGCACCAGTTGTCCGTTTCTGTGAGGCCTTTTTGTAGGATGTATGTGTCCGCTGGTGTATCGACTATGGTGCCTAATTTGCAGTCATCTGTGAACTTTGTCAGCCACAACCCTCCCATGTTTGCTTTAACATCTGAGAAATAAATGCCGAACAAGAGGGGTCCGAGGACAGATCCCTATGGGCACCACTTGTGACTGGCTTTGAGTCTGACATTGCTCCAGCGATTTTAACTTTATGGGTTCTGTCCTTTAGCCAGTTTGCAACCCATCTAGTGACATAAGGGTTTACATTTAAGCTGTTGAGCTTATCTATGATGCCTGAGTGGGGTATTGTGTCGAAGGCCTTAGCCAAGTCCAGGTAGGCTGTATGGACTGCTTTGCCCTCATCAATGGCTCTAGTGACTGTTTTGAAAATGTCAACCAGGTTCAAAAGGCAGGATCTGCCCTTTACAAAGCCGAACTGGGTGGGGTCAAGTGTCTGTAGGTCCCCAATGTCTCTGTTTATGAGTTCCATAATGATTATTTCCATAGCTTTGCAGACCAGGCTGGTTAAGCTTATGGGGCGGTAGTTCCCAGGGCCTGTAGAGGTACCCCCTTTGTGGAGTGGGACCACTGTTGCTGTACGCCAGTGTTCAGGTACATATCCTGTAGTAAGGCTAAGGTTAAATAGCATTTTTATATGCGGGTTTAGCTCCTCTTGGAGTTCACATAGCACGCAACCCGGGATACCGTCAGGTCCCATTGATGCTGTGTTTTTAGCTTTGCTGAGGGTGGCTCTCACCTGGACATCTGAGATGACAGGGAGATTACATTCAGCTGGGATAAGTATTTCTTCTTTTGGGGGTGAGGGAGGGGAGAAATTTGCACTGAACCTGTCAGCCAGAATGTTGGCAATATCTGTGGGTTCTGTGTATTTTTTGTTGTTGTGAACTAACTCTGAGCATATCTGAGGGTTTCCGCCCAGGTTTCTAACATAGCTGAAGAAGGCTTTGTGGTTATCTTTAGTGTCCTTAGCAATTTTTATCTCAAAGTTGGCCTTGGATGTTTTTATGAGAGAACGTAGTTTTCTGCTAGTGTTGATCAGAGATGTCTTCCCTTTATGGGATTTTGCTCTGTCGTGCAGTAGCTTCCTTCTTTTGTTATACAATTTGTTAATGGCTGAGGTCCACCAGACCAGACAGGACTTGCCTTTGGTGGAGAGGGACTTGGATTTATTTGGGATTGCATGATCCATGCATTCTTGGAGATGTCCATAGAAAGCATTTGTGAAGGATTCAGCATTGTGGGATGTGGTATCCACTGGCCCAGTGGGCTTAAAGGATACCATCTCAGTCTTAAGAAGAGTGAAGTCTGCTTTTGAGAAGTCTTTCACTGTGATCTTTTGTGCTGGGGGTGGAGGTGGGATATGTATATCCAGGGTGATTAGTTTGTGGTCAGATCTCACTTGTGAGGGGTATACCTCCGGTGTGGAGCATTTTGTCCCCATGTTTGTGATGATCAGTTCTAGTATATTATCTCACCTAGTGGGAGAGGTGACTAGTTGTTCCAGTGCATTTGAATTGATGAATTCCAGGAACCTTTGAGCTAGTGTTTTAGGGCTAGATTAATGTACCCAATCTATGTTAGGGTAGTTGAAGTCTCCCAGTATGATGGTATTTTGTGATACATTCATATCCTCCAATGTCTTCAGGAAGGCTGAGTGGGGTTCCTGAGATTGGGAGGGTGGTCTGTAACATGCTACCAGTTGTATAGCAGTTTTGCCTATGGTTAGTTGCACCTGTATGGTCTCCGATGCTTCATGTGTTGCTACTAACCTGGAGGTGTGGGTGTCCTTGATGAATATGGGCACTCCCCCTCCCTTTGTGGTTCAGCCCGGGTTTTGGGGCCGAAAAGCATGATACGAGGTATAGCCTGGTAGCGCTGAGGTGCTCTCAGGAGCCTTGAACCAGGTTTCAGTTACTGCACAGACGTCAATGTTCTCCATACTGAGGAGTGCATCGAGTGCCTGCATCTTGAGATTTAGACTTCTGGCGTTGAGCAGCATTACCCTTAGTTTTTTTCCATTTTTGTTATCTAAGGAGGTGGGTTTGTCATGTGTGTAAGCATGCCAAGTATGGGCAACTGTATCGCATGTGTCACATGTCCAGATAGTCAGTACTGTGTTGCCGACCCCTCTGTTCTACACAGACAGGTGTCATGCTGTGTCTGCAGGGTAGCTAATGGTCATGTGGCATTGACAGTTGCTACATGTCTGCATAGCATGGGAGAACATTCAACAGCATCTACAGTCCTACACAGCACCGTGGGTGGCGCCCATGACTCTCACATGTGTAGGTTAGACGGGGGGGGGCACAGCTGACAGTTGTACACATCTGCCGCTACTATACTGGTATGCCAGGTACTCCATGTCAGTGTGTGGACCTACCTAAATTGCCGGTTGGAGGGATACCAGAGTACGTCATATCCCACCGTGAAATACCAGCACAGTGGTGTTGGATGTCCTAGCTTTCACAACCTACATCAAACCGCCTGGCCTGCTGTAGTCTGTGTGTGTCTTTGGGGGTTGGGGTCATTCATTGGGCATATCCATAGGCAATTGTATATCATTTGTCTGTAGTGGTCCACACCTGTCCAGCTGCATGGAACGTGTGCGGGCTGTATGGACACACATGATGTTCATCCCATAATCTGCAGTGGGTTAGGACACCCTGTGTACTACTGGCTACCATTGTGACCCCCGTATTTGCTATAGATATCATGGTGCCACTATGGACGTGTACTGTCTGCTGCCCTAACAGTCGGCGACCAAAGTCTCTTGTATGCTTACATACATACCATAGCAATTGGTAAATACACATTCTAATACAACTGCCCATGTTTAGGCCAATAGACGTACCCTGGGGGTGTTCTGGACCTGAGGATGGTGCTGGAGGGCTGCCTATGTCAGATGCACACAGTGCACCTCCTATGCATGGCCGAGCACAGGTAGTGTCATGTTTGTCATCCATTGTACTGTGTGCGGGTCAGAGAGGGGACATCCGTGGGTGCCTACTGTGTCAGTGCATATGCCTTGTGTTGCCTCTTTGCCAAGGGCAGGTCATACTGTGCATGGCCTTTCGCCAACTGGACACTGCTCAGGTAGTTCCTTTGCCAAGTCACACTGTGCCTGTACAGGCCTTGGCAGTGGTGTTGGGCCGTGTGTCCCTGCTCCATGCTATTCCTGCAGCAACCATTACTGCTGGATCAGAATGTGTAGCATAGCAAATACCATAACAAATTGTGTGCATGTTGCTAGTGAATACTGCAGGGCTCCACCGGATGTGTCCGGATACCAGAACCGTGAACTGAGCATCCCAAACACATGCTCAATTACATGTCCTGCTTGTTCATCTGCCTCATTATGGTGTGAGTGTTCAGGTGTGTGTGCATTACTGCTGGGTGTCATCAGCCACAACACCAGTGGTCAGCCAGCATCCCCCACTAGGACACTGTAGGGGATGTCCATATTGGCAAAGGTGTGGTACAGCTGTGTTAGACGCCATATATCGGAATCATCATAGCTTCCATGGCAGACAGCACACACATTCAATGTAATGCCCTGACCATTGCATATGGCCTAGCTGTTGGAGGGTATGCCCCTGCAGTGACTGTAGGCCCTAACCCGCTCACCGGGTGGTGCTGTGATGTGTATGTGTGTGCAGGCTATAGCACCTAGTACCCCAGGGTAGTCATCCATATGGTTGAAGAGATGCATATTGCTGGTCTACTAATCACATGTGTTGAGGACATGTACGTGCTCACTAGCATCTGTTGACATGGAGTCTGTGAACTGGCGCAGTACTCTGGATGCAGATGCCTGTGAGATCCCCATGACATCCCCAGTTGTGCTGTGTGAGGTACCTGTGGCTAGTATACCCAGGCCAACACATACCGAGGTATCCACTGTGATGGGTTTCCCTTGGCCTGTTTGATGTATCAAGTGTGGCAGGCACAGGTCAACAAGCCACTGTAGGAGGTCTCTGTCCACCCCACAGTGCTCCACTATCCCCAGCTCATGTAGCCCCTGGTAAGTCACCCTGGGCTTATAAAGTCTTATGTCACCCCAGTAAGGGATGTTCGGCAGCATACACATCCTCACTGCCCTCAGCCTCCTCCACATGATGGTCTATGTTGCCTGCTGCAGCCCTACTCATTTGGTTGGATTGTGTCGTGAAATGTCCCCGCAGGTATACATCGGTGGTGTAGAGTGTGGAAGAAACCTGTGTGTATGATGCTTGCTCACATTACCGTACTGTTCAGGTGCAGGCTGGCCATGTCATCTGCTGATTGTGCTGATCATCACCTGTTTGTGCAGCCTGTACACCCTGACAACCCCACCACTGCTGTTGTCCCTCCCAATGTCACCAGGCAAGTATAGACACTCCCCTAGCTTAGGCGTGCTAAAGCAGGGGCACTCCCGAGGCACAGTTCTGCAATGTAGGTACAGTATGCCTGACCCCCCCTCCCATGCTGTCAGCTATATTCGAGCCCTGCACCCGGCTAACTAAACACATACACTCCAGGTATCTGCATCACACCCTGGGGATAAATGGGATACACTATTGTCAACCTCATCTGCATAGTATAGTCATCTAATGAATAGTTATATGACCCATACCAAACCTCCAAATTAATAACCACTGCTTAGTGTCGCTCAGATCCATACACAACTGGTAACAGGTGCCTTACTATCACCATATTCGATGTCCCATGGTCTTCTCAGCAACAAAATAACTGTTGTCCACATGACTACAATCCGGGACCCTGCACACAACAGACGATGTGCATTACCACTATGCCATGGCAGATATACATACATCCCAGGTTTTCACGTACAGATCATCCGGCACATATATTCAATAGTGCTGATGTCCCCAGACATATATGTTTATATCTATGTCTATCGCTCATTATCCACATATATCATATTTATTATTTGTATACATATATACATAGATATACATACACATATACATGTACACACATATGTAGATATTGCATTTATATCACAACAGCAGTCCACATGACAGCAAAGCATTAGACAGCCATGAAAAGGAAACTACATGTGCCACCTGCATCATGTAGTGTTGTTATTATCAAGGCATGTGTGTTCTGTTGCGTCACATGGGCCAGACTGTATTAAGGATAAGTGTAGGGCTGCTGACATTTACTCACCAGACCTGTTGGCGAATGTATGTGTTGACAACCCAGTGTCTTGGCAGAATATGTGGGCTGTGGACACTATATAGGTTAGCAACAAAACACACTGAACACATCCCGCATCTAGCCACCCACAGATATCACATAGGGTATAACTGCCAAACACATACACCTGCCATGCCGTGGAATCGAGCACCTATCTGTCTAGTCTACCACACTCCAGCATTATGCAGTAACAGAACGCGCTACCGGGTTTCAGCATCAATGCACTCCCAGAGGCATACTTCTAGGTGGATGACATCATATGCAAAGGCAAAGACGCTGATAGGGAATGTATGGAGAGGGAGCCATCTAAAAGCATTACTCTGTCCCCAGGCAGCTGGAAACACACACACTTGGCAGGGTCGGGAGTTGAACATACACCTAGCTACCTTATCACACTACAGCATTACACAGTTACAGAACGCGCTAATGAGATTACTGGAACACAGCACTCCCACAGGCATACTTCTTGGTGGATGACATCATCAGCAAAGGCAAAGACGCCGATAGGGAATGTATGGAGTGGGAGCCATCTAAAAGCATTACTCTGCCCCCAGGCAGCTGGAAAAACACACACACTTGGTAGGTCCGGGGGTCGAACATACACCTAACTACCTTATCTCACTACAGCATTACACAGTTACAGAACACGCTACTGAGATTACTAAAACACAGCACTCCCTGAGGCATACTTCTAGGTGGATGACATCATCAGCAAAGGCAAAAATGTCGATAGGGAATGTATGGAGAGGGAGCCGGAGGCAGTTGGAAGCACACACACACACATACACACTTGGCAGGGCCGGGAGTCGAACATACACCTAACTACCTTATCTCACTACAGCATTACACAGTTACAGAACACGCTACTGAGATTACTAAAACACAGCACTCCCCGAGGCATACTTCCAGGTGGATGACATCATCAGCAAAGGCAAAAATGTCGATAGGGAATGTATGGAGAGGGAGCCGTCTTAAAGCATTACTTTGTCCCCAGGCAGCTGGAAACACACACACTTGGCAGGGCTGGGAGTCGAACATACACCTAACTACCTTATCACACTACAGCATTACACAGTTACAGAATGCAATACCAAGATTACTGGAACACAGCACTCCCAGAGGCATACTTCTAGGTGGATGACATCATCAGCAAAGGCAAAGACGCCGATAGGGAATGTATGGAGAGGGTATGGAGAGGGAGCAGTCTAAAAGCATATTACTGTCCCAAGGTAGACCTAGACAAACACCCAGCAGTGGTGTGAGTGGGACAACTGCCTATCTATGGAGCACTATTACAACACTACATGGGTACGAGACGTGCCACAGACAGTACACCCTTCAAGACAGTCCCAGTGTGTTCAATGTAGGAATCCATCCTGATGTGGGGTATGGACATCTGTTGCTTCGATGACCACGATTGCTATACAGGATTTCAATGATCATTCCCATACACAGAGGCACATAGCCGACACAAGGTGTCACTGGGCATGCTCACACAGTAGCACACGTCCATTGGGAATGTACTGTGTGTCCGTGTCCATCTACACAACGGCGTACTGGGCATGCTCACACACTTAGTGGTAGCAAAGTGCTGTCTTGTATGCATACGGATTCTAAACATGGAAGGGCACAGTTTGGAATGTACTGTGTGTCCATTTACACAACGGCGTACTGGGCATGCTTACACAGTAGTAGCGAAGGGCTGTCTTGTATGCACATGGATTCTAAACACGGAAGGGCACAGTTTGGAATGTACTGTGTGTCCATCTACACAACGGAGTACTGGGCATGCTCACACACCTAGTAGTAGTGAAGGGCTGTCTTGTATGCACACGGATTCTAAACACGGAAGGGCACAGTGTGTCGATAGTGAACATTGTTAGCATGAATGCTGCACTACACACATCTGACACCAGTCGTCAGTGCTAGTTGTGTAGCGTTCGTGATCACAGCTGACAATCCAGATCCAACAATGGGGAATACGGACATCTGTGCAGTGAGGAACAGCTGGCATATGGCACAGTTGTGCACCATAGCACTACCACCGTATACCTCAGATACAGACATGTGGTCCATAAGACAGTGACAGACCGCTCCAGGTGTTACTGTCCTCACATACATGAAGGCCACTCACATGTACTGACCAGTACACACTCAAGAGCCATCACAGATGTCTCAGGTGCAGATCACAGTAGTACAAGCCGCAGTCTACTATGTAGGCCTCGGACATCACCATGTCCTTGGACCAGCAACAAACATCCATACATTACCACATCATCATGTTACTCATGACCAGTGGACTATACATGGGTCTACAGCAACTGTGCAGACTACACATGTACTGACAGAGTTCCATCATGTGGTATGCAATGCAATGATACCACAGTTCATAACCAGGTCGGCTCTACACATAACAGAGGCCCTGGGTCTTACACAGCTTTAATAGATGACTGTCGCTATACACCAGAAAACACTCATGTTTGGATATGACATACATGTAATCGCAGTGGATATGTACATGGCCCACACACACACAATACATATGTACATAGCTAACCTTTTGCTGTCCTCTGTGCAGACAAGTGGCTACAGCAATCACACATGTGCACATGGAAGGTAGGTCCATGGCTGTTGAATGCTAACAGTACATAAGGTAGCAATGTTGACTGAGGTAACATTTCCTCTGTAGCAGTTACCCATGACAACCAACATATCATACAACAGTCCATGTGTCATGTATGTCATCACACATGTCCAACAATTGCAATGCATACAAACATGGCTACATGACAGGAATGTAGGACCAACACACATGTACATGTAGTGGTGTGCATGCAGCTACCATGCATGTGCAGTAGCTGATGTATGTCATTCATCTGTGTCTAACTACAACATGCAGTTGCAATGCAGCCCCATCACTGACACCTGTATATGGTGAAATACTGACAGTACGGTAGGATGTACATCAGGTATGGATTGTTGTGTGTACATAAAGTTGTGGCCCACCTTTGCAGATGGATGTTTGCTGAGGACAGCTCACAGGTGTGTCACAAGCCGTCCTACCATTACATGTGCAAACAGTATGCTATGTTACTGTTACCTGAAGGTGAAGATATACAACCTACACAGCAGTCAGGGTGTTACTGACTGTACATCACTTGACACCTGTAACACTTATGTCCTCCCATGTGCATATAGCAGCACAATTGCCAAAGGTAGCATTGGTACACATAATGCGGCCAATACAGCTGCATGTCTGTCAGATGTATCATCATATAGCAGGTGTATGATTCACAGTACTGCCACGTGTGTTTGCTTGTGCGACCATATATGCCATGTATGGTGGGGAATACATCCCAATTATTACACACCCCTGTACACTGTTGTAGAGATCTGTACATATTGCAGTGTAGAAAGCAAGACGTAGGCAGGGGTGGTGTGTGTATCACACACATGTCAGCTATCTGTATGTAAATGACATTTGTGGACTCCACAGTGTGTGTGTGTGTGTGTGTGTGTGTGTGTGTGTGTGTGTGTGTGTGTGTGTGTGAGTGTGTGTGTGTGTGTGTGTGTGTATGTTTGGCTGTCTGGTGCATGGAGTGAGGGTGTATGCTACCATGCAAAACAGACAGGATCCCTAAACCCTCATGGTGATGCAGTCTACCACCCTGTTGATGCCATCGGTCTCAGTCTTACTGGCTACCTGTACATGTTCATTCTCTGTGTCGCGTCATGTGGGTGCACAGTACTGTGACAGTGATTACCACATAGGCAGGGGTCCTCACCTCAACACTATTAAGTGTGCTTTATAGTGTTGTTGACCCCGTGAGTGTGGTCATGTTACTGTGTGTTTCTGTGTATGTCTGTGCGTATTCTCATCCTGTAATGTGACAGTGTATTACTGCTACACAGTGAGGCATCATGCTATTAACTGGCCTCTAACATTGACATCAGTCTGACCGCTGTGTAAACCCCCCGCACCATGTCACCATACCTCTGATGTGACCTGGTATGGATGTCAGGTCTCTAGCCACTGTAGTCTACTGAACAGCTCACATGCTTCTGGATCAGTTCACCCTGTGCATCAGACCATATGAGCATGTCCTCGCACTGATGGTGTGGATGACAGGGATGCAGCACAGGCGTCATCATATGCACAGGGTGATAATGTTTGCCAGGGGCATAGGCTGCACCAGTGGATGACATCATGTGTGTGGATTAGGGCCGGTGATCTGATTGGACATGTGTGGTAGTTATGCATGTGGGTGTTGCGGTGCCCTACAGATGTTTCTGCTGTGTGTGTGTGTGTGTGTGTGTATGCACACAGTTCTGCCATGTGTCCAGCCTACACAGGGGTATTACTGACAGCTCCAGATTGTACAGACCAGGATGTACAGCTCACTGTGTCTGGCCACGGCCATGTGACATGTGCCTGCAAGGGGTTGCACGGGCACTACCATGCAGAGGTACAGATTGGCTACTGTCCGATGACACATCTCCACTAGAACCGTGTCCCCGCTGGGAACGTCCAGGGCCACGTCCACATGGCCTGCTGTGTCCTGGTGTGGACAGTGCAGCACCAGCTGCACTGCTACTGCTACCTGCACTGTGGGAGTGGGCATGTGAGGTGGCTCGTTCACGTTGACCTGCACCAGGTGGTGTAGCTGGCCTACGTCCACGTGGCCTATGTCTCAGTCCTACCAGATATTCCAGCACAGACAGCTCATGCTCGCGGATTGCCATGCCATGGTCAAGGATTCCAACCACGTCACCTAATCGCCTGTCCAGAACATCAGCGATCTGCTGTTGAGCATTTGCCAATGCCTGGATGTTGTTGTTTAAAGAACGGATAGCAGCCCTCTGAAGCCTCTGCCCTTCTGTGTTCTGCCGTTCAGCATGTGCCTGTGCCGCCATTACAGTCTGGAACATGCATCTGGTGACACCAGCTGCTGTGCTCTGTCCTGCAGGTGCATGTCTGCCAGAGGTCCTCCTACGAGCAGCACTGGCCACATGCCTGTGTGGCACATCTGTAGTCATTATATTGACACCATGGTGTGGAGACACACCTTCTGTAGCCACCACACGTTCCTGTTCTGAGCTAACACACGCTGACTGTCCTTCCTCTATGGCCACTGGTGACGGGGTATGTGTTGGCATGAGTACTGTGTGCAGGGAAGAGGGGGACATAGCTGGGATGGCAACCATTGGTACAGATTCAGCCCCTGACAACCCTGCCTGTACCTTATGCATAGGTTCATCACTGCTAGTATCTGTGGAGACACTAACATCAGATGGACCGCAGGAGGGTAACTCACCTACATCACCTGAGAATGCAAAGAAAGACTCTACATTACACACACACACACACACACACACACACACACACACACACACACACACACACACACACACACACACACACTCACCATGCATGTGATTTGACAGACGGCATGCAGCATGCATGTGATACAGCAGATGGCATGCAGCTCAGACATTAATAGTGGTAGCTAGCATACCTCCCTGGGTTGCACACAACAGCAAGCAGGTGTCATATCAGAAGCCATGCAGTTCACACAATCATGGTAGTAAGCATGCATCCCTGTGATACACCATGTGGACCAGCACAGGTTAACAGTACACATGGCTGATGTGACCTTGACATTGACATGTAGTATGACATGTAATCTGCAGACGTGTGCATTGACATGTATACATGTCTGACACAATGGTGTCCTGACACATGTACAGCAGTGTAATGGGTATCACATTGCAGTGTTGTCTGTGTGCTCTACAGATAGAAAGCACTTTTAGCAGTTGTGCATGAGCATTGATGGGTAGTATGAGGTGTCTACATTGCTGTACAGTGTGAAGTACAGACACTGTGCCATTGCATGGCATCATGAGGCACCTATATTGCTATACAGTGTGTAATACACACAGTGCATAGCCATGACTGCCTGCAAACACATGACATAACTATTGTGGATTGTGACCCACATCGCTGAGGTGTATACACACTAAACCATGCTGTGTCATGTGACAGGTCACTGGAAGACCTACGGATGACACCCCTGCACAACTACTAACATGTTTTAGCTGCCTGGCAACCGTGTCCACACATGGCAGATTTGTCAATACTCCATGTCCCACATGACAGTTATGTACCACACACACACACACGAGGTGCACGGCTGAAAGTGATGTCCAACAGCAGCAAGAGAAATGTACGGTATCTGTGGCCTGATGTGGTGTCTATGTCTGTGGAAGCTGTACAGGTGACTACTGTCATGCTATGACACAGTCATGATGTTCAACACATCTTATATGGTCGAATTAAGTGACACCTCCACAAGCTGTGCACAGGCTTTTAGGATGTCTAGTGTTCTACATCAACTATATAACCATTCAACAAAGGCTATAGTTGGACCATGTGTGGACAATGTGCAACAGGGTGTATACACATCACATCTACTGCGTGGCTACATGTCTCTGGCCATCCTCCATGGCCATGTGTGAACATGTGTTGGCCAAATGTTTGTGATGGCCATCTCACATGTCTGTGTTGTCCCATATGACATACACCCATAGATGCCAGATACATCACTGTCCACAGGTTATGCAGTCAAAGGGTTGTATGTCTGGTATGTGGGGTATGTATTATGGGATAGTGAGACAATATTGCAGCCAGAACACTACATGTCTGGGACTTGTCAAATGGCACATCACAATGTGTGCACCCATTGCAGGGGCATATTACACAATGGTGAATCCTGTGGGCTGCCCACATCCCAGCTCACTGTGTGGTACTGTTTGCGTACCACACATGTGTTGTTCCAATGTATAGTACATATGTCTACATTGAACAACACCTCCACCATTGTATGCACAGCTGTCCACACATCTAGTAATGACAGATACTGTGGTTTCATGTCAGTGCTTCATTTAGTCTGAATATATTGCACATGGGTAGCCAGTGTGCTTGATGACAAATGCGATCTGTATATCATGACTGGAACATACATTATGTGTACAAGTGTTAACTGGCCACATGGCAAATAGATATATGCATTAACATGCCTGATACTGATAACTGTCTCACCTGCAACAGACTGATGTCTGTGTGGCACGCCAGAGGTACCTGTATAGGGGTGACACAGCAGTTTGAACATTATCCATGACTGTATGACAGCTACAGGGTGCACTGTGCATGTTAACACATTCGCCTGTACAATAGCATATAGTATGCACATGTGCGCATACACATGGTACCAAACTATAGTATGCGGCATGTGTGTAAACATATCTTGCATATGATGTTACATTACATATTGTACAGTGACACATGCAACTAAATGGGATATGATAGTCATATGTGCATTAGTGACTTACCAGGCAACTCCAGGCTCAGTGGTTGGGAGACACTCACCTCCATGATGGCAGCTACTGTTTGTGGATGCTGTTCTGAGGGTGTCCCTAGGCTGGGCAGTAGCTCCTCGGTGTGTGTGAGTGGGGGCTGGGTTGGTGGCCCACCACCTGTTCCACCTTGTTCCCTGTTGATTGCATTGGCACACTGTTTTGTATGTCGTATCAGGTCCGTGCAGTGTCTGTGCACCTGCTGGTAGGTGCGGTTATGGCCACCCACATCATTAACCCTCCTGCGTAGTTCCTGCCACAGGTCATCACGCTGCTGGGCATGTTGTGACACATGGCTGAACAACACCTCATAGTTATCATGGAAGTACGGGATGAGGGCATCATCCTCCTGGCGGCTATACGCTGGCAGGCGTGAATGAGGCATTATCTGGAAGACATAATGATGGAGACAGGTCACAGTATCACAGAGATGTACAGAGATACAGCTGCACATACATTTGTATTAAATCTAGTACATATGAACAGTTATCTTTGCAAATCGTCATGACACTGACACGACTGACATGTTTGTGTCACACACATGTAACACCCGTTGTGCATTGGATATCATCACCATATATGCGTGTCACCTCATTACATTGCTCATACTCGATGTGAATGCTGTCTTGATGTGGGCATGTTGGTTTGCCTGTACTGGTGTTCTTACCTATCAGCACATGCCTGGATGTGTCCACAGTAATGCTGTTGACCTTGATGCTGTGTATATGTCACATATCAACACATACACTGCCTTAATGGACATGAGCAGTGACAATGCACACGGAAACCATTACATGTATGTGTTTTGCCATATACATCTACATGGCACTGTACAGCAGTTCAACATCCTGCCATGTATCGCCTGTGTTGCACATGTGATACACATGGGACAATGGCTAGCCGGATGTTATTCGCAGGGATGGTTATCAACCATGGCATGTACGGGCAAGGTTTTATAGCTGTATCCAACAGCCATTTTGTCACTGCTAGGTGCATCAGTGCCACATTACTGATCCAGACAGTTAATGATACATCTACCATGCAGTCATCACACCATGTCTGACAGAGATGACATGTGCAGCTTTGATGGACAGGGTTGCATGGTATGGCAGGAGTAAGTAACATGTATGGCACACAGATCTGTCCAGCATGTGCTGATCATTGTAGTAGGATGGTGGCTGTCCATGACGTATTCTTTCAGATCAGGATATGTACATGCAGCATGCCCAACATCACAGTGTAGCACATGCCTTTATGCAAGGTAGCCAGCATGCTGAATAGTGGAGGTGAGGATTGTGAAGGCTGGTATCGCCCATCCACGCATGGCCAATACCCCTGAAAGGTGATATGTGATCCGATATTGGTCACCCAAGTGCTGAGTATGCCTGTCCAATGATCAGCATGCTCATGGATGGCACTCTGTCATGACATGGATGCCTCGTATGAATACCTAATAGGCCTGGAGATGTCACCAGCTCAGGGAGGTGAACTGCACAGCACCCTCCCTTACACACAGTGTCCATAATGTTGTCCACTGCCTAGGTGGTAGTTAATGGGTACAGGGTTATTCACCTAGTGGTGACAATGCTATTATCGGCTGTCAGATTGTGCACATATGTCACGCACCTCACCCACAAAGCCCATTCTGTATGTTGTCCACAACACTGAGACAGCTATTCCTCCTAGATCATGGCCATTCACATCTTTGCATATGCAGATGCCTCCCATTTGTCTGTGTGGTATGGGCTACAATGAGGGGGGAGTACAAAACATTAACCCTGTTTTACTGTAGCTGCCACTGGTGTGATATGCACATGTCACTCAGACACCTTTTGTAGTGTTGCTTCTGTCAACAGGCCACTGGTAGACCACTCCTTTGACATACAAAGGTACATCTAGTATACTCAGTGTAGCTGGAACACAGTATGGGTGATGTCCTATGACCTGTCACAGGTATGCTATGCAGTGTGAAATCATCTGTACTGTCATCTACATTTCTACTGCTAGCATCTACGGTGATAAAGGCAAAGGCAAAACTGGATGCAATAGGCAAAACTGCTCTACAATTTGTAGCATGCTACAGGCCACCCTCTCAAACTCAGGAACCCCACACACCCTTCCTGAAGACACTGGAGGGTATAAATGTATTTCCAAACACCATTATATTGGGTGACTTCAACTACCCGAATATAGACTAGGAACATTACTCAAGCCCCAACGTTTTAGCCCAAAGGTTCCTGGAGTTCATAAATTCAAATGCCATGGAACAACTAGTCACCGTTCCCACAAGAGGAGAAAATATACTAGATCTCATCATCACAAACATGGGGACAAAATGCTCCACACCGGAAGTATATCCCTCATTGGTGAGATCAGATCATAAACTAATCTCACTGGAAATTCACATCCCGCCCCCACCCCAAACAAAAAAGACCACAGTGAAGAATTTCTCTAAAGCAAACTTCACACTACTCAAGACTGGTGTGGTATCCTTCAAGGCCCCCGAGCCAGTGGAAACCACAACCCAAGCGCGGAAGCCCTTACAAATGCCTTCTACGAACACCTCCAGGACTGCATGGATCAGGCAATCCCTAATAAAACCAAGACTCTTTCCACCAAGGGCAAAC
Organism: Protopterus annectens; assembly: GCF_019279795.1. Taxonomy (NCBI): domain Eukaryota; kingdom Metazoa; phylum Chordata; order Ceratodontiformes; family Protopteridae; genus Protopterus; species Protopterus annectens. The sequence continues at coordinate 1,770,660,563 of NC_056737.1, forward strand.
ATCCAGTCTGGTGGACCCCAGCCATAAACAAACTTTACAATAAGAGGAGAAAGATGTTACATGATAGAGCAAAATCCATAAAAGAGAAGACACCCTTGATCATTATTAGTAAAAATCCGAGCACTCATAAAATCATCCAAGGCCAACTTTGAGAGAAAATTGCCATAGATTCAAAAGACAATCATAAGGCCTTCTTCAGCTATGTTAGAAACCTGGGTGGAATCTCCCAGATATGCTCAGAATTAGTCCAAAATGATACAAAAATCACTGAACCCACAGACATTGCCAACATACTGGCGGACAGGTTCAGTGCAAACTTCACCCCCCCCCCCCCCAAAGGAGAGATAACTATCCCAGCGGAGTGTAGCCTCCCAGACATCTCAAATGCACAGGTAAAAGCTGCTCTCTCTAAAGCTAAAAACACAGCATCAATGGGACCGGATGGTGTCCCGGCTGTGTGCTACACAAACTCAATGAGGAACTAAACCCGCACATAAGGCAGCTGTTTAATCTTAGCCTTACCACAGGATACGTGCCCAAGGAGTGGCGTACGGCAACTGTGGTCCCACTCCACAAAGGCGGTGCCTCACGGACCCTGGTAATTACCGCCCCATAAGCTTAACAAGCCTGGTCTGCAAAGCTATGGAGAGGATCATAATGGAACTCATAAACAAAGACATAGGGGACTTGCAGACATTGGACCCGACCCAGTTTGGCTTTGTCAAGGGCAGATCATGCCTTTTGAACTTGGTCGACTTTTTCGAAACAGTCACCAAGGCCATTGATGAGGGAAAGGCAGTCCATACAGCCTACCTTGACCTTGCAAAAGCTTTCGACACAATACCCCACTCAGGTATTATAGAGAAACTTACCAGCTTAAATGTAAACCCATATGTCACAAGATGGGTTGCAAACTGGCTAAAGGACAGAACCCACAGGGTCAGAGTTGCTGGCACCATGTCAGACTCCAAGCCGGTCACAAGTGGTGTCCCACAGGGCTCAGTCCTTGGCCCCGGTTGTTCGGCATCTACTTCTCAGAAGTACAGGCAAACATAGGAGGACTATGGCTGACAAAGTTTGCAGATGACTGCAAACTGGGCACCATAGTGGAAAGTACATCGGACACAGATATCCTTCAGAGGGTCTCACGGAAACTGATAGCTGGTGCTAGAGCCATGGCCTGAAGTTAAATGCCAAAAAATGTATAGTCATACCCTTTGGGAAAAACAAGGTAACCCCAAGCTACCATATAGGTGGCAATCCACTAAGCACAGAAGAGGTTATCAGGGACCTGGGGACCCAGGTTGACAGTGGCCTTTCTTTGACACTCACATTGCTAAAGTGGTTAGAAAGACCTTCTACATTGCCCACCTGATCATGAAGGGATTCACATCCAGATCAAGTGAGGTCATTGTTCCCCTGTACTCTTCACTTATCAGACCAATGATCGAGTACAATGCCCCATTCGGGATGTATCTCACCCGACACCTGCAGCAATTGGAGAGACCCCAAAAGTTCCTCACCAAAAGGATAAAGGGATTCCAAAATCTGTCATATGCTGCCAGACTGAAGAAACTCCAGCTCTATTCAGTCGCATACTATCTGCTCAGAGGTGACCTGTGCCTGACATACAAGGCCATGTCCAACCCGGAATTAATGGACATGCTCCACCTCAAAAAATCCAAATCTACCAGATCCACTAGAGCAAGCGACTTAAACCTTAGCACGGATATAAATAAGACATGCTGGAGGGATAGATTTGTCACTCAGAGACTCCCTATGCTGTGGAATAAAATCCCGGTCCATGTGAGGCAGAGCACCTCGCTGACTCTTTTCAAGAGAAATCTTGACCGGTGGATGGGAGATCGTAGGTTTACCCTGGGAATCATCTCTGTGTCACTGCTGGACAGAGGCAAAACAAACTAATGGGCACAATATTTTTTAACATAAGGGGTGGCGTAAGCCACAAAACTTTGTGCTAGGCTTATAAATGCCTTAGGGCAGATAGCCTAGTATAAACCTATGAACCTATGAACCTATAAAGGTTCATAGACCTGCAGACCATACTCAGCAAGGTAATAGTGCAGTGCCTCCAAGTATGACTGGCATCTCCGCTTGTGGGTTGCAGTGGGTTTATATTATCCAACACCCTATCTGTATTGCATATTCGTGCTCAGCACTTGTTCAGAACATGTAAGCACTTCATGAGGTACTTATTACTATAGCACACATTCCAACTCATGTCTTACAGGTACACTGTCTGTCCTTACATTTCCAGCTTGCTTACAGTACAACAGCTGTTGTACACACGTAACTCACATATCTTGTGAGACATGGTTGAATATACAGGCATGCCCAAGTGTCACTTACCAGTGTTATTGCCTGTCTATATGATGAATATGGCAAACATGAGGCAATAGAGCAATTGTCTCATGTACGCAGTCAATGCTCACCTCCCAACATACGACACTACAGCCTGTGGGAGATGCACATATGTAGAAATGCCGGGGGTAATGCTCTCACCAACCCAGACTGAACCTGACATTCATGTGGGGGCATTTAACATTTGCAACACACCCCACTCATCACATAGTCTCACTAGATCTCCACCACCACAGGCCACACATAGTATGACTACCACATTTGCAGAACCTCTCCATACTCTGTGTAGGCAACAGAGGCAGCCCCCATCACCAAACACAACACAAATTACATATAGCCCACAGACTCATGTGTGCACATCAACTACAGCCAATAGGGTGCCATAACCTACACAACACACCAGGCATAGGTGACTCTGTAGGTGGTCACACTGATGTCCCACTCAGCAGGTTACACAAGGTGATAGTCGCTTACATCTGGCTGTCGGGTTACAGGATCCGCAACATAACCTATGCACCCATGCCACACCTCACCAGGTATGATTTGACTGTCATTCTCCATGTTAGTGTGACTGCCCTGAGATGTAACTTCCTGGACTACATGTACAGGGACATGCAATAGCTCTCCGGTCTTGTAGCCCAGAAGGTATTGCCCAAGCCCTGAGAAGCATTCTGCATTCATCCAGACTGATACCACTGTACAATGACTGAATATTTCACTTCAACAGTTGCCTATGCATCTGCTGTCATTCCACAGGCATCCAGTATTTGTCTGCTTTGAATGACATGGTCAACTAAACACGATAATTTGGCACAGATAACCTGCACCTGTCAGCCCTGGGAGTACAGATAACATGTAAGGCTCTTGCTGCTCCTATACTGCCTGTCTTGGACAGTTTCCAATAACATTCACCACCAGAACAGGAACAGGCAAGCAAAACCTGGGGTACTGTTACTCAGTGTTTGACATCTTCATCTCTAATGCACTCAGGCAAGGCACTCCTTATAATGGACCACTTCGATATCTCTGCAGTGACTGGGACCTGCCTCTAGGCTCCGGAGAGCACACTTGCACTGACAGGTTACACGCAGACCACAGCTTTCAGTCATGTAACCAGGACCGGAACACCAACGGCGGAGGTGTGTCCATATTTCACAAGGATGTACACACCTCCAGGCTGGCTCCTTAGCACAATGCATCAGAGGTGATCCACGTGCAACTAACTGTGGCCAGAACTACTATACACATTGTAACTTGCTACGGATTCAACAACATACCCCACGGTTACCAGCCCTCATTTCTTGGTGTACTGGACAGTAGGGTTCAGACAGGTATTACTGATGTGAGACTGACACTACCCCACACTTAACTGGGATGCCTACTCATGTACCGACACATTAGGCCAATGCTTTCTGGGATTCATAGCCTCCACTCGGCTGGATCAACCCATACACACCACCACCAAGACCAACAATATCCTCGACATGGACATTACCAACATGTGACTGGTGTTCCACACCTGGGGTTATCCCCTCATTGGTAGTTTCCGAACATATGCTAATCACCCATGTTATCCATATCCCGGCACCACACCCTTCACGGAATACACAGTAGAAGATTTCTACAATGACTAACATCAGGCGTCTTATGACAGCAGTAGCAAATGTCATGACACCCGTGCAGATGGACAATGCACTTACAAATGCTGAAACATACACCAGTGCACTTCATTAGCACTTACACGACTGCATGGATCATGCTATCCCAAACAGAGCCATGATGGTACCCACCAGATAACGGACGCCACTCTGGGGGCCTGGTTCTATGCACATAATGTACAACAGAAGGTGGTGGCTGTTGCAAAGTGGAGTACAATCCCATGGGTGGGGTAGCTCACTGGTCAGCCTCAGTAGGAATCCGGGATCCCTTATTACATCCTCCAAAGCTAGCTATGTAAACATTTCTGCAACACATTCCAAGGACTACCACAAAGCATTATGGAGGTATGTCAGTACTCAATGGCAATATCCACATCTGTTCTGACATATGATGGTTAGGCAGGAACATTACAGACCGACTGCTATTGGCAACATCCTGGCAGATAGGTTCAATGCTAACTTTACACCCTCTCACTCCCTACAGGGCCAAAAGCCATACAGGAACAATGCAGAGTCCCTGCGGTCACAACTACGCAGTTCCAACCTGCACTCTCTAAGGCCTGGAACACAGACTCCATGTGACCGTCCAACATCCCAGGCTGTGATTTACACAAACCTCAGAATGACATGGCTCCCCACTTGACCACCAGATTCAGTAATACCCTGGTATCAGACATTGTGGCCCCTGAATGGCACACAGCAACAGTCATCACACTACAGGTGGCACCACAATGAACCAAATGGACTATTGCCCTATACGCCTGACTGGACTGTTCTGCAAGGCTATGGGGCACATCATCATGGAAGTCATTCACAGAGACATATGTGGCCTTCAGACCTTTGATGCCACCCGGGTTGGATTTGTTAGGGCCAGACCATGGCACCTACACCTGGTGGACTCCTTTGATACAGTTACCAGGGTAGTTGATGAGGATAAGGGAGTCCACACAGCCTACATTGTCCTCTCATAGGCTTTAAGCACCGTTCTCCATTCTGGTATTGACAACATACACATCCACCTGCACATCGACCCCTATGTCTTGGGATGTTATGCAAAGTGGCTCACAGACAGGACGCACACAATGAGGGTAGCATACCATGGTACATACAGTAATTCAGTTACACTTGGCGTACCACAGTCCTCGGTCATAGGGCCCCTCATGTTCGGTATATGCTTCCCTGAGGTACAGACTAGCACAGAGGGACTTTCCCTGAATAGGTTTCCAGATGACTGCAAACAAGGAGCCATGATTGATCCACCAGTTGATACAGACACCCTCCTTATGGGTGTCACTGTGACGGATACCTGATGTCAATAACATGGCCTCAAGCTGCATAACACAAGGTGCATAGGCATCCCCTTTGAATTACACCAATCACCCACTGATTGTCACATAGGTGATAGTCCCCTACATACATGTGACATTATATGGGATCTTAGTACACACGTATATAGCACCCACTCCTTTGATAACCATATTGCCAATGTGGTGTGGATATCCTTCTACGTGGCCATCCTTATCTGTAATGGGTTTGTAGCTGGAACAAAGGCACCCATTATACCGCTATACTCCTGATGTGTGACACACATTCAGGGGTACAACACCCCTTTTGGGGTGTACCTTACGGAACAGCAATGCCTTTACATACCACAACATTAACACACCATGAGGATTATTGACCTCCGAAGGATGACGTATGTGGCACAACTATGGACACCACGACTGTACACATTTGCATACTGCATACTCAGGGGTGGCCTCTGCTGAACATGCAGGGCCCATGTCCACAACAATATTTATGGATATACTCCACATAAGCAACATAAGCAAAGGCCACTGAGAGAAACATGCTCATGGATATGTGCACAAATGCAATGATGAGTGGGACGTGCTTGAGGGATACATTTCTGAACCAGACACTCACCATGCTTTGGAACATGATTCCTATGTACATCAAGCAGGGACACTCACTAGCACTCTTCATGAGATACCTCGATGGGTGGATGGGAGACACACATGTATGCCAGGGATCACTGCAGTGGCTGTACTGTACACAGGTGCAGGTAAAACATGGCTCTGCTGTTCACAGACAGGACACTACCCTAGGGAGGTGCCACCAGTGGAAACACTGTTGTTGGGCTTACACATGGACTTGGACAGACAGCAGAGTACCTCACTATGAACCTGTGAAGCTATTACATGTCCTTTGTGCATGGATAATTGAGTAGCTCTTCCATTTCAGTTAGCTATCATGCTGTTACAGTGTCCCGTCACTACAAGCTATATGTATCCTGTTATTGTGTATTCTACATGCCAATAAACGATACCTTTTGTTTGCATGATATAACAGTTATGCTGTGTAAAATATCTGACATATCTACCTACAATACTGTACATTACACATATTTTAAACATTATCCCATAATGCAAAGCATACTTGCACAGCAGGACCACCCTAGGCATGTTATTCTCATTATATGCCCTTACACATGCCTACTGTGACAGTATATCGACCTATACTATCCCCTGCTATGGCACGTACATGTTGGACAAACCCTACCACTGACGGCAGGTGGTGTGGAATTGTTGTGTTTAAAGCCCTCATGTAGCATCCCTTGTGGTGTATAAGATGTTTACCTTGTGGCCCACAGCAGGACACACAATTTCTACAAGCATTACTATGCTCAACAAGACATCACTACTTAATACCTTTTCCCACTTTATGCATTGTGTACACTTTAATTACTACAAAACAGGCTCTACATACACTGACATACTGAGTGTTCTACATACCTTGTTTCCGAGTCTTTGTAAAATATCTCTCTTACACCTTTTCTGTTTAAATGGTTCTATGGTATGAGCTTACGGTTTGAATGTATGGCAAGGCATCCTTATATACGTCGATACCTGTAACATGTGGTATCCTGCCGCCAATTGGTGTTCCTGAGTAAATTATTACATGCATATCAGCTGTGCCGCTACTCCATTCACAAATTACGTGGCAACAGTGGGGTATAATTGAATTCTCCACTTGGGCGTTGCCCATTTGCCCTACCTATGTGTTTTGTTGTGAGGAATTGCAACTGGTATTTGGAGAGACACGGATATTTTGAATTTATGTCCCCCGTAGATTGTGTGTGACGGCTAGATTATGTGGTTCTACATGTGAGTGTACCTGTCATCTCAACCGTCTGATAAGGGACTACAGCAAACAAAACCTGTAACATCGCCGTCTGTTCCATTATACAACAGCTATGATTTTGCATGGTGCCATTACAAATGTGTCTCTCACAAGGTATGTTAACGGTTCTGCAGATGTAATTGAGTGAGTGGATGTTTGTGATGTTATTGCAGTCTGTATTGCAATTATTTTGGATGTGGGAAAGATGTAGGTGGGTGTACATAGCTTATACAGGTTTGTGGGGACTGCATTTCTACATATTCCATATATATGTGTGGGCTCCTTCCATAATTGAAGACCTATCATTTAGTAGACTGAGAAACTATAGTTGTTACGGGCTTATACATTGAGCCATTGTTAATTGGTTTCTATATAGCATGCAGGTGAGGTTGATACTTCAATACCTATGGAAATACATCGATATGTAAGGGAATGTTACTAAATGACAGCTGGCTCGTGTATTTCTGTCACAGATATTTGCACTCATTGCAATTGTGTTGGTGAATGAACCTCTTTGGCATGGGTTGCCACCTTTTCAAATGGCCATAGTGGGACATTTGCAGGACACACATCGGTGTTTCCAAGCCAACACATACCCACGATCAGTACACAGGATAGAGCATACTTTTATCCTGAATACAAACTTATTCTTGAAGCACTTTAGCTACTTATCATGTTTCATGTAACATTTACGTATTTTAGATACAGGCATAACTATTTAATGCAACTATTGCATAATATATGGGAAAGAATTATGTCCTACATTCTCGGACATTTGCCCTTTATAATTTTTTTTGTTAGTACACAACTGCCCAGGGAGGGGCTGTCCCTCTTAAAGTGAGACAGGTGGTAACCGTATGCCTACGGCCAGCTATGACCATACCTACCATACTGATCTACCTCCGAGTTAGCACTAACAGACAGACGATGCAAACACACACACACATTACAGCCCCACAGAAACGCACACGGCACCCTCAACACACACATACACAGGACCTAACTGGAACCCAGCACGGGCAGCGATAACTACATGTCCCTTAACATCGTGATAATATTACTCTCGGTTCTAGTGTTCCGGTACTGTCGTCTTTTGGTCTTTCAGCCTCGTGATTATGCGTGTCGGTATGTGACACATTTGATAGTTGGCAGTATCCTATTTATTTGTACCTCCACCTCCATGGTGGTGTACATGTCATTGACCTATCTATATATTTGCAGATATAGGTGAATACGTATATATCAACTTATATCTCTCTATCACCCTTTATATATATATATATATATATATATATATATATATATATTTAGATAAATATACATAGCTATATATATATATATATATATATATATATATATATATATATATATATATATGGAGAGAGAGAGAGAGTGAGGAGGAGAACACACCTTTCGTTGTGTACATGTCAGTGTATACTGTTTCCTGGACTCCGCACGTTTGTGTTTTAACCTGTCACTATACACACCTGCTGTTGGTACATCTCGGGTAGCTTAGTGTTAGGTGATTGTGTACATGATTGCATGTTCTATTCCTGGCAGTGGTTGTTCTACCCTTCAGAGCAGGCACTATTAGTACAGGGGTGAATAATGCTAGTTTCACCTGTTCTGGACATCGTTGACCATGATCTGTGCGATATTCAGAAAAGCTTAGCCCTGTTTCGCGCATATCCATATATTCATGTTTAAATGACGCTTACCAGCACTTGCCAACGCATAATCCTGCTGACATGTGCTAAACCTGATCTGATGACCTGCATCCAACATCCATTATTCGTGCCTTCGGGATTACATAATATCCCTTGCAGGACGTGGGACCGGGAACATGCATGACAGTCAGTGCATTTACCACTTGGGCATCTGGGATTTGTACAAGTGTTATGGTGTTTTGTATGTGGACTGTACTATGGCTGTTACTCCATACTGCAATCAAATGTGTAACTCAGTTAGTTTACATATGGATGAGACCTATTAATGGTATGTCCAAGTGATATTTAATGGATGTGCTCCAGCATTGGTAATGTATGTCACAGTGAGCCACACACTGTAATGTACTACACCTTCACACAACCATAGGTGGAGCATGCTGGGGTGACAGGTACCTGTCATGGGTACTCCCCATGCTTTGCCACTACATCCCTGATTACATTATATGGAACCCCTCATTAACACACCAGGTAAGCCATGCAGAGTGTGTGGGGAACAGTGATTACACACATGGATCCCGCAATTGCCTCTGCTCCACTGAGGGACAGTTGGTTAATAGATGTGGTGGTGACAGCAGACACTGTTTGCCTCGGTTGATGAATGGCCTCTGACAATCGGGCGTGTACCTACTGATGTACCTAGGAACCTATACATACAGTATCAACATATGCTGTTAGGTGCGTGTACTGTTCAGGTGTTGACATTCCTTGTTCCAATAGCTGTTGTGTGTGCAATGGTTAAGGGCTGCCTATATAGGATTCACACAGTAGGCCACCTATACATTACACTTTACAGGTGGTCGCATGTGTGTGCCATCCAGTTTACTGTATGTGCAGGTGGAGAAGTGTGTCAGTTCGTAGGGGCCTACACTGTCAGTGTATGTGCTATACGTTCCCTCTTTGCCAAGGCGTGGGCATATTGGGCATGCCTCTGTCTGCCTACTGGGGCTGGCACAGGGTGTTCGTGGTCTGAATCCCTCTGTGCCTGTGATGGCCTTGACAATTGCGGTGGGCTGTGAGGGTTTTCACCATTATGTCCATGCTGCAGCTGTTTCTGCAGGATCATATTATGTAGCATGGCACATACTATGAAGATGTGGGCACACGTGCCTGGAGAGTACTGCAAGGCTCCACCAGATATGTCCAAGCAACAGAACCGTGATTTAAGCATCCCAAACACACGCTCTATGATGATTCTGGTTTGCACGTGTGCCTCATTATGGTATTCTTGCATGGGTGTGTGTGCATTTCTGATGGGAGTCATCATACACGGCTCCAGTGCATAGCCAGCATCCCCCACAAGGTGGCCATGTGGGATGTCCCCCCTGACAAATACCTGATACAGCTGTGAGGCATGCCAGATGTGGGAGTCATGGTAGCTTCCAGGGCTGCCGGCACACACGTCCATAATAATGCCCTGGGCATTGCACATGACCTGGCAGTTGATGGAGTGGTATCCCTTGCGGTTTATGTAGCACCTACCATGCTCACCGGGTGGAGGCTTGATATGTATGTGCATGCAGTCTATCATACCCAGTACCTCCAGGTAGTGTGCCACCTGGTGGAAGAGACACATATTGCTGGCCAACTCCTCCTGAGTTCAGGGGAAGTATATATGCTCATTGGCATGTGGTAACATAGCATCCAGGAAATGGTGTAGTACCCTGGATGCTGATGCCTGTGAGATGCCCATTATATCTTCAGTTGGCCTTTGAAAGGTACCTGTGTCTAGTATTCACAAGCTTACACATACCTTCGTGTCCACTGGGATGGGTTCCCCTCTGTTGTTTCTGGTTCTCAGACGTGGCCGGCACAGCTCAACTATTTGCTGTAAGATATCCCTGTCCACCCGGTAATGCTCTACTATCTCCAGATCATGTAGCCCCTGGTAGGTTACCCTTGGTCTGAACACTCTTCTCCTCCTTCGGAGCCTGCAGTGGTTGTCAGCATCATCCTCCACAACACCTTCAGTATCTAACACATGGTGATGAATCACAGCTATGGCAGTTCCCAACATGTACATTGTAAAAGTTCCCCATCTGTTTACACCGATGGTGCAGTGTTTGGGAATACACAGGTGTGTGTGAGGTGCCTTCACACTTTATACTATTGTGCTGTGAACACTGATGATGTCATAGGGTGTGTATGTACCATTGGAGCTACAGGGTATGTTGTGTGTTTTACCACAGGTACTGCTATTGTGGTACCTTTGGTGTTGAATTACATTTGGCTGCCATGGATTACCTCTTGCCCTTCCCTTAACATTTCCCCTCCCATTTTTCTGGCATGCATCCAGCAGCCTGCTTTCATTTGTACTTTCCTAAACTTGGCTTATCTTACGACATGTGTTCTATGGCCGATCTACTGCAGGTTTGCTTTGCTCTGCTATGACAGTTCTCTTTTCATTGCAATCCGACACCTCCCCTATCCTGTTCTGCAGGTCGCTGCGAGCAGACTTGTTAGCTGCCGTCGATTGCCCACTGTGAGTTAATAGGTGTTAATTGCTCAGTTGTACTCCAATTATCCTACTGCGGCATTTCCTTATTTTTTTCCCCTACCCATCCTGTTTGAGCTATGGTGCGTGGCGCGTGTGTCCACTTACTGGGTTTCGGGCATGTTTTCATCCGCGTACACATGTGCTTTCGGGTACCATATGTGCTCTCAGCTAAACGATGCTATACCTACATCCCCACCCCTATCCTGTGGCTTTGCTTAGCAACGGGCAGGCCAGATTTGCATTGCTTCAATGTGCTTACAGCTACGGTGGCACACCCCACTGCTGATGTCACGTATACCTCCAAACCACTCCTCGGTGTTGTAGTGCTGTGCCGTATGGTACATCCTTAGTCCTGCGGGACGATTCACTATTACTTGCCTCATTTGCATTGCATTGACTACTAATTCATAGTTACCACGCCGAACACTGTCACAGACCCTTAGCAACCCTTGCAGCTTGGTTGTGGTGTACCATGCATACTATTGAGTATGATGGTGAAATCATGATTTGTATTACATTGCGATTTTATGACATTTGTGTATATTTTCCTTGTGTTCCCATTTGCACACACATGCCCTGCTGTTGTACTTTGCGTTACTGAGGACATGACATTAAATGTTGTTTTTTAGGTGTTGTGCATTGTTTCTTATGCCGTTGGCTGTATATTTAGCCATTGGCATATGTTAACTTAGTAATACATGAGTCTGGTCCGCTTTCATAGCTCCGATGTTCTGTTTGGCAAAATGTAAACTGTTTTTTTGTGGTTTACATTTCTGTGGGCTTACGCTACACCTGCACCATTTCATGAATCGCTATGTACCTTCATTTGCATGGTGCAGTACTGCACATGGGGTGATTAGCATACCTGTGCCGAGGGCTGCGCAGATATGGCGTATGCTGATAGTGCACGTGGAATTGGATCATACCTGAATCGCTCAGTGGCCATATTTGGCATTATACCGCCTACGCTATGCCTGCACCTGGCGCAAGCTTCATGAATCCCGAGGTATGTTTAATTGTCTGCCAATATTTCAATTTTCAAAGTTATTGTTTGGTCCTTTTTCCATTTCATATATTTTCTGTCTCTCACGTTAATCACAAATCTTGTTCTTATGGAAATGTATCTTCCTGACTTTGTGTGCCTAGATCCTGATGTTTGTTAAATATGTTTTGATTTTTACATAAAAGCAATTTTTCTTTCAAAACTTGTCACATTCCTTCTGCAGTTTTTCCACTGAATACGTCACTCCAATTAGTTTACATAATAACTGTTTTGTTTCTGAATAAACTGTTATTAGTCTTCTGTTCGTTAGTTTATATTTCAGTTTGGCAGAAATATCACCAAACAATTTAACCTTTATAACCCCATGAGCACAGCACATCAACAGTGGTAAAACTTGAAATGAAGTAACAGTCATTTCCTTGGGTCCTTAGGAACACAATGTATGTTCCATTCCATGGTAAGCTTTTTTACAATCTGAATTAATTGTTGCTTCTGAACATACTTTGTGAATAATTTCCTTATTAATGTTGTTGAACCAATATTATTCTAGTCTATTTCTAGTACATTTAAGTCCCCAGTGACTATTATTATTCTTCCGTTCAGTGTTTCATCATGCTATGCATAAATTCCCCTAGGTCATCAGCACTTTACTTTATATGTTCCAGGGCTGTAATTATTGTCACAGTTACACCATCTATAGTATTTGTGTTATCATTAAATATGTAATAATCACAGGTCTCATAATGATCTTTAATCCCTATCATAAGACCTCCACATGATTTTTTTTGTTAGGCTGTCTGTAACAATGAAAATATTTAAACCCTGACAGAACTGGTTTCCAGTCATTGTTCTTTAGCCATGTATCACAAACAATAACAAGATCAATCTTGCAAGAACATAGCAAATTTTTCAATAAAAATACTTTATCACTAATGCTACTAGCATTAACAACCATCAGAGATACATTAAATTTTGCTAACTGTGAACTGTTAAATTTTCAGTCTAAAACATGGTCTGCTTTATATGCATCTGTGAATACAAAGGAAAATATTTAATATCTGTGAATGACCAAATGCATTTTCATATACCATTCCTCTACCTTTTTTCTGATGCTCAAGCTCCTTCCAAATCTGCCTCCCCTCCCCAGTTTATCTGCGAAAGCTCTCTTCACCATGCAATAATAGTGCGATTGTTTCTATAGACTTTTTATTGGTCTAAATCACAGTCATCTCTAACTTTTGCATATATTCTTATTTTCTTATTTATGATCCCTTTAGCTCACATTCAGTATACCTAGTTGTTTCTTCCTTCTGCCTATCATTATTCTACAACAGGCTTTCATTCCTTTCCTCACTGCTTCTTTAATTCATCCCTACAGCTTTTGATTGTCCCCACTTCCTGACACCCTATTATATTATTTCCCATGCTGTCTAGGTGACTGATGTTTACCCTACTGTAACTTCAGATCTGTTTTTTTGTTGTTAATGCCATTTTTGTTTTATTTGTTTTTTTCATTTCTCCATGACAGTCCATGGACTGTGAAGCCCATTGTGGCATGACTACTGCACCCCAGAGATTCACTGTCATACCTACTCCTTTCACCTCATCATGGGCAAGAATCCAAAACAACTGATGTTTTGAGTAAGGCCTCTTGCTTGCAAGTGAAACTATGATTGCCTCTGCTGCAGAAATTGCTCACATGACTCTCTGTACTCTATATGCAAAAGAAGAAATGTACGCATCTTCTTGTGTGGAATGATTTTCTACTCTGATTTAAAAATAGAGGTATTCTTTGCTCTGAACAAATTGGCACAACATGCTCTTAAAAATAGATATGCAGATACCCACCTCAATCTGTGGTGTTAAGGAACCACTAGCCACAATGTTAAACAGGTTTCCTAACAAACAGAAGCTGAATCACTACACCATACTTACTGAAAAAAACACATGGATGTGTGTGAATTAGCATGCATACTGGAAGTGCATATGTCTTTGTAAGATTTTGCTGTATCAGTAAGCAACTCTGTCTGTGTTGAAGGTAGTTGAAACTGATTGGAAATTTCTTCTAGTCGGTATTTATGTTTAAATGTGTGTATGTATGTATATATATATATATATATATATATATATATATATATATATATATATATATATGTTTAGGGGAAATTCATCACCACTGATGCACCATGGAAATGAATTGTTAATGTGTGGAAATCAAAGTAGATTTTCTTTAACTTTTTTCTTTGTTGGTAGTGAGTTATACTTATGTATTTATTTGGTTAATTTATGCTTTTTTGTACAGTTTTGCCCCAGTCTTTCTTTTCAATGGAGGTATAAGGTAGAATTCACACTGATATGGGGAAAGTTAACTAGAATACCATGGAAATCGACAAACCCTTTTTGATTAGAGTTTTGGGACTTTTTACAGCTTTTTACACACATGGGGCCAGATTCTATAAAGTTCACAAAAGCTATTTGTGAACAGCGCAGCATGCCAAAGGAAGACTTTAGTGCACCTAGTGAGGATGCAATTCCAGAAGACACTCTGAAGGTAGACCGAGTACTTAGGCATTCAATGTAGGGATTTTGAGCATGCTGGTCTGATTCTAAAACACATCACCATCACACAATGCAACTCAAGTGTGACAAACAGCCATGCTGACTCCATTTCTGAAAGCCTAGGTGCATGTTTTCTGGACCCTAAGAAATTCAAGCAAATACTACAGATTATGGTGAAATCCGTAGCAAGACATCAAAAAATATATAAAAATGCAACCTGCTGTTAATATGCTGCTACAGACTGCAATGATGAAAGCCACAAATGAGGCTGTGGCTATGCATCTAAGAAGGCAGCCAGCTAGAGTGAGAACAAGGCAGTTGTCAGACCAGGAAATAATTGACAGATACTATTTAGACAGATAACTGGTGAAAGCTGTCTGCAACATGGGTGCCCTACAAATATCTGTGCAGACCCTGCAAGGAAATCCCATCCCCTTGAAACCAAAATGTGTCTTAGCTTGGGTGTACTTGCATCTAGGGCATTTCAGAGACACATGGAGGATGCTATAGGAGCATCATAGACAGCTGCCAGTTGTAATCCGTCAAATTTCCTGGAAGTAGTGTGCAGCAAGGTGGATTACTACATACACTCTCCATCCACCCCCATGGAGTGAAAACTGTAATGCACCAGTTCTATAACACTACAGACTTTCTACATGTACTCAGTGCAATAGATTGCACATACGCACCTATCAAGACACTAGAACATCCTGAAACAGAACGATACATAAATAGTAAGGGATTGCCATCCATCAACTGCCAAGTTGTGTGTGCAGCAGATTGCAGCATAACAGCATCATGGAAACTGACCCTGGAAGTGTCTGTGATGCAGCCATTTGGATGGAACGTGGACTGAGGGCTGCATTCCTGCAAGATGAAATACCTGAGGGACTGGTACTAAGTACAGCAACACAGCTTGGATGCAAGTTCTGGATACCCCTTACAGCAGTATCCATTCTGACCAAAAGTGTTTTTATTCCCCATAATAGGTGACTGTGGTTATCTACTTGAGCCTTGGCTAATGACTCCATACCATGAACTATCAAACTCTGCACAGGAGGCCTACAATAGAGCATGTGCAACAACCAGAAACACCATAGAGCATGTGTTTGGTGTAACTGAAGCTAGGTTCAGATGTCTGAACACATCTGGGTGTGCACTGCAATGCACACCTGAAAAGGCAGCAAAAATAATAGTGTGCACCATACTGCACAACATGCTAGCAAGGCTACATGGCAGTCGTCCAGCTGCAGGTGTGGGTAAACTACCACACAAGAACCCCAAATGCCTAAAGAGGACATACCAGAGGAATCAGAGGAGGAGCAGGATGGTGTAAGGCACAGAAGTCACAGATGTAGGCAACATAAGGTGAAACCACAAGTGCAGGCCCCAGACAACACAGCAGCATCTGACCCAAATATCTGAGTCATGACAAGCCACATGTACATAAGTACACAGACTGAGCACTGATGTTCAGGTAATGCCCCACCACAGCAACTCAGATTGCATTTAATGGCAAGTATCCACTAGATGTATACACTGAGCATTACACATAACGTAATCATAACATATTCCAACATGAACCTATGCACATGTGCCAATACAGGGATCATAACTTCATCAGCTTAGGGAAAGTTGACACAGGTATGCATACACACTCAAATTGTTGTATCACTGCATGATAAACAATAAGGGACACACATCAGAGCTACACATACATATCTGTACAATATAATAACATGAAAACATATAAATCAGGCTGGACATAATGCAGAATTTTTAATGCCAGAAGACAAATATCACAATACAGTGGTATTTCAATAATATGAGACAACTATGCGTACTACATTGTCGGGCCAACCTAACACAGTCTAGGGTGACTTCACTGACATCTCAGCACTGCTCTGACCATGTACAAATACATCTTGTCCTGGTTCCTCCACAAAGGAAATGAATGGGGTTACAACACAATGTTGAGATGAAGGAACATGACTGTGAGTTGAAGGCCTTGTGACTAACAGGACTATAGCAGATGTACCAGCAGTTGAAATCCATGCAGGTTGGCCACAGACAATGATTCTCTATGGTCAGTTCTCAAAGCACGTATCTCTACCTATTACCTTGGTTAAATTCACTCATAGTATTTTTTTGCAGAACCATATTCCTGTTTTTTATATTAATAGTTATGTTGTGCATGGTAATGATTCACTGAGTTAGTCTTTAAATTTCTTTGAATATGTCCATAATCCACAATACTCTGACATCAGCTTTCTAATAACAGGGTTTGTAGAGCAGTGTCTGCTTAATAGCATTTGCTGGCTGGTAACTCAGATTGTAAGGAAACAGGCCATCATGTCTACATTTTGGTTTGCTGGGTATACAAATCCAGAGAGGAGACACATATAGCAGAAACTGTTATCTTGCTTTAATACACCCATAGCATTTATTTATACACGCATACTACACTTATTGATATTAGCATATATTTTTATAATAGTTGCAAATAACTTGGTTATTCATCACATTCCTGCTGACATATCCACATGGTAGCTATGCTTACAACTGTAATTAAAATCTAACAATATTGACATTTTCTGTATCCCTGAACCATTGTTTCAGCACGATTTTTTGAAATGTTCGCAACAACTTAAATAACAGTTGGGTTGGCATATCTGTCACACATCTAGTTAGGTAGTTGTTTTGCATACAAGTCTAAATGCTTCGATTGGTATTTATGATTCATAGTTTTGTACACTTGCATTTCTGGCTGTGGTTTCTGGTGACTGATTTGCTATGTATAGCCTGCCTACTCACAGAATGAATGGTTGTCTGCTGTGTCAGTCTTTACACTGCTGTTTGCAGACTGTTTGGCAAGCTCTTTAGTTCAACATTGGTATTGTATCTGTCTCAGACACCTTGGGTGTTTTTGTAGAAACGCAGTTATAGTCTAGGATTTCTGACACTTGAGAAAATACCCATTTGCTTCCAGTAGTGCAGCATCAGCAAGCATATTCACAATATTTTGATTTTTCAGGATAATGATTGCTGATTGTTTTGGTAGATAATGAGGTTGTACACATACATATTCTCATATGTCAATAGCTTTTTTGATTGAACATATCATATTGTTTTTAGCGTTGATCTCTTTATATTGATGTCTGTTCAGCCAATTATGCTGCCTGCCTCAGATGTTTGTCATATGGCTTGCCTGTTGTCCACAGTATTGTCAGATCACTTTCTCCTCATTTTAACAATGACACTTTGTGGCTGCTCACATAAATCATTGAATGTACAGCACAATCTGTTGATTTGTGCATTCATATATTCATACAAAGCTAATGACACATGTTTGTGTCTCTAAGCATATGGAATTGTTCAGAAAATAATACTAATGTCCTTTTTAGGGCTATGACATATAGGGTCATAGGAAACTCTGTCCATAATGGACATGTCTCTGTAAATTGTTATCATAATCATATTGTGTTGTCCTATGATATTAATTCAACTGTTCTGTGTGAAAAACATTTGTTTTTCTCCTCTGTTGTGTTTTGCAACTAATCTTTACAAAGCTGGGATGTCTGGACATTATTAAATCTGACGATGACAACAAGCACGTGTGAGACCACTGACCCAGTCTTCCGAGGATGATAGTGATGATGATAATGACAATACTGTGGAACCTGGACTCACCCCTGCATGAGCCATCCTGTCTGCACCCAGACAAGGCATCAATACAACCAGGATTGAGACGATTATTGGAAGACGATCCAGGAGGGCATGACTGATGTATTCTGAACACAGATAACGGACCAAGATGGATTCCTTCATTGAGGATATGGCATGGGCTATACAGGATTCAGTGCCAGCATGGTGACTGCCATTTGATTGACTGGACTGCATATGCACCCTTGTGCTTGCATGCCATGTATCTGTCATGCTTATGTGTTATTGTCATGCGACATATACTTTGCTTTCAATGTGTGCATGACACACATTAACACATTACACTTTCCACACGCAATCAACTGTCCATGCATTGTGGCAGTTAACTTGCAGATAGTGCTGCCTGTAAATATGTGTGTGTTACTGAGGTGACTGACAGCACATGTTGTCCTTACACCATCACTACCAGTGTTATATGCCTTGGATTTCTGTTTTGCCATATAAGGTACATGCAACATACAGGCATTGCTATTCCATGTGTTTTTTGGATGGCAATTGTTAGGATGTCCCACTGTCATGATGTGGTATTATGTCACAAGGTGACAATAATGATGCCATGTGTTAATATAGAGGTATATCCTGTCTATGTGCAGTCCTCCTTTCCTGACTCTATCAAAAAGCAATGTAACATTAATCCGTACACAATGTTACAGATAACACATTCTTTCACAGTACATCACACAGTGTTTGTTGTATGTAGCATTCCACACCCATTACGTAGTGACATAGGTGTACACCTTCCATAAACAGTTGTACACATTAAATGATTGTACATGTGTGTGCACATAGTTGGATACATACTGACACCAAATGTACCTTAGAATAGGAGCATTCACTGAATTAATGCTGATGTGCTGTAATGAT
This sequence comes from Protopterus annectens, assembly GCF_019279795.1. Classification (NCBI taxonomy): domain Eukaryota; kingdom Metazoa; phylum Chordata; order Ceratodontiformes; family Protopteridae; genus Protopterus; species Protopterus annectens. The sequence goes on from NC_056737.1 coordinate 1,770,680,156, forward strand.
GCTCACAGGAATGTCATCTGCTCCATAATGAGCAGGGTGGTTGACATACACCTGTGTTTCTTTACTTGGCACTTGCATGACAGCACATGTGCATGTGCTTGTAATTTTTAACTTGCTTAGCATGTTGTGACATGATTGCACATTACAGTGTATGTGTGTTTTATACATGTCCAGTTCTGTGGACATCAGCAATCCATCTGGCCATTTGACATACATTTTCCTTTGGTTAAATGTATTACTCTGTGGTTTTTGCATCACCCTGTGCACTGTACACATGCATTTGCATTGTGTCAACTTAACTTGTCCTGCTTTACCCTGATGTAGGCCCAGGTTGTCCACCTCCCTCCCACCTTCATATTTCACTATTACATTTTGCAGGTATGGTTGCCTTTGTTAAAACTAGTGACCATCGCCATGTATTAATTTGGCACAGTGAACATGTGCCATGTGTATGCCCATTGTACAATGCAGGGCATATGCACACAAGTTCCTGGCTATGACTTTCAATGCATCCTTGTTCTCATTATACTTCTGTGTTACCCAGTGTAGTGTTTGCACATCCATGTGCACAACCTGCTATATTTACTGTGCTGTACTGTTACATTTTTTGAACATATTATTACATGTCATCAGCGTATGTATATGTATCAACCTTGATTTCATTCTGTTAATGCCATTTACAGAAATGCATGCACATTTACACCCATGTGTTGCCTTTGACATGGCATGGTCATAGAATCATAGGTAGGTACTAGGCTATCGGCCCTAGGGCCTATACAAGCCTAGCCAAAAGGGTACCCTGGCTTTTGCTACCCAAGAAAATTATTTTCCTGTGCCCTTGTCAAGCAGAGCCACAGAGGTGATCCCCGGGGTGAATTTCCTATTACCCATCCAATTATCAAGATTTTTCTTGCAGAGTGCTAATGAGGAGCTTTGTTTTATATAGGTAGGTAGTTTGTTCCAGAGTATGGGAAGTCTCTGGGACAGGAATCTATCCCTCCAGCATGTTCTGTTTATTGTGGTGACAAGGTTTAGGTCCCTAGAGCATGTAGCTTGGAAAGATTGGGATTTCTTTAAGTGGAGCATGTCCAACAGCTCTTGGTTTGACATAACTTTGTATGTTAGGCAGAGATCACCTCTGAGTAGGCAATATGTGACTGAGTAAAGCTGGAATTTTTTGAGACGGTCTGCACAGGGCATCTGTTTGAGGCCAGTAATCCTCTTTGTGAGGTATTTGGCAGCCTTTCCAGTTGTTGTAAATGTCTTGTGAGGTACATACCAAAAGGGATGTTGTACTCTATAATGGGTCTAATGAGCGATGAGTAGAGGGGAACAATGACCTCTTTTTTCCTGGATGAGAAACCTTTTGTGATGAGCTGTGCCACATAGAAGGATTTCCTGACTACTGTGGCAATGTGATTATCAAAGGAGAGACTACTGTCCACCTGTGTCCCAATGTCTCTTATCACACTTTTGGTGTAAAGTAGTGGTAGCTCATAGGTACAGATTTTTTACCAGAGTGGATGACAATGCACTTTTTGCCATTGAGCTTGAGGCCATGGCTTTGATACCAGGCATCTGCCGCAGTGAGGCCCTTTTATAGGATGTCCACATCATTAGGAGTTTCAATTATGGCTCCTAGTTTGCAGTCATCTGCAAACTTCATTAGCCAAAGACCTTCTGTGTTAGCCTGTACTTCAGAAAAGTAGATACCACACACGAGAGGACCCAGGACTGAACCCCGTGGTACTCCACTTGTCACTGGTCTGAAATTGGATTTGGAGTCTGCTACTTTCACAGTGTGGGTTATGTCAGTGAGCCAGTTGGCAACCCATCTTGTGACATAGGGATTTATATCTAGTTTAGTGAGTTTATCTATAATTCCAGAGTGGGGGATGGTGTCAAAAGCCTTGGCGAGATCTAGATAGGCTGTGTGAACTACCTTACCCTCATCTACGGCTTTGGTGACTGCTTCAAAGAAGTCAATCAGGTTTAGGAGACATGATCTGCCTTTTACACCCCGAACTGGGTGGAGTCCAGAGTTTGGAGATTACCAATGTCTTTGTTTATAAGTTCCATAATGATACGTTCTATGGCCTTGCAGACCTGGCTCGTTAGGCTAATGGGGCAGTAGTTCCCGGGGTCCATGGTGGCTCCCTTTTGTGGAGTTGGATAACCATCACTGTGCGCCATTCAGTGGGCACAAAGCCTGAGGTGAGGCTATGATTGAACATGGTGCTTAGGTGAGGTGCCAGTTCATTCTGTAGTTCATTTAGAATGCAGCCGGGGATGTTGTCAGGTCCCACGGATGTTGTGTTCTTGGTTTTGAAGAATGTGTTTTTTTACCTGTGCAGCCATGATTACAGGAACTTTGCATACTTCTGGTATAGAAATGGGCCCTTTAGGGAGGGAGGGGGGTAAAGTTAGCACTGAACCTATCTACCAGGATGTTGGCAATATCAGTTGGTTCTGTATATTTAGTGCCATTGTGCTGTCATTCAGAGCAGATTTGAGTGTTGCCATTGAGATTCTTGACATAGCTAATAGAATGTTTTGTGGTTGTCTTTAGAATCAGTGGTGACTTTGTTTTCAAAACTAGCTTTGGAGGATTTTATGAGGGATCTCAGCTTCTTACTGAGGCTGACCAGGGACTTCTTCCAGTCATGGAAATTTACAGTTTTTGCAACAGTTTCTTTCTTCTGTTGTAGAGTTTGTTTATGGCAGGGGACAACCAGATTGGTTTCCTTGTTTTGGAGGATAGCATCATGATTCTGTTAGGGATAGCATGATCCATGCACTCATGTAAGTGCCTATAAAGTGCATTTGTGTAGGATTCAGCAGTCATACCTATATTGTCCATCTGCATTGGTGTTGTGAAGTTTGCCACTTCTGTCTTAAGAAGCATGAAGTTGGCTTTGGAGTACAGTGATTTCCCTAATATGGGGTGGGGGTGGGATGTGGATGTCTAGGCTGATTAGGTTATGGTCGGACTTGACCAACAAGGAATTGATCACTGGTGTGGAACACCGGTCGCCCATGTTGGTAATGGCCAGGTTTAAGATATTGCTGCCCCTGGTGGGGGTATGGATAAGTTGATCCAAGGCATTGTAATTTATGAATTTTAGAAAACATTGAGCAAAAGAATTGGTACATGAGTAGTTTTCCCAGTTAATGGTGGGGGTAGTTGAAATCACTCATTATTAGGGTATTGGGTTGTACCCTAATATTTTCCAGTGTATCAAGGAATGAAGAGTGGGAATCATGGGGCATGGTGGGGGATCTGTAGCAAGTTACAATTTGGATAGCGATCTTGCCCAGAGTTAGTTGCACTTGGATAATCTGGGATGTATTATGCTGAGCAACTAGCCTGGTGGTGTGGATATCCGTAATGAATAGGGACTTGCCACCACCTTTAGTGTTTCTGTCCAGGTTAGGTGGCCAAAAGGTGTGGTATGAATTACAGCCTGGTAATGCAGGGGTGCTCTCTTGAGCCTTGAACCAGGTCTCTGTCACTGCACAGATGTCGATGTTCTCCATTTTAAGGAGTGCCACGAGTGAATGCAGTTTGAGGTTTAACCTTCTAGCATTAAGTAGCATTACCTTCAGATTGTGCTTGCTTGTACCTGTTATGGTGGTGAATTTGACATTTGAACCTTGCCTAAAAAAGGCACTATACGGGTGGCAAAAGCCTTAGCCAGTATCTGGAATCCCAAGGGCGACAGATGCAGGCCATCACTGGCATAGCATCGTGGTCTGTCAATCATGTCATCCCAGTCAGACAGATACTGGATCCCCTTGAATGACACCAGAAGCTTAGCCAATTGTTGAAGTCAATCATTTTGCCCTTGTACTGTGGTAACATTCTGGGTGATAGCTGGATGCTACTCAGGGCTAGGGTCATACCTGCCTGGGCTACAAGATTGGAGAGCTCCTCCATGTCTCTTTTCATGTAGTCCAGGGAGGTATGTCTCAGGTCATTCACACCAACATGGACAATGGCAGAGTCATGTTTGTACTTGTTGTGGAGTGACCTGAGTGCGGGCATTATGTGGCAGATTCTGGCACCTGACAGGCAGCTGACAGTAACTTTCTTGTTATGTAGTCTGATGAGTGGAACTTCAGTGTGCCTGACTATAGAGTCACCCATGACTAGAGTGTCGAGTACGTTGTTATGCCTTATGCGCTGTGGTTGAATGGCAGACTGTGTTTGTGGGCTATGTGTCATTTGGGTTGTGTTGGGGGGTGGAGGTTGCATGCGTTTCTGCTTTGGAGGTCTCTGTTGCTTAAGCAGATTTTTATTGAGATCCTCCGTGAATGTAGGTGTATATTTTGGGTTGCTATGTGTGTGTTTTGGTGGTGTAGGTTTTGAGGGACTATGTGATGAGTGTGGTGTGGTGCAAATATTTACCTTCTCCTCTTGACTGTCTAGTCCAGTCCTGGGTGAAGAGAGCTTTGCTTCCAGTTTGGCTATATAAGTGCATCTCTCACAGGTTGTAGTGTCGGGTGGTAGGAGAGGGTTGTCTGTGTACATGCGTCAATTACTGCATTGCCCCAAGATGCCCAGATTCATCAGGTAGACAGGAAAAAACACTGGGAGCTGACCCTTAGATATGCCTGGATAGGTGCTTATTTATTAAGTACTAAAAATTATTTTTCTCTAGACAAGTGAGGAAAATTGAGTGCTGTAGTAATTTGTAGCTTATTTAGTGCTTACAATGAGTTTTGAACAAGTGCTGAGGTCAAATAAACAGATTTGAGTGCTAAAACTAAAAAAATGGTTAGTTCTAAGGGAAAATTTGAAGAGCAGATTGTATGGCGCCAGCTAAGTGGGATGCATAAAGTGTAGTTTTTTAAATATAACAGTATCAAATGAGCAAACTGATTTAAACAAATTAACCACTAAAAAGCTAAAAACTGAGCCCTGTTCCAACAGTCTTTGATCAGACAAGTTCTAACTGCACACTCCTGCCACTAGGGTGCAGGGGAACCTTCTCCAAAAAAAGATGGTCTGGATTAGTGCTCAAGTTATACAAACAACACTAGATTTAGCAGGTCTGAATTTAATCTATGCTACAGCAAACAAGGTGTACCGATTTCAGAAAAAAAAAGTTAAAAATAAGCAGGCACAATAGGCCTTTAACCAGAAACTCCCAGTTTAGAAGGGCAGAATCTACCCTCTCCTCCCACAAGAATGCAGACCACAACTTCTTAATGTAAAATAACTGGCCCAAAGCCCAAGTGCTTAAACCAGAACTAATACACTCTTAGAACAACAGACACTAAGCCTTCAATCAGCAACTCCCAACTTAGAAGGATGTAAGCTACCTGTCCTGCCACAACAGTGCAGACCACAAACCTTCTTAATGAAAAAACAACTGGTCTGAAGCCCAAGTGCTTCAACCAAAGGCTTAGAATAACAGTTACAATTTAATCAAGCTACTAACAAGCAGTAATAAATGCAGCAGAATAAATGCAATAAAGTAAGAAGAAACACAAATACAGTAAAAGCAGGTGAATAAAGTGCAATTTTTTATATAACAATAGAAAACGAGCAAACTGATTTAAACAAATTACCCAATTAACTAGTAAAAAAGCTCAAAACTGAGCACTGTTCCAGCAGTCTTCAATCAGACAAGTTCTAACTGCACACTCCTGCCACTAGGGTGTAGGGGAACCTTCTCCAAAAAAGATGGCCTGGATTAGTGCTCTCAGGTTATACCAACAAAGCTAGATTCAGCATGCTTGAATCTATTCTATGCTACGGCAAACAAGGCACACCAATTTCAGAAAGAAACAGTTCACATAAGCAGCCACAATAATCCTTTAACCAGAAATTCCCAACTCAGAAGGGCCGGATCTAACCTCTCTTCCCACAAGAGTACAGACCACAAACCTTAATGTAAAATAACTGGCGTGAAGCCCAAGTGCTTAAACCAGAACTAATACACTTTGAATAACAGACACTGAGCCTTCAATCAGCAATTCCCAATTTAGAAGGATGTAAGCTACCTGTCCTGCCACAACAGTGCAGACCACAAACCTTCTTAATGTAAAACAACTGGTCTGAAGCCCAAGTGCTTAAACCTCAAGGCTTAGAATAACAGTTACAATTTAATCAGGCTACTACCAAGCAGTAATAAATGCAGCAGAATAAATACAACTGAGTACTTTTAAGAACAGGCAAAAGCAAAATAAAGTGCATTTTTTTTTATTAAAGTACAAGGAGAGAGGAAGGAGGAGCAGATGTTAAAAACCTAAGTGGGTTGGCCTTCTCAAATGTTCTCTGTATTAAGTAGAGTGAACACCAGACTCGGTGGGCTGTCTCAGATCAAATTTGCAGTAGGGCCAACTGCAAAGCCACCAACTATGACAACTCATCAACAATAGGGTGGGAGGGAAGGAGAAAAAACAGTTGCAGGACAGATGTGAAACATAAAATAATGCCAGAAAATATATAAAATAATTCAGCCAGTCAAACAATAATTCAGTCAGGCAAAATTAAGACAATGCAGAACTCTGAAAGGTTAAAATGCCAAGAAATATACTTATCAATCAGCGATATATTTCTAGATTGTTTGAGAATCACACCAGCCGGAACCCAGGAGTTTCCAACAGTGTATGCAAGAATTTACAAACAGGAACTATTTTTAAATCAGCAAGCCTTGAAGCAATCAGATAACACAAAAGCTGTTAGGCCAGTTTTATAAACTCCACCTCAGAAATAGGGGCTAAGCAGTTTCGGGACAGATGAGAAACAAAAAACAATGCCAGAAAATATATAAAATAATTCAGTCAGCAAACAATAATTCAGTCAGGCAAAATTAAGACAACGCAGAACTCTGAAAGGTTAAAATGCCAAGAAATACACTTACCAATTAGTGATATATTTCCAGATTGTTTGAGAATCACACCAGCCAGAACCCAGGAGTTCCCAACAGTGTATGCAAGAATTTACAAACAAAAACTATTTTTAAATCAGCAAGCCTTGAAGAAATCAGATAACACAAAAGCTGTTAGACCAGTTTTATAAACTCCAGCTCAGAAATAGGGGGTAAGCAGTTTCAGGACAGATGAGAAACATAAAACAATGCCAGAAAATATATAAAATAATTCAGTCAGGCAAACAGTAATTCAATCAGGCAAAATTAGGACAATGCAGAACTCTGAAAGGTTAAAATGCCAAGAAATATACTTAACAATCAGCGATATATTTCCAGATTGATTGAGAATCACACCAGCCAGAATGTGTGTGTAACATATATACATTCAATTTTACATTTGTTTGGGCTGTGTTTGGCACTGTGCTTGGTTGTTTGCCTTTCACATTCATGGTCAAAGGTTTGGTTCAGTCCTTTGCCAGAGTTATCTAGCATTGTTAGATCTGCATTTGCTCATCTGTGATGTTCATTGGATATGTGTATATTTTATCCAATGTGTGCTGTGATCCTATGTTATTACCCTGGAACACACAGCTACCATTATTCACACACATCCAGGTATGACAGCCACACAGTTTGTAACATGATATAATGTGATACTGCATAGGAAGATATGTTTTTTCTGCATTTTACCATGGCTGGTATGCATCCCCACCCTGTTTGTCAACTTTCCATTGCCTGTGCTATGCAGTATGCTGTCTGTACAACTTACCTGTCCTTACTGTTTTTTTCCAACCTTTGTCTCTCTTGTGTTGTGCTATTTGTTCCATGGTTATACCTGCTGTGATGACATTCTCCTCCTCTTTCCCTATGTTTGCCTTTCCTTCTATTCTTAAAAAATGGGGCCTATCCCAAAAAAAAAAAAAATTGCCTTGCCCATGCTCCTCTGACTTTCCCTCAGATTTTCCTATTTCAACATCCCTCATGTGTGTCCCTCTTCTTCAACCATGCCCCACATCTTCTTTTCTAGTTCCCATTTTCCTTGGGTGTGTGCGTTGTCTGTTTTCCCACACAAGTCCTGAACCTATTTTTACCAAATGGTAGCTATGGTGATGTGGCTGTGATTGCCCTTCGCCTTAAATTTATTTACTAGAAAATGTACAGATTCTGTCAGAATCCATTATTCCAAGCCAATATATTTTACTAATACATGTATTGTGGAGATATCCGTGGTTGTCTCTCAGTTTACTGTAAAGTGTGTTCTCAACATATATATATATATATATATATATATATATATATATATATATATATATATATATATATATATATATATACATATATATATAGTGCGTGTTTTAAGTTAATGGATAAAATATGGAAATATCCATAGCTGTCTGAGACATTTCTCTTTATGTTAAGAATGCTATGCAGCTTACATTAGGATAGTTGGCATTTTTATTACTTTCTTTATTTTAGGTTATCATAATGGAGTCAGTTACATTCCATACTTTTCCTTGACCTTACTGTACAGATTCTGTTATATATATTTTTATATAACTATCAGGATCCTTGAATTGTGATCATCTTTCCATAACTTTGGTATTGTACAATGTGACTGGACAAACATTACCTATTACCTATGGATTAATTTTGCAGTTCTAAAGTGCACCATTGATACCCTGATACTCCACTGTGCACTGAGCTATTTTGAGTTTCTTGTAGTATATATGCATATTTCAACATTATCCACAAGTTTGTGCTGATATTGACATAATGCACCAGATTCCATGAGCTTTATGGAATCCAGCCCATGAGCAATCATTACCATGATGATGGTGATGATGATGATGCTGACAATGAGTGTGATCATGACCTACCACCATGATGATCTACGACCTTCTCATGCACAGTTTAATGTCTCAGTTTAAGGATGTACCCCCTGCAGTGCAGCTCCCCCTTTTGCTGCACTGCATTGTAAGTAATGGAAAAGGAATCCAATTACCTGGTGTGAGACTGATCCCACAGGCCTCTAATCTTACAGCATCAAAGGCAAGTGTGCTACGTGCTGAGCTACTAATAAGAATAAAGTATAAATATAATAAATACAGAAAGACAGATTATGTAGGGTTACACACATTACATCAATCTTTTTTATCCTGCTTTATTTGAAATTTAATATAAAACATTAGACTGAAAAAAAAACATTTCCATTGAATGCTGCAAAAATTTGAGTAACTGCAGGCTGCTGTTTTTTATCAGTGTGGGTGATCAATGTGCTCCATTGAGTTACGCTGACTGTTTGCATATGGTATTTGTTTTTACTGAAATCTGGCATAGTGAGTTAAGGAATTTTTACCTTTTTTCCACTGTTGTGTGATCTTGGAGTTAGTACATATAGATAGTAGGGGCTGGGTGGGCAGTATGTTGGGTGGGTTTGCCTCTCTGCAAAAATATTGTTTTGGGTGTTTCTGAAATTGTTTTCATGGGTTTGCTTGCTTCCATGAATCCTCACAGTTTCAAAGTTATCTGTTTTGATATGTTACTGTTTGATGTAATCTATACCAAACCAATGATATAAATCCTGTGTGTGTGCTTGTGTGTGTGTGTGTGTGTGTGTGTGTGTGTGTGTGTGTGTGTGTGTGTGTGTGTCTGTGTGTGTGTGTCTGTGTGTGTGTGTGTGTGTTTGTCTGTGTTAGATATATATTGTGGGAGAAACTAAATTGGTGATGCCTACTGACAACTTATCATAGTAGTAAAATAATGCAGCAGTATAGTTAATGTAGGTCACCTAAAAATATCTAGGAGAATTTATGAATCTATGTAAGGAAAAACAAGAGCCTGCCTGGGGATTTACTCACAAGGTACTAGGTGACTATTTCTGGATTTATTCAAGGAATACAGGCCTGCATGTGCCATAGCTCCAGGTATAACCCTGATACAGGTATTACACCTAACATTAATCAGTGGGTGTGTTGGTCAATGATCTGCAGGTCAGTGATCCAAACCAATCCAGTCACAAACAGTTGCTGCTCACTGCCTTGTGGCAATGGTGAGTGTGCTGAATGGACTGCATGACTATGTCTACCACCTGCATGGCCTGTGGGGTGATATGCTGTGCCTGCACAGTGCCATGGAGTGTAGGGACAAGAAACAGGCAGTGCTGCTCAAGTCACTTGGGGCTAACACTGCATCCAACACAGTAACTTTCTTCTGTCTACCTCTGCAAGCCATGTTGTCAATAGCATTTGGAAGGTCTATATGTGAGGTGACCAGTTATAGGCTGAGCATACCCAGATGATAGTGACTATCCCTGAGACAGCAGCACAGAAGACATCATTCCTGGATATGGACAACATGGGGAGATTCCTCAAGATTGGAGGCATGCACTTATTAAACCTGTCTTTAAGGGAAAGGCAAGTAGGACAAACCCAGAATCATATAGACTCTTAAGTCTACTTTCATGTTGTGGAAAAATAATGGAGACAGTAAAACTGGATAAATTATTGTCAGAACTGGATAGGTTGGGACTTGAAACCATATATCATGCATATGTTGAAAATAGATATATTACTACCTGTAACATGATGTTCTATAACAATATAATAACAGCTATGAATGAAACATTGTACTTCCGCGGTGGTGCAGCGGTAGCGTTGTTGCCTCACAGCAAGAGGTTCTTCCGTTCGATTCTCGGCTGGAGTGCGGGGAGTGCCTTCTATGTGTAGTCTGCATGTCCTCCCTGTAGTTGGGTGGGTGTTCGAAAGACATGCGTAAATGGGCGTGCCTTCATTGAAGGTTGAATGTTGAACTAGCACCTCAGCGTTCGTGAAAATCTACTGCCAATCATTAGCAGACCGGAGTTCCGCTGTGGCAAACCCTAACCGGGAAAAGCCGAAAGACATACAACAACAACAACAACAACATGAATGAAACATTGTGCTGTGATGTGATTTATATAGATTTAACTTCAGCATTTGACAGGGTCATGCACAAAACACTTATCAATAAATTAGTACAACTAGGTATTGATGTACTGTTGATAAGATGGATAGCTGCATGGCTTACAAATGGGACATGGCAAGTATCACACACCAGCTGGACAGGTGAAATCCTTGGTTACAGTCAAGTGTCCCACAGGGCTCTGTACTAGGCCCTTACTTATTTAGATTGTATCTTTCAGACCTTACTTTTTCATCTGAGGTGTTCTACAGTCTATATGCTGATGACCTGAAGTTGGGTAAACTGATTACAAGTGTTACAGATAAGGCATGTCTGCAAAATATGGACTGCATAGAGTCCAGAGACTGCAGGCACCACAGTGGACATCATCGGTGTTCAGAACACAGTAGTTACACTCCACCACTGAAGGATGTGATCCCTGACTCCCCAAAACCTGACACCAGACTTTGTGGCTACTACATTCACATCTATGACCTTGCCATATGAGAGTGTTGCTGTCACCTGTCAGTGTCACTCCTACCTGTGCAAGTGATCATAACTGTGTCCTACTTACCCTCTAACCTATGTTTATAAGCTGATGCCTGATGGACAGCATGACCCATCCATGCACTGTATTGAATATATTCGATATGACATCACATGCATCATTTTATTCTGTGTTGTTCATATCATGACTTAAAGCTGTGAACCACATCACCTTTTTGCCAGTGCCATGATGTAATAGACCTGTCTTTGTCTCACATGTAGTACAACTGCTGATTATTCATCCTCTGAATATCTACCCTGTTCCTGAGCTTCTGTTCTGCAGCTATGGTGGGCTCTTATGGAATGTTTCCCTGCTGCTGTAGCTGTATCTACAGTGCTATCTCATGCAACATGGTATACACAATAAAGATTTGGCTATTAATTTCAATCAGTGTTGCAGAGCCTCTCCAGTCACATCAAATCAGTAGAAGCATCTATTCAGCTGGCCAAAAACATGTTCCATCATGTTTCATGTTTCTGTGTGTGTACACTGTTGTATTCCATCTCTGCTAAGATCTGAGAATTGCAGACAGGGGTCATCAGCTTTGGCTTCAGTGCATATCCAGTATCTTATGTAACACACAACAGTAATTCGTTATATGTAGCCTAACAATAATTGCACATGCTGGCCTTTGTAAACATCCACATGTACACCTACCAACTAGATGACCCTGTGGGAACTTCTCTTGCATGAACTGTTTGTATAGGTCAGACATGTACAATATTTGTGAATCATGTTAACTTCTTGAGTGGTGTGCAGATACATTATAGGTGATGCTTTGAGCAGTAGACACCATCGGGCAGTAGAGGAAGAGAAAGCCTTTCTTGTTGATGTATCTGACACCCCATGGTAGAGATAAGGCATTGATGATAATGGTGTGCAATCAGGGGTTCCCAGGACCTCAGGTAACCATGCTATGCAGTAAAGTGCCTGCAGAATGGTGGTTCTCTGTTCTTCAGTTCTTGAGAACCATATATGCTTCTCTATATGCTGCATAATAATGTCAAGGAACTGCTAGAAAAAAGTGCCCCAGGGCCATTAGCCTAGTAACTTCCTATGATCTTATGATCCTGTGATTACATTGCAATGATATTCAGAGCATATCCCCATACATCACTCAAAGGTCCATGAGGATATGACAGTTAATATTTCAGGCACAAGTTCCTGCATAAATGTTCACTATATAACTCACACCTCTGTCATATGGGAGCAATACATTAAAACATAACTATTATTACAAATGTAATACAAAATACACCAAAGAACCTGTGACTCTGCAATAGGATTTCAACAGGTTTAAAATGGCCCAATATATATATATATATATATATATATATATATATATATATATATATATATATATATATATATATATATATATATATATATATATATATATATATATATATATATATATATATATATATATATATATATATATATGTATGTATATATATATATATATATATATATATATATATATATAAACATAAATATAAATATATATATATATATATATATATATATATATATATATATATTGCAATACTTATACCACATGGATATCAGCAGCACCAATCAGGGGTTTGACCAAGTAATGATACATTCATGATAAATATTTTCATAATTAATTCATTGTTTAGTCATTTTGATTACAAAGTTTCATGTCTAGAATGAAACTAAGCTTCCTTATGCAATAAAACATCAGAAGCATTACTATACAAAATACTAATTCCAACATTTATATATTACAAAAAAAACTTTAAGAACTCATAACTGGAGATATTTTTGTTCAAAATGAATGGCGACTGGGCATTTCTGTAACTTATTTCTGCCGTCCCTAATATGTTCCAACATATACTCCCTCACTGGGTGTATTGTATGACCTGTACAAAATAGGTTATAGGGACATTTTAGGCAGTATACTACTGTCTGCTGATAGCAATCAAAAACTATAGGTCTGCAGTCAAGTACAGTAGCAATTACAAATACTATAGCCTTTCTTTCATCATTAGTTCTTTCTAATATGTCCTCAAGCACTACCCAGTCTGAACTCTTTGGCAAGAAAGCAGCACTGCAAATATGCAAGAAAAGCTGTGCAGCATGAACTTTCTGGCAGCATAATGCAGTACAAACAAAGTGTGAATAGTACAGTCAAGTCTGAGAAGGATATTAATTGCAAGTCACAATGCAGGCTTCTCTGAACATGATGTTACCCCTAGGGATAACCAGTGAATATACAGGGTATGTGCCTAAACTACTATTCTCATTGCAGAAAGCTACTGTGCATTTAACAGTATAATGTGAAACTTTACCTTTTTCACTGCATAGTACATTTAATGGTGATGTTCCTTAGTGCCATCTTAGTTAAGCAAAACTGTAAAACTGAAACTTTGGGTCATTGTGGGGGTGGGGGGTCCCACAACTTCCATGCAGGGGATTCATACATAAAACAACCACCTGCAGAATCACATAGTCTAAGATTGGGTTGTGTTTTTTATTTTTTAAATGGGTCTTTACTGAAGTCTTAATCAGCCATATGAATAGCATAGTATGATGCAGTTTTATCACTTCATTGTTTTCAATGTTATTTTCTAACTGAATCTTGGTAAAACTACCAACACTTCAATGAAATGAAAGCATGTTTTTAGTCTTTCCAAAGAAAAATAGTTGCATCACTATAGAATAAGAACGTTTAGGTAAGAAAAGCACTCCATTTCACAAGCAGAGCGTCTAGATTGGGTGGTGACAGGTAACTCTGAGGCTTCTGAATAATGTCTCTCTTCCATTATAAAAGGGAAAGCAATTGCACTGTCGTCTGACATAACGGGGAGAGGTACACGTTTCTTTTTTTAAAGTTTTTATTGGATTTTCAGTTTGTAAAATAATCACAATATTTAAAGTCAGAGATTTTAGAACATAATAAAGGAAAAAATTCAATTAAACCTCACACACAAAAGAAAAAGAAAAACTACTTAAAAAGTGTCCACTAACCATCAAGTCATTCAAGTTATTATACATTACATTAAATCTAAAATGCACTTGTCAAGCAGATCTCTAAGTTTTGTCCAAGCATTGTAGCAAGAGTTAATCCTGGTTGTTCTTGACTTAACTGAATGATTTCCAAGTGACAGACGTAAATTGCAATAGTTATAAATTATCTGAAGGAGGGTGTAGATTCATTCTTCAAATTCTGAGCTATATCTTTCTCATTATAGATAGTATAGACCACAAAATTCAATATTTCATTTTTAACACATATACAAATAGGAGTGTTAAAAAGGATTACTGATTTAGGCAAAACAAATTTATCTAAAAAAGCACTTAAAAAGAGATCAGTGTTATTCCAATAAAGTGTTAAGACAGTACAGTCAAAAAACATGTGTTGCCACTCCGCTTAAAGTTCTTGTTTACATCTCCAGCACACTTGTTTCTCCTTGAACATTAATTAAATTTTATATGGTGTGAAGAAAGATCTATGCAAAAATTTCCAAGTAAAGAGATTCAATCTAAGAGATGAAGTTTTATGTTTAGAAGACATTAAAATTATTTTTATTATCTTCTTCACCCAGATGTCTATTATTAATTCGGGTAAAATAGTTCTAATAATTGTCATTGCAAGTTTTTGTTTCTCTCCTCACAACTCTATATAATTTAGATAAGAGACCCTGTTCTAATATATTTTGTTGCATTAAGAATATTAGATAATTCAATTAATTTTGGGATATGATCTTTTATCCTTAATTGCATTAACTTAATGTCCCCTTCTACATGTTATCTGCAAGATTGTACATCTAGCCACATTTATCTAAACTATCCACCAGATTCTCCAAAGCTTGCACAGCGTGCATGATTAGTGTCAGATGAAATATTGCCAATATGGCGGCCGAGTGATCCACCTATGTGCAATTCTGATGTGTGAGAGTGCTGTAACACTAGTGCTGTACGCTCCCAGCCACTGTATGCAAATCATCTCATTTGCAGGTGAAAACCATGCAAATGCGGTAAATTTACCATCCAGGAAGCAGGAATAAAGGCATGCAGGACTAGCGTAATATGTAGAAATGCCCTTGGTTAGTAACCGAGCACGGAACTGCAAACTCCAAAACAGAGCTATGACAGCTCCAAATACAGGCTGCATAGCAGTGAGGAAGCATGCCAATGGCCAAGTAGAAGGCCATTGGCATTGCAAAATGTTTAAAAAATATATATATATATTTTTTTCTTCGTCGATCTCACCTGTTTAAGCAAAGGGCAGGGGGGGATAATAAAATAAACCTAAAATAAGCATTCTAGCTAAAAGCAGTAGTCTGCCATGCAAGTCAATGGCAGGCAGAAGACAACCTGGCCAGTGAGCAGTGATTGCTAAGGGGGGAGGCTTAGTGTGGGACATGTAACGATGCATTAGCAGGCAATCTAATGCAAATGAGGTGAAGGATAGTGAATCCCAGTTTTTCCCAGGGTGTGAGGCAGGTCCCAAGAGTGTAAGAATATAAATAGCTGGGTGCAAGACTAGGATATAGGTGACATCATGGGGGGTGTCAGGCATACTGTAAGTGGGTTGGAGCCCTGTGGCTCGGGATTGCTCCTAGCTTAGCATAGGGATATGTCTAAACCTGCCTAGCACTCTAGACAAAGTGTAAGCAGGTGTGCAAACCATGCACCAGGTTTTACAGGAAGAAAAAAGAAGTTAAACCAGGAAGTAGCAGCTCTGTGCACATTTGAACAGGGAGGCATTGGGAAGGGAAAACAGTAGTAGGAAGGTAATCAAGGAGAACTAGCTGAGCTGACAGGTGAAATGTATGAGAATAGCTAATTACACAGGCAGCAGACCAGCCCAGCCCAGAACACTACTATAAACTAAGCAAACTCTTTCCCCTCTGTTTTTTCCACACTCTACACCACCGGTGTATAGAAGTGGGGAAATTTTAACAAACAAACCTACAAAAGGAGAAGGGCTGCAGAAGGCAATGTAGAACAACATGTGCAAGAGGCTGAGGGTGGTGAGGATGTGAATGCTGCTGAACAACCCACAGTGAGGAGAGAGAGAAGAGTGTAAAGACCCAGGGTAACCTATCAGGGGCTAAATGAGCTGGAGATAGTGGAGCACTATAGGGTGGACAGAGACCTCCTACAGCAAACTGTTGAGCTGTGCCGGCCACACCTGACATACCAAACTGGCCGAGGGGAACCCATCCCAGTGGATACCAAGGTATGTGTAGGCCTAGGTATACTAGCCACAGGTACCTCCCAAAGCACAACTGGGGATATCATGGGGATCTCACAGGCATCAGCATCCAGAGTACTCCACCAGTACCTGGATCCCATGTCAGCACATGCCAGTGAGCATGTATTTCCTCAACACACGTGAGGTGTTGACCAGCAATATGCATCTCTTCCACCAAATAGGATAATACCCTGGGGTAGTGGGTGCTATAGACTGCAAGCACTTATGCATCAAAGCAGCATCTGGTGAGCAGGGTAGGGCCTACATGAACCGCAGGTGCATCCCCTCCATCAACTGCCAGGTCGTATGTGATGTCCAGGGCATTATAATGAATGTGTGTGCTGGCTGCCCTGGTTGCTATGACGATTCACACATATGGCATCTGACAAAGCTGTACCACAGATTTGCCAGTGTGGACATCCCCTATAGTCACCTAGTGGGGGATGCTGGGTACCCACTGGAGCCGTGGCTGAGGACATCCATCAGAAATGCACACACACCTGAACAAAAACGTCATAATGAGGCACACGCACAGGCCAGACATATAACAGAGCATGTGTTCGGGATGCTCAGGTCACGGTTCCGGTGTTTGGACACATCCAGTGGAGCCTTGCAGTATTCACCAGCTACATGTACCTAATTGTTATGGTATGTGCTATGCTACACAATAGGATCCTGTGAAAACAGCTACAGCAGGAACAGCATGGGGCAGGGCCATACAGCCCCCCCACCAATGCCAAGGCCTGTATAGGCAGAGAGTGACTCAGAGGAGGAACGACCTGAGTCTGCTCCAGTAGGCAGAAGGAGGCATGCCCAATATGCCCTGGCATTGGCAAAGAGGCAATGCATAGCATATGCACTGACACAGTAGGGACTCAGGGAATGATACCACTCTCTCACTCACACAGAGAGTAAAAGGGATGCCAAACATGACTCTACCTGTGCTCAACCATGTATAGGGAGTGTACTATGAGCATCCAGCATATGCAGCCCTCCAGCACCATCCTCAAGTCTGGCACACCCTCAAGGTAAGTCAATCAACCTACCAGAAACTCCCAGTTTAGAAGGGCAGAATCTACCCTCTCCTCCCACAAGAATGCAGACCACAACTTCTTAATGTAAAATAACTGGCCCAAAGCCCAAGTGCTTAAACCAGAACTAATACACTCTTAGAACAACAGACACTAAGCCTTCAATCAGCAACTCCCAACTTAGAAGGATGTAAGCTACCTGTCCTGCCACAACAGTGCAGACCACAAACCTTCTTAATGAAAAAACAACTGGTCTGAAGCCCAAGTGCTTCAACCAAAGGCTTAGAATAACAGTTACAATTTAATCAAACTACTAACAAGCAGTAATAAATGCAGCAGAATAAATGCAATAAAGTAAGAAGAAACACAAATACAGTAAAAGCAGGTGAATAAAGTGCAATTTTTTATATAACAATAGAAAACGAGCAAACTGATTTAAACAAATTACCCAATTAACTAGTAAAAAAGCTCAAAACTGAGCACTGTTCCAGCAGTCTTCAATCAGACAAGTTCTAACTGCACACTCCTGCCACTAGGGTGTAGGGGAACCTTCTCCAAAAAAGATGGCCTGGATTAGTGCTCTCAGGTTATACCAACAAAGCTAGATTCAGCATGCTTGAATCTATTCTATGCTATGGCAAACAAGGCACACCAATTTCAGAAAGAAACAGTTCACATAAGCAGCCACAATAATCCTTTAACCAGAAATTCCCAACTCAGAAGGGCCGGATCTAACCTCTCTTCCCACAAGAGTACAGACCACAAACCTTAATGTAAAATAACTGGCGTGAAGCCCAAGTGCTTAAACCAGAACTAATACACTTTGAATAACAGACACTGAGCCTTCAATCAGCAATTCCCAATTTAGAAGGATGTAAGCTACCTGTCCTGCCACAACAGTGCAGACCACAAACCTTCTTAAAGTAAAACAACTGGTCTGAAGCCCAAGTGCTTAAACCTCAAGGCTTAGAATAACAGTTACAATTTAATCAGGCTACTACCAAGCAGTAATAAATGCAGCAGAATAAATACAACTGAGTACTTTTAAGAACAGGCAAAAGCAAAATAAAGTGCATTTTTTTTTTATTAAAGTACAAGGAGAGAGGAAGGAGGAGCAGATGTTAAAAACCTAAGTGGGTTGGCCTTCTCAAATGTTCTCTGTATTAAGTAGAGTGAACACCAGACTGGGAGGGGTGTCTCAGATCAAATTTGCAGTAGGGGCGGCCAACTGCAAAGCCACCAACTATGACAACTCATCAACAATAGGGTGGGAGGGAAGGAGAAAAAACAGTTGCAGGACAGATGTGAAACATAAAATAATGCCAGAAAATATATAAAATAATTCAGCCAGTCAAACAATAATTCAGTCAGGCAAAATTAAGACAATGCAGAACTCTGAAAGGTTAAAATGCCAAGAAATATACTTATCAATCAGCGATATATTTCTAGATTGTTTGAGAATCACACCAGCCGGAACCCAGGAGTTTCCAACAGTGTATGCAAGAATTTACAAACAGGAACTATTTTTAAATCAGCAAGCCTTGAAGCAATCAGATAACACAAAAGCTATTAGGCCAGTTTTATAAACTCCACCTCAGAAATAGGGGCTAAGCAGTTTCGGGACAGATGAGAAACAAAAAACAATGCCAGAAAATATATAAAATAATTCAGTCAGCAAACAATAATTCAGTCAGGCAAAATTAAGACAACGCAGAACTCTGAAAGGTTAAAATGCCAAGAAATATACTTACCAATTAGTGATATATTTCCAGATTGTTTGAGAATCACACCAGCCAGAACCCAGGAGTTCCCAACAGTGTATGCAAGAATTTACAAACAAAAACTATTTTTAAATCAGCAAGCCTTGAAGAAATCAGATAACACAAAAGCTGTTAGACCAGTTTTATAAACTCCAGCTCAGAAATAGGGGGTAAGCAGTTTCAGGACAGATGAGAAACATAAAACAATGCCAGAAAATATATAAAATAATTCAGTCAGGCAAACAGTAATTCAATCAGGCAAAATTAGGACAATGCAGAACTCTGAAAGGTTAAAATGCCAAGAAATATACTTAACAATCAGCGATATATTTCCAGATTGATTGAGAATCACACCAGCCAGAATGTGTGTGTAACATATATACATTCAATTTTACATTTGTTTGGGCTGTGTTTGGCACTGTGCTTGGTTGTTTGCCTTTCACATTCATGGTCAAAGGTTTGGTTCAGTCCTTTGCCAGAGTTATCTAGCATTGTTAGATCTGCATTTGCTCATCTGTGATGTTCATTGGATATGTGTATATTTTATCCAATGTGTGCTGTGATCCTATGTTATTACCCTGGAACACACAGCTACCATTATTCACACACATCCAGGTATGACAGCCACACAGTTTGTAACATGATATAATGTGATACTGCATAGGAAGATATGTTTTTTCTGCATTTTACCATGGCTGGTATGCATCCCCACCCTGTTTGTCAACTTTCCATTGCCTGTGCTATGCAGTATGCTGTCTGTACAACTTACCTGTCCTTACTGTTTTTTTCCAACCTTTGTCTCTCTTGTGTTGTGCTATTTGTTCCATGGTTATACCTGCTGTGATGACATTCTCCTCCTCTTTCCCTATGTTTGCCTTTCCTTCTATTCTTAAAAAATGGGGCCTATCCCAAAAAAAAAAAAATGCCTTGCCCATGCTCCTCTGACTTTCCCTCAGATTTTCCTATTTCAACATCCCTCATGTGTGTCCCTCTTCTTCAACCATGCCCCACATCTTCTTTTCTAGTTCCCATTTTCCTTGGGTGTGTGCGTTGTCTGTTTTCCCACACAAGTCCTGAACCTATTTTTACCAAATGGTAGCTATGGTGATGTGGCTGTGATTGCCCTTCGCCTTAAATTTATTTACTAGAAAATGTACAGATTCTATCAGAATCCATTATTCCAAGCCAATATATTTTACTAATACATGTATTGTGGAGATATCCGTGGTTGTCTCTCAGTTTACTGTAAAGTGTGTTCTCAACATATATATATATATATATATATATATATATATATATATATATATATATATATATATATATACATATATATATAGTGCGTGTTTTAAATTAATGGATAAAATATGGAAATATCCATAGCTGTCTGAGACATTTCTCTTTATGTTAAGAATGCTATGCAGCTTACATTAGGATAGTTGGCATTTTTATTACTTTCTTTATTTTAGGTTATCATAATGGAGTCAGTTACATTCCGTACTTTTCCTTGACCTTACTGTACAGATTCTGTTATATATATTTTTATATAACTATCAGGATCCTTGAATTGTGATCATCTTTCCATAACTTTGGTATTGTACAATGTGACTGGACAAACATTACCTATTACCTATGGATTAATTTTGCAGTTCTAAAGTGCACCATTGATACCCTGATACTCCACTGTGCACTGAGCTATTTTGAGTTTCTTGTAGTATATATGCATATTTCAACATTATCCACAAGTTTGTGCTGATATTGACATAATGCACCAGATTCCATGAGCTTTATGGAATCCAGCCCATGAGCAATCATTACCATGATGATGGTGATGATGATGATGCTGACAATGAGTGTGATCATGACCTACCACCATGATGATCTACGACCTTCTCATGCACAGTTTAATGTCTCAGTTTAAGGATGTACCCCCTGCAGTGCAGCTCCCCTTTGCTGCACTGCATTGTAAGTAATGGAAAAGGAATCCAATTACCTGGTGTGAGACTGATCCCACAGGCCTCTAATCTTACAGCATCAAAGGCAAGTGTGCTACGTGCTGAGCTACTAATAAGAATAAAGTATAAATATAATAAATACAGAAAGACAGATTATGTAGGGTTACACACATTACATCAATCTTTTTTATCCTGCTTTATTTGAAATTTAATATAAAACATTAGACTGAAAAAAAAACATTTCCATTGAATGCTGCAAAAATTTGAGTAACTGCAGGCTGCTGTTTTTTATCAGTGTAGGTGATCAATGTGCTCCATTGAGTTACGCTGACTGTTTGCATATGGTATTTGTTTTTACTGAAATCTGGCATAGTGAGTTAAGGAATTTTTACCTTTTTTCCACTGTTGTGTGATCTTGGAGTTAGTACATATAGATAGTAGGGGCTGGGTGGGCAGTATGTTGGGTGGGTTTGCCTCTCTGCAAAAATATTGTTTTGGGTGTTTCTGAAATTGTTTTCATGGGTTTGCTTGCTTCCATGAATCCTCACAGTTTCAAAGTTATCTGTTTTGATATGTTACTGTTTGATGTAATCTATACCAAACCAATGATATAAATCCTGTGTGTGTGCTTGTGTGTGTGTGTGTGTGTGTGTGTGTGTGTGTGTGTGTGTGTGTGTGTGTGTGTGTGTGTGTGTCTGTGTGTGTGTGTCTGTGTGTGTGTGTGTGTGTGTTTGTCTGTGTTAGATATATATTGTGGGAGAAACTAAATTGGTGATGCCTACTGACAACTTATCATAGTAGTAAAATAATGCAGCAGTATAGTTAATGTAGGTCACCTAAAAATATCTATGAGAATTTATGAATCTATGTAAGGAAAAACAAGAGCCTGCCTGGGGATTTACTCACAAGGTACTAGGTGACTATTTCTGGATTTATTCAAGGAATACAGGCCTGCATGTGCCATAGCTCCAGGTATAACCCTGATACAGGTATTACACCTAACATTAATCAGTGGGTGTGTTGGTCAGTGATCTGCAGGTCAGTGATCCAAACCAATCCAGTCACAAACAGTTGCTGCTCACTGCCTTGTGGCAATGGTGAGTGTGCTGAATGGACTGCATGACTATGTCTACCACCTGCATGGCCTGTGGGGTGATATGCTGTGCCTGCACAGTGCCATGGAGTGTAGGGACAAGAAACAGGCAGTGCTGCTCAAGTCACTTGGGGCTAACACTGCATCCAACACAGTAACTTTCTTCTGTCTACCTCTGCAAGCCATGTTGTCAATAGCATTTGGAAGGTCTATATGTGAGGTGACCAGTTATAGGCTGAGCATACCCAGATGATAGTGACTATCCCTGAGACAGCAGCACAGAAGACATCATTCCTGGATATGGACAACATGGGGAGATTCCTCAAGATTGGAGGCATGCACTTATTAAACCTGTCTTTAAGGGAAAGGCAAGTAGGACAAACCCAGAATCATATAGACTCTTAAGTCTACTTTCATGTTGTGGAAAAATAATGGAGACAGTAAAACTGGATAAATTATTGTCAGAACTGGATAGGTTGGGACTTGAAACCATATATCATGCATATGTTGAAAATAGATATATTACTACCTGTAACATGATGTTCTATAACAATATAATAACAGCTATGAATGAAACATTGTACTTCCACGGTGGTGCAGCGGTAGCGTTGTTGCCTCACAGCAAGAGGTTCTTCCGTTCGATTCTCGGCTGGAGTGCGGGGAGTACCTTCTATGTGTAGTCTGCATGTCCTCCCTGTAGTTGGGTGGGTGTTCGAAAGACATGCGTAAATGGGCGTGCCTTCATTGAAGGTTGAATGTTGAACTAGCACCTCAGCGTTCGTGAAAATCTACTGCCAATCATTAGCAGACCGGAGTTCCGCTGTGGCAAACCCTAACCGGGAAAAGCCGAAAGACATACAACAACAACAACAACAACATGAATGAAACATTGTGCTGTGATGTGATTTATATAGATTTAACTTCAGCATTTGACAGGGTCATGCACAAAACACTTATCAATAAATTAGTACAACTAGGTATTGATGTACTGTTGATAAGATGGATAGCTGCATGGCTTACAAATGGGACATGGCAAGTATCACACACCAGCTGGACAGGTGAAATCCTTGGTTACAGTCAAGTGTCCCACAGGGCTCTGTACTAGGCCCTTACTTATTTAGATTGTATCTTTCAGACCTTACTTTTTCATCTGAGGTGTTCTACAGTCTATATGCTGATGACCTGAAGTTGGGTAAACTGATTACAAGTGTTACAGATAAGGCATGTCTGCAAAATATGGACTGCATAGAGTCCAGAGACTGCAGGCACCACAGTGGACATCATCGGTGTTCAGAACACAGTAGTTACACTCCACCACTGAAGGATGTGATCCCTGACTCCCCAAAACCTGACACCAGACTTTGTGGCTACTACATTCACATCTATGACCTTGCCATATGAGAGTGTTGCTGTCACCTGTCAGTGTCACTCCTACCTGTGCAAGTGATCATAACTGTGTCCTACTTACCCTCTAACCTATGTTTATAAGCTGATGCCTGATGGACAGCATGACCCATCCATGCACTGTATTGAATATATTCGATATGACATCACATGCATCATTTTATTCTGTGTTGTTCATATCATGACTTAAAGCTGTGAACCACATCACCTTTTTGCCAGTGCCATGATGTAATAGACCTGCCTTTGTCTCACATGTAGTACAACTGCTGATTATTCATCCTCTGAATATCTACCCTGTTCCTGAGCTTCTGTTCTGCAGCTATGGTGGGCTCTTATGGAATGTTTCCCTGCTGCTGTAGCTGTATCTACAGTGCTATCTCATGCAACATGGTATACACAATAAAGATTTGGCTATTAATTTCAATCAGTGTTGCAGAGCCTCTCCAGTCACATCAAATCAGTAGAAGCATCTATTCAGCTGGCCAAAAACATGTTCCATCATGTTTCATGTTTCTGTGTGTGTACACTGTTGTATTCCATCTCTGCTAAGATCTGAGAATTGCAGACAGGGGTCATCAGCTTTGGCTTCAGTGCATATCCAGTATCTTATGTAACACACAACAGTAATTTGTTATATGTAGCCTAACAATAATTGCACATGCTGGCCTTTGTAAACATCCACATGTACACCTACCAACTAGATGACCCTGTGGGAACTTCTCTTGCATGAACTGTTTGTATAGGTCAGACATGTACAATATTTGTGAATCATGTTAACTTCTTGAGTGGTGTGCAGATACATTATAGGTGATGCTTTGAGCAGTAGACACCATCGGGCAGTAGAGGAAGAGAAAGCCTTTCTTGTTGATGTATCTGACACCCCATGGTAGAGATAAGGCATTGATGATAATGGTGTGCAATCAGGGGTTCCCAGGACCTCAGGTAACCATGCTATGCAGTAAAGTGCCTGCAGAATGGTGGTTCTCTGTTCTTCAGTTCTTGAGAACCATATATGCTTCTCTATATGCTGCATAATAATGTCAAGGAACTGCTAGAAAAAAAGTGCCCCAGGGCCATTAGCCTAGTAACTTCCTATGATCTTATGATCCTGTGATTACATTGCAATGATATTCAGAGCATATCCCCATACATCACTCAAAGGTCCATGAGGATATGACAGTTAATATTTCAGGCACAAGTTCCTGCATAAATGTTCACTATATAACTCACACCTCTGTCATATGGGAGCAATACATTAAAACATAACTATTATTACAAATGTAATACAAAATACACCAAAGAACCTGTGACTCTGCAATAGGATTTCAACAGGTTTAAATGGCTATATATATATATATATATATATATATATATATATATATATATATATATATATATATATATATATATATATATATATATATATATATATATATATATATATATATATATATATATATATATATATATGTATATATATATATATATATATATATATATATATATATATATATATATATATATATATATATATATATATATATATATATATTGCAATACTTATACCACATGGATATCAGCAGCACCAATCAGGGTTTGACCAAGTAATGATACATTCATGATAAATATTTTCATAATTAATTCATTGTTTAGTCATTTTGATTACAAAGTTTCATGTCTAGAATGAAACTAAGCTTCCTTATGCAATAAAACATCAGAAGCATTACTATACAAAATACTAATTCCATCATTTATATATTACAAAAAAAACTTTAAGAACTCATAACTGGAGATATTTTTGTTCAAAATGAATGGCGACTGGGCATTTCTGTAACTTATTTCTGCCGTCCCTAATATGCTCCAACATATACTCCCTCACTGGGTGTATTGTATGACCTGTACAAAATAGGTTATAGGGACATTTTAGGCAGTATACTACTGTCTGCTGATAGCAATCAAAAACTATAGGTCTGCAGTCAAGTACAGTAGCAATTACAAATACTATAGCCTTTCTTTCATCATTAGTTCTTTCTAATATGTCCTCAAGCACTACCCAGTCTGAACTCTTTGGCAAGAAAGCAGCACTGCAAATATGCAAGAAAAGCTGTGCAGCATGAACTTTCTGGCAGCATAATGCAGTACAAACAAAGTGTGAATAGTACAGTCAAGTCTGAGAAGGATATTAATTGCAAGTCACAATGCAGGCTTCTCTGAACATGATGTTACCCCTAGGGATAACCAGTGAATATACAGGGTATGTGCCTAAACTACTATTCTCATTGCAGAAAGCTACTGTGCATTTAACAGTATAATGTGAAACTTTACCTTTTTCACTGCATAGTACATTTAATGGTGATGTTCCTTAGTGCCATCTTAGTTAAGCAAAACTGTAAAACTGAAACTTTGGGTCATTGTGGGGGTGGGGGGTCCCACAACTTCCATGCAGGGGATTCATACATAAAACAACCACCTGCAGAATCACATAGTCTAAGATTGGGTTGTGTTTTTTATTTTTTAAATGGGTCTTTACTGAAGTCTTAATCAGCCATATGAATAGCATAGTATGATGCAGTTTTATCACTTCATTGTTTTCAATGTTATTTTCTAACTGAATCTTGGTAAAACTACCAACACTTCAATGAAATGAAAGCATGTTTTTAGTCTTTCCAAAGAAAAATAGTTGCATCACTATAGAATAAGAACGTTTAGGTAAGAAAAGCACTCCATTTCACAAGCAGAGCGTCTAGATTGGGTGGTGACAGGTAACTCTGAGGCTTCTGAATAATGTCTCTCTTCCATTATAAAAGGGAAAGCAATTGCACTGTCGTCTGACATAACGGGGAGAGGTACACGTTTCTTTTTTTAAAGTTTTTATTGGATTTTCAGTTTGTAAAATAATCACAATATTTAAAGTCAGAGATTTTAGAACATAATAAAGGAAAAAATTCAATTAAACCTCACACACAAAAGAAAAAGAAAAACTACTTAAAAAGTGTCCACTAACCATCAAGTCATTCAAGTTATTATACATTACATTAAATCTAAAATGCACTTGTCAAGCAGATCTCTAAGTTTTGTCCAAGCATTGTAGCAAGAGTTAATCCTGGTTGTTCTTGACTTAACTGAATGATTTCCAAGTGACAGACGTAAATTGCAATAGTTATAAATTATCTGAAGGAGGGTGTAGATTCATTCTTCAAATTCTGAGCTATATCTTTCTCATTATAGATAGTATAGACCACAAAATTCAATATTTCATTTTTAACACATATACAAATAGGAGTGTTAAAAAGGATTACTGATTTAGGCAAAACAAACTTATCTAAAAAAGCACTTAAAAAGAGATCAGTGTTATTCCAATAAAGTGTTAAGACAGTACAGTCAAAAAACATGTGTTGCCACTCCGCTTAAAGTTCTTGTTTACATCTCCAGCACACTTGTTTCTCCTTGAACATTAATTAAATTTTATATGGTGTGAAGAAAGATCTATGCAAAAATTTCCAAGTAAAGAGATTCAATCTAAGAGATGAAGTTTTATGTTTAGAAGACATTAAAATTATTTTTATTATCTTCTTCACCCAGATGTCTATTATTAATTCGGGTAAAATAGTTCTAATAATTGTCATTGCAAGTTTTTGTTTCTCTCCTCACAACTCTATATAATTTAGATAAGAGACCCTGTTCTAATATATTTTGTTGCATTAAGAATATTAGATAATTCAATTAATTTTGGGATATGATCTTTTATCCTTAATTGCATTAACTTAATGTCCCCTTCTACATGTTATCTGCAAGATTGTACATCTAGCCACATTTATCTAAACTATCCACCAGATTCTCCAAAGCTTGCACAGCGTGCATGATTAGTGTCAGATGAAATATTGCCAATATGGCGGCCGAGTGATCCACCTATGTGCAATTCTGATGTGTGAGAGTGCTGTAACACTAGTGCTGTACGCTCCCAGCCACTGTATGCAAATCATCTCATTTGCAGGTGAAAACCATGCAAATGCGGTAAATTTACCATCCAGGAAGCAGGAATAAAGGCATGCAGGACTAGCGTAATATGTAGAAATGCCCTTGGTTAGTAACCGAGCACGGAACTGCAAACTCCAAAACAGAGCTATCACAGCTCCAAATACAGGCTGCATAGCAGTGAGGAAGCATGCCAATGGCCAAGTAGAAGGCCATTGGCATTGCAAAATGTTTAAAAAATATATATATATATTTTTTTCTTCGTCGATCTCACCTGTTTAAGCAAAGGGCAGGGGGGGATAATAAAATAAACCTAAAATAAGCATTCTAGCTAAAAGCAGTAGTCTGCCATGCAAGTCAATGGCAGGCAGAAGACAACCTGGCCAGTGAGCAGTGATTGCTAAGGGGGGAGGCTTAGTGTGGGACATGTAACGATGCATTAGCAGGCAATCTAATGCAAATGAGGTGAAGGATAGTGAATCCCAGTTTTCGCAGGGTGTGAGGCAGGTCCCAAGAGTGTAAGAATATAAATAGCTGGGTGCAAGACTAGGATATAGGTGACATCATGGGGGGTGTCAGGCATACTGTAAGTGGGTTGGAGCCCTGTGGCTCGGGATTGCTCCTAGCTTAGCATAGGGATATGTCTAAACCTGCCTAGCACTCTAGACAAAGTGTAAGCAGGTGTGCAAACCATGCACCAGGTTTTACAGGAAGAAAAAAGAAGTTAAACCAGGAAGTAGCAGCTCTGTGCACATTTGAACAGGGAGGCATTGGGAAGGGAAAACAGTAGTAGGAAGGTAATCAAGGAGAACTAGCTGAGCTGACAGGTGAAATGTATGAGAATAGCTAATTACACAGGCAGCAGACCAGCCCAGCCCAGAACACTACTATAAACTAAGTAAACTCTTTCCCCTCTGTTTTTTCCACACTCTACACCACCGGTGTATAGAAGTGGGGAAATTTTAACAAACAAACCTACAAAAGGAGAAGGGCTGCAGAAGGCAATGTAGAACAACATGTGCAAGAGGCTGAGGGTGGTGAGGATGTGAATGCTGCTGAACAACCCACAGTGAGGAGAGAGAGGAGTGTAAAGACCCAGGGTAACCTATCAGGGGCTAAATGAGCTGGAGATAGTGGAGCACTATAGGGTGGACAGAGACCTCCTACAGCAAACTGTTGAGCTGTGCCGGCCACACCTGACATACCAAACTGGCCGAGGGGAACCCATCCCAGTGGATACCAAGGTATGTGTAGGCCTAGGTATACTAGCCACAGGTACCTCCCAAAGCACAACTGGGGATATCATGGGGATCTCACAGGCATCAGCATCCAGAGTACTCCACCAGTACCTGGATCCCATGTCAGCACATGCCAGTGAGCATGTATTTCCTCAACACACGTGAGGTGTTGACCAGCAATATGCATCTCTTCCACCAAATAGGATAATACCCTGGGGTAGTGGGTGCTATAGACTGCAAGCACTTATGCATCAAAGCAGCATCTGGTGAGCAGGGTAGGGCCTACATGAACCGCAGGTGCATCCCCTCCATCAACTGCCAGGTCGTATGTGATGTCCAGGGCATTATAATGAATGTGTGTGCTGGCTGCCCTGGTTGCTATGACGATTCACACATATGGCATCTGACAAAGCTGTACCACAGATTTGCCAGTGTGGACATCCCCTATAGTCACCTAGTGGGGGATGCTGGGTACCCACTGGAGCCGTGGCTGAGGACATCCATCAGAAATGCACACACACCTGAACAAAAACGTCATAATGAGGCACACGCACAGGCCAGACATATAACAGAGCATGTGTTCGGGATGCTCAGGTCACGGTTCCGGTGTTTGGACACATCCAGTGGAGCCTTGCAGTATTCACCAGCTACATGTACCTAATTGTTATGGTATGTGCTATGCTACACAATAGGATCCTGTGAAAACAGCTACAGCAGGAACAGCATGGGGCAGGGCCATACAGCCCCCCCACCAATGCCAAGGCCTGTATAGGCAGAGAGTGACTCAGAGGAGGAACGACCTGAGTCTGCTCCAGTAGGCAGAAGGAGGCATGCCCAATATGCCCTGGCATTGGCAAAGAGGCAATGCATAGCATATGCACTGACACAGTAGGGACTCAGGGAATGATACCACTCTCTCACTCACACAGAGAGTAAAAGGGATGCCAAACATGACTCTACCTGTGCTCAACCATGTATAGGGAGTGTACTATGAGCATCCAGCATATGCAGCCCTCCAGCACCATCCTCAAGTCTGGCACACCCTCAAGGTAAGTCAATCAACCTACCAATTGCCAAATGGAGTAGAATGTGTTGTTACCTGTAGCTATGGTATGGATGTGAGCATGCGAGGAAATTGGGTGGCTGAATGTTAAGGCTGCAGACAGTAGACACCCATAGTGGCACCATGACATCTGTAACACTTACAGGAGTCACCATAGTAGCCAGTACTACACAGGGTGACAAAACCCACTGCAGGAAATGGGCTGAGCGACAAGTGTGTCCATAAGACCCACACATGCCAGTCAGGAAGGTTCACATACCCAACAACAGTCTCAGCCAGCAGGACAGGTGTAGACAAATACAAACAAATGCTGTACTATGGCCTCTGAATGATCCCTATGGGTAAACCCTCCCCAGGCCTACACAGACAGACTACAGCAGGCCAGGCAGTTGGGTGTAAGTTGTGAAGGCTAAGAAGTCAGAAACTAATATGTAGGTAATTAAAGCTAAGATCTGTAGTAGACTGGTATGCCTCTAGCCAGCATGATAGGTAAGACTACAGACTGAAATGGAGTACCTGACATACCAGTACAGTCCTAGCAAATGTGTACAAGTGTCAGGTGTGCCTCCCCATCCAACGTACACTTATAGTAACAGTTAGGTGTGCCCCCCACACTCCTGTGTAGAAATGTAGAAACAGTCAGGTGCCCCCCCACTATGCAGAAATGTAGCAATAGTCAATGCCAAATGACCGATGGATACCCTGCAGACACAGCATGCTACCTGTTGGTGTACAACACAAAGGTCAGCACCACAGTACAAACTACCTGGACTTGATCCACACATGCAGTACAGATGGCCATACTGGGTATGCTCACACACTTAGAGGAATGAAGACAATGTCAGTCAACAACATACTGAAAGGTCATACTGGGCATGCTCACACACTTACACACATGAAGGCCATGTCTGCAAACACCAGTGGACCAGACATATCCGGCAGTCGCAGTTCTTAGTGCAGACACATGTCAGTATGCACCATTCCTGCCTTGCACACACAGTGGATAGGAATACAGACATATATGTAAGGGCAACACACTATAATAAGCCAAAAGTAAACGGACATAGATGTGTTGAAGAGGGTGACCGCGACAAGGAGCCATCTGGGCCTGTCCCACCCAGCACACAGCCAAAGGGCCCCAAACACATGAGGTGCAGATGTCACTCACTGCAGATACTAGCCACCAGTATCTGTCAGCATGACAGACTATGTGGTGCACATGCCAGCTGTGCAACATGACAGTACAAGGAAGTAATCATCTAGTAGCTGTATACACATACCTGTGACATATGACCCCATGTGTGCCCACTTGTGATATGCCAACCCCTACATGAATGGGTTATTTCCCATGCACACACTGCCCTCCCCATAGCAGTATTATGACAAGCCTGCTGAGGTCATCCAAGGTGAAATACACCTTTGGGAGAGCTGTAGCTCAGTTATCTCCATGACGCGCCCCATAACTGTGTACTGCTGTAGTGATAAACTAGTTAGGTAGTAGTTCTAACCCCAGACTTGGCAATTGTGTGTGTGTGTGTGTGTGTGTGTGTGTGTGTGTGTGTGTGTGTGTGTGTGTGTGTGTGTGTGTGTGTGTGTGTGTGTGTGTGTGTGTGTGTGTGTGTGTGTGTGTGTTTGTGTGCATTTCTGACTGTGTAGAGAGAAATGCTTTTTAGGCTACTCACACTATGTACAATTCATATACTCAACTTTGGCAAGGCTGCTGATGTCACTCACCTAGAAATACACCTCTGGGAAGATTATAGTCCAGCAATCTCCATAGTGCATCCTGCAACTGCTGTAGTATGATAAAGTAGTTAGGTAGGTGTTCTAACCCCAGACTTGCCAACTGTGAATGTGTGTGTGCATGTCTGACTGAGTAAAGAGCAATGCGTTTTAGGCTACTCACACTCCGTACAAATCATTTACTCAACTTTGGCAAGGCTGCTGATGTCACTCACCTAGAAATACACCTCTGTGAAGATTATAGCCCAGTAATCTCAATAGCACATCCTATAACTGCATACTGCTGTAGTGTGATAAAGTAGGTAGGTAGGTGCTCTAATCCCAGAGTTGCCAACTTATGAATGTGTGTGTGTCTGATTGAGTAGAGAGCAATGCTTTTTAGGCTACTCACACTCCGTACAAATCATATACTCAACTTTAGCAAGGCTGCTGATGTCACCCACCTAGAAATACACCTCTGGGAAGATTATAGCCCAGTAATCTCTGTAGCAAGTCCTGTAACTGCGTACTGCTGCAGTGTGATGAAATAAATTGGTAGGTGTTCTAACCCCAGACTTCCCAACTGTGTTTGTGTGTGTGTGAATCCGTTGTCTCTGTCTGTCTTTGACTGAGTAGAAAACAATGTTTTTTAGGGTACACACACTACTTAGAATTCATATACTCAACTTCGGCAAGGCTGCTGATGTCACCTACCTAGAAATACACCTCTGGGAAGGTTGTAGCTCAGTAATCTCTGTAGCACGTCATGTAACTGTGTAGTGTGATGTAGAACTGCGGTAGGGTTCCATCTCCATCCATTGCAGTTCTGGATGTTTTGTGTGTGTTTCAATGTCTGTGTATGGAGCAATGCAGTATAGGCTACTCACTCGCAGTACATTTCAAATGCCCTACGTTGGCAATCCTGCTGATGTCATTCATTGTGAAATACACCTTTGGGGAAGAAGTACTTCATTAATGTCCGTGGCACGTACTAAAACCGCGTAGTGCTGCAGTGTAGTAAACTAGTTACGTAGGGATTCTACTCCCAGACATGACAGGTGCGTGTGTGTTTGTAACTCGTATCCTGTGTAGAAGTGACTGTGAGTGTGGGCAATG
This sequence comes from Protopterus annectens, assembly GCF_019279795.1. Lineage (NCBI taxonomy): Eukaryota > Metazoa > Chordata > Ceratodontiformes > Protopteridae > Protopterus > Protopterus annectens. The sequence continues at coordinate 1,770,713,104 of NC_056737.1, forward strand.
TGGAGGGGTTTTGCTTATTTCTTTTATGGTGGCCCTATATATCACAATGTCAACCATACAGGGATAACAGATGTAAATTAGCTGACAGCCTGGAGTACAAAGCCATACCCATACATGTGACATCAAGGCCAGTCAATGACAGTTAGCAACCCCACTGTGCCTTCACATGTGACTCACAACAGACATACCATGCCTGACAACATGCCCTGTATGGACAGATGACACTGACATCAGGGAATGCTGTTAGCATGCTATCAATGTAGGTGCAGGGGTAAACCTGCTGCCCATTACTAGTTCCTGCCACAGGTGGGCAATCTGTGTTCACAACATGGGCCAGACACCCCAGGTACAGTAGCACGTCACTGTACATGCATGTGGGAGGTGTGCACATCCCGGACACCATCCATGTCATGGACTAAGGAACACATACATGGCAAGTGATGCACAGCATTGGCCACACACAATAGTCACCCATGTGACTGGATGGGGGATGCAATACCCACCTGTGTGGGCAAATGCAGAAACTACAGGCCTGAGCCACAATGCATACCATTGTCATGTGGCTTGATGTCAAGGTATACCCAATGCCTACACTTGTACAGCCCGCTGGCACAGTTGATCACCACACACCCGTGCAGAAATGCACCCATGCATGTCAGAACTGGCACCCTGTGCATTTGTGTGTGTGTTGTATGGTGTGCATGTCCACATCCACACTCACTACAACCCCCCAGGGCATACCGAAGTATGATGTCTGATGTCTGAGACCTCCTCATACTCCTTGCCCATATGACCTCCGTATGACCCATGTTGTGCATGTGATACCTGCACATTGATGTGTTGTGGCAATCCTACTAGCGATGAGTTGCACTCCTGGTCCTGCCAAGTGTGTCATTGTGTATGTGTCCCTGTGTGAGTGTGCCTCTGTTGACGCTGGCACCTGTTCATGCAGACAGGCACGTGTACATCACCTACCATATATCTACCATTTCCCTGTTGCAGATGTCACTCACCATCACATATATGTTCTGAGTGCTCCCCAGCAGGTAACCTATGTAGTACATCCAATAACTGCATCAAACTGTGATAGCACTACATAGTTGTCGGGGGTTTGATACCCTGTGCTGGTAGGTGTGTGACACAAACATGCTTCAGTTTTACTCTCCCACCCCTCCTTGACATGCATTTGCCTCTGTCTGCCTCCCCCACCCCCTCTCTGGTGGAAGTGGAGGCCCACACCTGCTTTGCTTAGGCAGCAGTATGTGCATTTTAAGTGATGCTCATGATCAGCTGATGGCCTCTGTGTGAAATGCAGCCCTCCCCTAGCTGATTGAATGTGGAACAGTTGTGGTAACATTCCCATAGCCAAATACATGGAAACACACTTCAATACCTAGGAGCATCATGGTGGTCTTGGCCCTTTTCAGTCACTGTGAGCAGGAACTAGATCTGTTGTTTGGCAAACAGCATCTCAGATGGATTGGGGATGTACCTCTACCAACATACACTGTGGAAAGAGGGCAACAAACTGGAGGGGGGATGTGCCTGACCTGACTACAGACTGTAAATGCTGCTATACTGCATTTGGAGTAATGCTCATGATCAGCTGATGGCCTCTGTGTGAATTGCAGCCCTCCCCTAGCTGATTGAATGTGGAACAGCTGTGGTAACATTCCCATAGCCAAATGCATGGAAACACATTCCAGTACCTAGGAACATCATGGTGGTGTTGGCCCTTTTCAGTCACTGTGAGCAGGAACTAGATCTGTTGTTTGGCAAACAGCATCTCAGATGGATTGGGGATGTACCTCTACCAACATACACTGTGGAAAGAGGGCAACAAACTGGAGGGGGGATGTACCTGACCTGACTACAGACTGCAAATGCTGCTATACTGCATTTGGAGTAATGCTGGTTTAACAGTGTTTGTCTGAATATGCTTGTCGTACGTGTTGCAATACCTGCCATGTCAGTTCCATGTATATGAGGAATCCCCATCTGCAGGGTCATCTGCAGACTGGGCAGTGTTGTGCGTTTGGTTTCATGTGGTAGCCATGGTGCATCTATCTGTGGAATGCAGAAGGTAGTGTGAGGACTGCAGTCTGTAGATAGTCAAAGCCATGATAGTTATTGACTTCAGTTCCCTCACAGGACATATGTTGCAACAAACCCTGTTACATAGGTAAATTTATGAGGTTATCACAGCAACATGTCTATACTGGCCCTGTGTATGTGCTGTCAGCGACACCTCTTTCAACCTTTGTACATATGTCATGCATGAAGTGGTGCATATGTGCTGTACACCATAAATAGTGTCATCATATCTGATAACAAGCCAGTGATATATCAGATTGCTATGTATGTCATGTACAGTAGGGGTTATATTCCATGACATACCCAGGACATTCTGTGGATGTTTGTACAGTACTGAGGTCTGTGTAGTGATGGTGAATGTCGGCAGTGTGTGTATTGTTAATATGTACATTAGCCTGTGTACAGACTGTGGTAGATGGCATTGTTCTAGCTCCCCTTCTATCTGATGTTACATGCTGCCCCACTGTCTAGTACCATTTTGTCATACAGGTTTGTATGGCCATACACACATGTCCCATACCACAGAGAGCCATCAGACCAAACTGTGTAGCAGCCCAGTATATGTAGGGTCATTCTGTGAGTGGCACATATGAGGATGATGTAGAACAGATAGTCCATATACTGTAATAATATGCTAGCGTACCATATGTGGCTGTGTTCACATTGGTTGTGGTTATGTCTGTTCACACAGGTGTATCTTACCCTGTGTTGTGACATGGCTGTTGAGCCTGCTATATATGCAGGCACATGTGCATTCCCCCATACGAGATGTAGGCCAGTGATGAGCCAGTCTACCTGTAGCTTTGCACAGTGCATTGTTACATGCCTAGCAGCCTAGTGTACTTACCCAGTGAGATGTCATGGGCAGATACTTGCCAGATGTACTGCTGCCGGGCCTCCCTTAAAAGTCATGTATGTCAGACAGAGCAGTGGGATGCTGTAAAGATTTATGAAAATATCTACTGGGGAGTATGTGACTATGGCACCCCTGTACAAGCAGTCATCATGTGTCAGGTCAGACAGGAGTGTGTGAATCCAAAACCTATGGTGGCAGATGTATACCAGTCATTTATACCCATCTAAATGGCCGTCAACATCTATATTGTCAGGCTTGGTGCACATGTTGTGCACTAAGGGATTATGTGTATACCTCTGCACTGTACAGGGTGCGTCCAAAGTTCTACATATATTGGCCAATATCTCTGCTGCACTCCACAGGGGCATTACATGCTAGCAGCGGTACTTTACAATGATTTCCTTAGGATGTCTGTCAGTAGCCAATGGCGCACATGTTATAAGTAGAGGTCACCTTCCACACACACCATGTCTGTGAAGACAATCCCAATGACAGTAGCAATAGTCTAGTAATATACCTGCTATACATACCTGACATCCCCTTGCACTACGACTTTGGGACTATAGGGGATGGGGTAGGGCTACACTCTTTATCTAGGACATATGGTGGAAATATATGTACATATACTTATCCAGATAGCTATATATATATATATATATATATATATATATATATATATATATATATATATATATATATATATATATATATATATATATATATATATATATATATATATATATATATAAACTACACATGTGTACTACTTCCAATTACCACTGTCATGGCAGCCACCCACTATAAATCCCTAGAGCATGTGGGCCTGGTCCCTTTACATTTCATGTGTGATGGGCATCCTTCGTGTGTGTGGGCATCAGTGTTACAGGCAGCAGGTTGCAATACCTCTTACAGGAGGACCTGCACACTCAGACTGGCCACATATCTGTAGAAGGATCAGGAACTACAGACAGACTGTGAGTAGAGTTGTGTTATGCTTTGTATAGTACTGGTGCTACAGGGTGTGTGTGTATACATACTAGTCTACCTTGGAATGCAGTTTGCCTGCATATCTCACTACTGTGGGCCTATCCTCTTGCTGGACAGAGGTATGCCTATCATGTGATGTCCGTCCACCACACAGGTCCTGTGTCAGATATTACACTGGCAGTGTGTGTGTTGCATGCTATCAGTACATGGCTATATCCATTTCTGTTTCTAACCTCAATTCCCTGACTAAGGGTATGTTGCAGACTATCCTGTAACACCAGCACCTTGCTTAGTGTATGGCAACAGTTTTCCACATATGTGCCTGTGTGCCAGCCTTTGTCCTCCATCTACATACCAAGCTGTGCCCATGTGTCATGCTGTTGGGGGTTGTTCTGTAGTGGGCTGTGATTATATCACACTGCCATTGCTACCATTAGTCCACGGCTTTTGTATCCCCCACACATACAGTGAGGCTGGGGCCATATATGTGTGGGCGTCACCTACACAATACATATGTGCCCTTATGCACTGCAGAGGCCACTGTATGTAACAGTGGTATATGGGCCTGTATTATTGTGTCTAGGTGGGGAGCACCTTAAATGACCTAAGCTGTTACAAAATGTGAGGGTATCAGGGATGAGCTGCCACAGGGTATCTGGCTTTACAGTACTGTATACGTCAACTATATTGACATCGCTTACATGAATTGGGGTACTGCAAGCCTACTGCCTCCTGCCATATAGACTGTTTTGTTTGTCGGTGTGTTCGTGATGGTGTCATTTATGCCTTGTTATGTACCAGTTACAACCCATTTGATCACAAAATCTCTTTACCTCCTACTGAGTTTGTACAGAGTGTAGATAGAGGCTGCTGAACTGCACACCTGCAGTACATACTGTTGATTGTTTGGTATCCTGTGGCCCAGTCTTTCTTTACTATTGTAAAATCTGAAGGGCTTGGCCTGGACAGACTACTGTATCAGTGTAACTGTTTAACAGTTTCAGTACTGTGTTTATATGGTTGCCAATATCTGAGCAGCTATATGACAAGGCATATTAAAGGATTCCCATTTCTGCAAACCTGTGTGTGGTGTCTTTCCTATGACCTTTCTATGGGTATATGTTGCAGGCAACAATTGACATTTGTATAGGTGGCTCATACAGTGTCCAGTTGATCAGGTGTTAACTGTAGGCATAGTGGCTGTTCAATATTGTGTGCACCATCTACATATGTATCTTACTGTACATATATCTGTGTGTGTATGTGCAGTCACATGTATGTGTGTGTATATATATATATATATATATATATATATATATATATATATATATATATATATATATCTGTATCTGCATATCTGTGTCTGTGTATTTGTATCCTGGGAATGTTGATGACTTCCACATATTACATGTCCTATGGGAGGCAGACTGTTCTTGGTAGTGTATTGCAGGGTGCACGTGTTTGGCTGTGGGGGGATGCCTATTCGTACAAGATGTATAGTGTCTTGGGCCTCTCAACCCCATTAACGGTGCATGTGGACATATGTGTATTTGTTAATCTGCCATTGCTATCTACAGATGTATGGCCATATATACCTGTATATATATATATATATATATATATATATATATATATATATATATATATATATATATGTAATATATAATTTATAATTATATAAGTATGAGGTAGGTTGGATATAAATTTACACATAGAGATACATTAAGGTGTTATCAGTATTCTTGGTTTAACATGTTGGGGTTATTTGGATATAGCACTTAGCATTCTGTCACATAAATATATAAAATAGATTTAGCAAAAATAGGGGCTGCACCTTTAAATTTTAGCAGCTACTATGGGATATAATCCGGGCCTTGGCGGTGATTCTACGCACACTGAAGACGCTGTGAGCGAAACCGGCCACCGGTCTGTGTATCTGTGGGCAGATTTGCCTAATAAAAGTGGTTAAACTTTTCTGCTGTTACATTTTTATTTTATTATGAGTGCTGGAGCGTTTGTGGATGATATTTCTTAGTCCGGGCACTTCCATTTGGTACCGTGCACCTGTTTGCATATTTGGGATCGAGTGGTTAAGGTGCTGGTACTTTTTCCTGAGGATTCTCATTACTTCGAGGGCCTGGGGACCGTTTGTATTACAGTGGAGGTTGTGTTTATAGACTTTCAGCTGTTTGCAGAATGGATTTTGAAACAAATAGTCGCTAATACGATAGGCGACATTTAAGCTTGTATTAGACTGTGTATAACCAACGGAGACATTTCAACTTTTTCCTTTGAAGATTTTTTCCAACACAGCGTGAGCCAAGGGACTGATTGTGTAACTTAAGGTTATTTGTGGATGGTATCTACACGTATTATAGTGAACGGTGACATTGGGCATCAAAGGTTCATTCGGGACCATCACGTACGTGAGTTTACAACATTTTTTGGAGGATTATTACAACAGCGAGGGCCAGGAGACTGTGATTTTTGGAATACGTGTTCAAAGGACTATTTATCTGTTTTGCTACGCAGTATTTTTGTAACAGTGGAATAGACGACATTGGCAATATATTCTTTATCAGCCCTAATATGGCACAAGGTACGGATTTTTTAAATTATATAAAAAGCCTAACGGCTGACAAGGATGACAGTGCGTGTTTTGTAGGGGCTAACAATAATAACATAGCTCCTCAAGCTTCTGCAAATAAACCGGCAGAAGCATTGATAGCTTTATAACTTTAACTGAAGCCTCTAAGTGAGTACGTTCATGTGTATGGCATTGCAAATTGTTGAAGGCGTATTTATCAGCTAAGATAATACCAAGGGGCTTACGTGTTTATGTAGAACCAGGTCTGGGAAATCAAGATGAAAGCTTTATGAAGAAGTGGAGGTCTATACAAGCTACAGCCTCAACAATGTTTATACAGCTTTTAGTCGAGCAATATGAAAATCAATTGCCAACATTATTAGTTAAACTTGAGCAATGTTTTGAAATTACCCAGAAATTTGTTAACACTACAGAATACAGCAATCTGCATGCCAAATATCTAGCTGATATTGAGAAATATGATCAAGAGTTAGCAAAAAGGAAGATGCAAAAATACCAGAGGGATGTAACGGATTTTCAACAAGCACGAATGTATACTTGGAAAAAACAGAAGAAAGGAGTGAGGTTTAATGAAGACAAACAGGTCCCTAGGCCCAAAAGGAAACGAGTGAAATCTATATTAAGAAGGAGAGAGGTGGTTACTAGTGGCTCGGAACATTCATCTAGCATGTCGAACACAGATACAGAAGCTGAGATGGCTGAATTGTCTGAACCATCATCACCGGTTAATAAGAGATACAAAATCCCTTTAGAAGGGCAGGGAGAAAACATCGTAGAGGTGGACGAAGGGGTACAACAGAGATTTCAAGCCAACATGTTGCTGCTGTAGATTCATGTGGACATAATAGTTATGATTCATTATATGATGTCAACAATTTGGTCATTAATCTTACCAACTATGAGTTTTCCTCCAGTGAATTCAGTGTGTTAAATAAAGGCCTTGGATATATACCTTCTTTTTTTGTCTCACAATTTGACATAGTAAATGATGTGAAAAGTTTCTGTAGACAGTTAAATTTAAAATATTTGTATTCTAACAAAGATTCCTCTTTTGGCATGGGAGAGTCCACTGGCTTTAGGTTTAAGAAATCACAATTTATGCCCCCCTATCACAGTACTATCAGAACATTTGAACAAGTGATTCTCAAAGATTTACACCTCAAGCAATCTGAAATATTTACAGCAGGTTTTCAAAACTTAAGTATTGATGAGCGACAGGCTTTGACATCTTTGAAAAATAATCCTGATATAGTGATAGTGGGGGCAGATAAAGGTGGTGCAGTGGTGATTTGGGAACGTGAGCACTACTTAAAAGAAGCCAACAGGCAGTTGTCCAATGAGGAATTCTATCAGAGTTTAACAATGGATCCAATACAAGAACATAAACTATTGATAGATACATTTTTAGAGGAAGCTTGTCATCTTCAGAACATAGATCAGTTCACACTGAGGCAGTTATTAGTGGAAGACCCTAAAACACAATACTTCTATATGGTCCCTAAGGTACACAAAAATATCATAAATCCACCGGGACGTCCAATAGTGGCAGGGAGGGGATCGTTAACAGAACCCCTTTCGGAGTATTTAGAACATAAGTTAAAAAAACTGTTGCCATATGTTACAGCAAGAGTACGTGACACACAACAATTTTTGGCATTGATGGAAAACATAGTAGTCACGCCAGAACAATATTTGGGTACTTTGGATGTACAGTCGTTGTACACCTCAATACCACATGAGGGTGGTATTGAGGCAGTACATTACTGGATGTCACAATCAGGATTGTTTTCAGTACAAGAACAAGAATTTTTGATTAAAATACTACAGATAGTCCTGGAACATAATACTTTTACATTTAATAATGTTTGGTATATACAGATAAAAGGTACGGCTATGGGGGCAACATTTGCCCCCACATATGCTGACCTCTTTATGGGGTATCTTGAAGTACAATATATATATACAATTCCTGATTGTTTCAAGGACTTATTGATAATGTGGCGGAGATATTTGGACGACTGTTGGGTAGTGTGGGGAGGTAATGTAGAACAATGGCAGCTATTTGTAGAATATTTAAACAGCAACAGGTATGATATTAAGTTTATAGGTGGTATACACATTCAGGAGGTCCAATTTTTGGACGTGAAGGTTATTAAAGATGATGCTGGAACAGTGTATACTGACCTTTATAGAAAACCATATTCAAAGAATGGATTTCTTTATGCTAATAGCTGCCACCCACCCCACACTATCCAAAATATACCCAAGTCCCAATTTCTAAGGGTGAGGAAAATTTGTTCTTCAGAAGGTCGATATCATAGTCAAGCAGGAGAACTCAAACAAAGGTTTCAAAATAGGGGATATGGCAACAGACAGATTCAGCAGGCCTATAATGAGGCATCCTCTATGGACAGGACCCAGTTATTAATGGATAGGGAACCGAGGGACAGTAGTCAATATGTAAGGTTTATAACAACATATGGAAGTAATACATTCCATATCCGAAACATATTGGCTCAACATTGGCATATATTAACATCTGATGGGTTTTTCAGTAGATATGTAGATAAGGAATGTCATTATGCATATAGAAGAGGTAAAAATTTGGGTCAGTATTTTTCAACTTTTAAAAAAGGAGTAACAAACAAGGTCAATAAACCTGTCACTGTGGGGAGCACTTTCTGTGGTAATTGCAAATATTGCAAAGTCATGGCTAAAACCAAGTCCTTTACCTCAGTAAACACAAAAAGAGTTTTTGATATACGTCATTCTATTACTTGCAACAGCACTTGGTTAATATATATGGCAGTGTGTCAATGTGGTGCTTTTTATGTGGGGCAGACTTCTTGTTTATTCAAACAAAGAATTGCCCTACATATTAGTGATATAAAATGTGAACGCACCAGGAGTGCTTTATATAAACATAAATTAATACACACAACAGCACACTTTATATTTATAGGATTGGACATGGTAGATATACCTAATATTAGTGATCATAGAAGACATGAACTATTGACACAGAAAGAGAGAAGGTGGATAGTGCAATTGGGGGCTTTGTTTAAGCCAGGATTAAATGACCATTGGTGATCATTTTGTAGGGTACTTTGGAATTGGATCTTTATTGTTATATATATATATATATATATATATATATATATATATATATTTATATGTGTATAAAAAATGTTTTTTATATATATATATATATAGATACTTTAATTTTCTTCTGTTTATGTTCAGGTTTAATCTAGTGTTAAGTAATAATATTAGTGGTATCTTTAGGCATTTATTATTATAAAAGTATGAGGTAGGTTGGATATAAATTTACACATAGAGATACATTAAGGTGTTATCAGTATTCTTGGTTTAACATGTTGGGGTTATTTGGATATAGCACTTAGCATTCTGTCACATAAATATATAAAATAGATTTAGCAAAAATAGGGGCTGCACCTTTAAATTTTAGCAGCTACTATGGGATATAATCCGGGCCTTGGCGGTGATTCTACGCACACTGAAGACGCTGTGAGCGAAACCGGCCACTGGTCTGTGTATCTGTGGGCAGATTTGCCTAATAAAAGTGGTTAAAACTTTTCTGCTGTTACATTTTTATTTTATTATGAGTGCTGGAGCGTTTGTGGATGATATATATATATATATATATATATATATATATATATATATATATCTATATCTATATATATATATATATATATATATATATATATATATATATCTGCTAACATATATATAACTATGTCCGTATATACCTATATAGATATATATCTGCGTACACATATGTAACGTGCTGTGTATATATAGCATATAGGTGTAGACACATATATGTGTCGATTTAGGTATATGCATGTATATATGTGCATATATAGTAATATATATATACATATATGTTGTATCTGTTTAGATTTTAATATAGTTACACAAACAGACATCTAGTTTTTTAATACATTCTCTGTACTGTTGCATGACACAACTGGATGATATGTTTCTGAAAATATTGAATTTCTCTGTATCGTTCATGGCTTAGTGGTACATCACCCTGTCTAGGGTGTGCAGGGTCCTTGGTTTGAGCCTTGCAAGAGCTGTTTATTTTGTTGCTGGGCAGAACATGGCCCATTGGATACAGAGTGATTAAGGCACTTTTAAGCAGTTGTAAGCAGGTTTGCGCAACGGCAAGCACTGCTAACCTCCACTTATGTTTTCTCACACTTAGCTTTGGAATTTCTCAACCTGCATAGGCATAGCTTACCCCCAAGCAAACCCGCTTACTACTGCTTAAAAGTGCTTACTGCCGCTTACTCCCGCGCTGATTTATTTAAAATAAAATAAAAAGGGGTTGATAGGAAAGTGGTGAAGAAAGGGGCACAAAGAGGGTAAGACAGTAGAGAAAACAGCTAGGCATGTGCAGGAAGGGTATAGGAAAGGTCCATAGCTGCCCATTTGGTCTACAGCAACAACTGTGCATATACACTGAATTTGAAGGTACATTTGGACACTCAAACCCCTGGGAGAGGGGGTGAGGACAACATATATTCATTGTTATGCCAATTACACCAGATTAAATGTGTCCAGTGGACACATGTGCAAAATGGACAGCTATGTATGGGGCGAGATATTTTTGTGGGAACAGATTGCCCTTTTTATTTTTCAGGTGAGAGTGGGATGTTGGGGAGGGGTAGTAGGTATATTTGGGGAGGTAGGTTGGGTAGGTTAACAGACAAGACAAACAAGATGCATACAGGGCCGGTATATGACACATGTGGGGGGTAAACACCTTGGATGGGGAGGAGTGTTTGGAAGTTGCAAGCCCATGAGCCCCCAACTGGAAACAGTGGGACTGAGGTCCCCACCCATGGGCAGTCACCATTGCACCTTCACGGCCCCAAAGGTGGCTGTTCTGGGAACTGTGTAGGAGAGGTAGGCTCACCCTCTAATTGTGCCACTCAGTCCTCAAGCTGGCATAGCCGGTCTTGAAACTCCAGATTGAGCTTCCTATGCACCACGGCCCAGACATGTTAACGGGTGACAGGTTCCCCTCTGCTCCCGCTCTGAGGGGGGGGCGAGCTCCATCCCCTGCAGCAGTTCCACCCAAAGGTAGCACAGGGCCCACGGAGGAAAAGGTCCCAGGCTGGGCCTCAGATGTGCTGGTGCCCGGTGCCATTGCCAGCTGAGGGGGGACAAGTGGGTCTGCTGGGAACGGCCTTCCCATATGAGCTATGTTGTAGCAGTTGTATGACAGATATGGGTTAGTCACAGTCAACAGCATTCAGGATCAGTTATAACAGCATGCATATGTATTCCCATTAACCCAAAACACTAGATTTAACATAGTCACAGAGCAAGCAGAACACATGCCTATATGGAAAAACAGTGGCCATTACAAAAGCATGCAGGTTTCATTGATGGCAACAGGTCACCAATATGGGTGTATTTTAACATGGCACATGCATAGAAACAGATGTGAATATTCATAATCCATTTGGACATATGTCACAACAAATGTTTGGAGTGTACACATACCAGTTGAGGAATATCATTGGGTTATTTTGCACATATGGTAGGGGTGAGAGAAAGACAGAGTTCAATTAACAACTGATATATCCTTGTAGTTTTCACACCATTCTTAGTCACTGTAGTGATCTTTCCCTTACATGTATTATTACACTACCCAATGGCCTTATATTGTACACTGGTATGTTAATAGATTATTATATACGTGACCTGTGTCTTACATACAGGCGTGACAAGATGCAGGTGTTAATGCAACATATGTTGAGAATTGCTGTCATACACTTTGGGTGAGGTGCTAGAATGGCAGGTTTGTTTTCATATACATTCTATGACTATGTACCTGATTGACTATCAGTTATATGTCATTAATGGCTGTCTACATTTCTTGGATCATTACACTGAGTTTTCAGGGAAACGGGGTATCAGGCTGGTGATATGGGCCATTTATCTGGACATGCTGGACAGATTGGAACAGTTGTGGGGTATGAATATGTATACGACTTTCAATTTGAACATTCTAGCACATTCTGTACTATTGTTGGGTGTAATTATGCATACAGCTTTCTATCTGAACATTGTTACAAAATCTGTACAGTTGTGGGGTATGGTTATGCATTCAACTTAGTAGCACTCCCAGGATTCAAACCCCTGCTGTGTGTGACAAAAATTATAGATAACATCACAGTACACTGTGCTATCAGGGAATTGATGTAAAGCTTTCTACTGTTTTCTATCCATGTCTCCCTCACTTGTACAATATGACTGACCTCTTGGCACTTCCAACATTGTTATGCAGGACTTCATACACATTTTATCTGCATACCACAGTGTGGGTGACACTGCTTAAACTACAATGGTACTATCTATAGTATGCAACAGTTCGTCAACATATGACAGAAAAGTAAGCAGAAATACTCCAGGGGTTATACCTTTATTCACAGACTATTACACATCTATTTATACTGGTACAATACTTTCTGAGGCTCTTATATTTATTTGTTATGACAGTACATGCAGACTAATTACTAACCTGCCTCCCGATGCAGCCTTTGCAACCTAGCATCGTGGGCTTTCTGGTTCGCAACCCACTCATCCAAAGCTGTTGGAGGAATACAGTGATATTTAGCCATACCTATCCATAGTATACACAAGTTAGGCAATTCCTAACTACTTAGTGGAATGAGTACTTAGTACTGGGGCATTAGCCATCTGCCGAGACTCCTGGATCCACTGTTCAAGTACATCCCCCTCTCCACTGCTTCAGGTTAGCATGGTGGTGCCTGACCTGCTTACCAGTCCAGATGATACCTGTGGCACTGGTGAGGTCATGGGCGAGATTGTCTCAGGCCTCCGTTTTATCCTGTGAGCACTGATACTGGCCTTGCAGTAGTCTCTCTTCATGGTGTTTTACCAGGAGCCATACCATGATTTTTGACTCCTGGATGCCCCAGTGCTGCACTCTGAAATGAGTGCCTTCACCCACACCAGCCATTCTGCCTGCAGTAGGGATCTACAACCAGTTATGGAATGTATTCCTGCCTATGGGGTTTAAATACAGCCAATCACCTGCACTTTTCCGTATCTGGACGGATTTGAAAAGGCCAAGCTATGGGCACACCTGCTTACCTAAAGCTGGCAGTGCTTAAATGGGTATACCGCTAGGCAGAGTGAATTGGCTCCCCTATACATTGCTTACTCTTACTAATTTGAGCTGTGCTGTGGTTAGTATTGCTTAATTGTTAATTTGCACTATAGTTGCCTCTTGGGGACTTCTATTCTTTATTACAATAACACTTCACAACTATGCTTACTGCAGTACTCCAGTTCACATATTTATGTTATGTAGCAGGTTATACCACTTCACACTGTACTTAGATTCAGTTCACATGTTTGGTTTGATTTTCCTATGGTGAGGATTAGTTTGCTGATACCTCATTCATCTGTATTGCTATGATGGCTTAGTGGTTGACTACTGTGACTATAGTGTACAAGGTCCTGAGTTCGAGCCTTGCAGAAGCAGTTTCTTTTGTTGCCGGGCAGAACATGGGCTGTTGGGTACAGAGTGATTAAGGCACTTTAAAGCAGTTGTACACGGGTTTGCGAGATGGTAAGCACTGCTAACCTCCTGTTACAGTTTCTTACACTCAGTTAGCTTTTACGTTGTTTAATCTGTGCAGGCAATGCTTACCCCCGTGCAAACGCACTTACACATGCTTACTAGTGCTTATATATGTTTACCTGTGCTTAAACCTGCCTACTAGTGCTTTATTCATTATGACACTGACACTTAACATGTGCATTTAATGCAGTACTCTGGTTCACATTTAAATGTTATTTAGTAGGTTATACAGCAAACAATATCAAAAAATGTTCATATACATATTTCACATAGAAAATGGAATATGCTGCAGTGGGACACAAACTGAGAATGTGTGTGCGGTAGGCAGATGCTCTGCCCACTACACTATTGCAGCTCTGCATAATTTGCATATTTCTACCTTAATGTCATACCCATGCTCCCTTTCTCTGGCCTCTGAGCTCCACGTACACAGCATCCATCCATTCTGCAGTTGCTAGCCCTGCCATACCACCCCTTCACACATTTCCCTCTCTGTATGTCTCTGTATTCCTCCATATTACTGTCTCGATGCAACCTTCTGCAAGCTCTTCATCAGTTTAGTCAATGTACATTTGAGCCTTCCCTTCATCCACCTACGATACTGGTGGAAACATTATTGTGACCCATAACGTCTGGTGCATCCCGGCAGGGATGTACCTGTTGTTGTGTCAAGAGTACACTTTGTGGGTCTACACTGTTTCTCCCACTGGTAGCATCCTGCCAGGGTTTTCAGATGCAGTGGTTTCCTCACATACCAGACCAGCCTCATCTCCCGCTTCCACGGATAAAACACGCCCCCACCCCATGGCCCATTTTCCATTCTTCTCTTCGATATTATACGAAACTACTGTTCTCACAGTATGCGTGGACAGGCACTGTTCATTGGTACTCATAGACTGCTCAGACTACTGTGACTGAGCACTGTGCACATGTTTGCTGGTATTAATGTACATACTTACATACATTTCCTATACTGTTGACTGACTGTGTCGTATGATATGTTTGTGATAACAGCAGCTGATTGTATATCTGCCATGCCATCATGGTAAATCACTTGGACTAGAGTATGTAGGGAGGACCTGGGAGTGCTTATTATGTTGTTACTGGTAATGACAAGGGCTGTGGGCTACAGCATGCCTAGGGCACTGCAGGGAAAGTGTAGGTGTGTATGCGCTGGTGTGCACTAGGCTCAGACCTGCTGACCTCCGGTTACGGCATCTTACACTGTTAGCCTTCACATTGCTTAACCAGTGTGGGCATTGCTTACCACCACCCACACAAGCATACTCCCACTTGCTGCCACATACCCCCGTGCTACTTCATGTACATGTCGGTATTATACACACTTAAGTTGGGTGTACATGTCAGGAATGACTGTTCACAAAGGTCAGTGTAAGGTTAAGTGGAATTCCAGTGTAGCATTTCTGGTTAGGCTGCACTCAGGTATTCAGGTTAGGTTTAGTTATGCCATACCTGTGTTGTAGAGTAGATGTGAATAGTGGAGGTGTAGGCGGGTAAGTGGAGGGGGGACATTTAACCTGTATAGTAGGCCATCCACTGATTGGTGGGGGAGCGGTAGTTCAGGTTTGCAGGGTGTTGGGATATGTATACGAGGCAGGACAGGAGGTGTCAGTGTCAGTAGTTGGTGTAGGGGTCTGCACTGTTGAGGGGTGGTGGACTTCTCCAGGTGGTGATCCAAGCTTGCTTGGTTTTTCCCTTCAAGTGTTATTTACATGTGTAGTCTGGGACAGCTGCAATAATACACCTGGGTTGGGGTTCCAGATTCTGCCAATATAGTTGTGTGGTGGGTGTTACCTACTTGTGACTGTGAGCATTATTACGAAAGCAACAGGGGTCGATAGGTATGTGGTGTTATTGGGCCACACAGAAGGGCTGATAGTGGGGACATATCCAGGGATGTACAGGATGGCTGATGGGAAGGTCCACAGCTGGCCATTTCCTCTACAATGACAGCTGTGTATGTACTCTGCATTTCGGGGTAGGTCTGGACACTCACATCCCTGGTTGCGGGTGGGGACAGCAATATTACCTTGTGATGCCAAATAGTTTGGCTTACATGCCTACAGTGGGGTGTTGCGACCATGTGTTCTTTGGTGTCATTTAGTGGGTTTGCAACGACACATCTCGTTATTTCACCCATTGCCCTGTAAACTAGACATTGATGCTGTGGGACTCATACCGGGCGTGGCTGCTCATTAGGTGTCGGGTCTGCCCAATGTACACTATTGCTTACATCCTTGGGGCAGTCCACATAGAACCGCTCCAGCCAATACCTGCACACCTAGGCCCATAACTACATACCCATAGTTCTCCACCCGCAACTCCTCTTCAGCACTCTTCCTTACTCTGGGTGCAGGTTGGGTCTGGCTACACCAGTACACACTATCCACTCCCCACTTCTCGGGACCCATCACATATGTTGTCTCGTCCCATGGATCATCAGGCTTTCTCAACCTTGTAGTCCAAGAACATGCGTGCCCTGCCATTGGACATCTGTATAATGGCTGGGAACCTGAAAATCATAGAATTTTTGGGTTGCCCCACAAGGGACATTCTTGTCTTTGTTTCATGATTAGACTTGGTGGGTCTCTCCCACTGGCAGTATCCTGTCTGTAGTCTGGGAAGCAGTGATTTGTTTACTTTTATTGTGTGTTTGTATGTTTCACCTGTCTAGCTGGGGGGGTGGGTTGATGCTACATGTTACACATTTGTTGATTGGACCCCTCACCCCCACTGGCATGGCCTGTGTACATATGCAATTATTAACTGCTGTATCATATCCTAGCTATATATATGTGTATATTTACACACACACACACACATATATATATATATATATATATATATATATATATATATATATATATATATATATATACACACACACACACACACACACACATATATATATATATATATATATATATACAATATATATATATATATATATATATATATATATATACACACACACACACACACACACACACACACACACATATATATATATATATATATATATATATATATATATCTACATATCTATATACATATATCTGTATATATATATATATATATATATATATATATATATATATATATATATATATATATATATATATATATAAAATGACATATGGATGTATGGGTGTCTGCATATGTATATATCTATATGTGGGTATTTATATATATTCTGTCCATGTATGTATACATGTGTACTACGAAGAGGGAGAGGTATATCTCCATGTAGTTATGGGTATATACACACATACACATACCTCTACATATTTACATCTACATCTGGTTATACTGTTCTTTGCCATATAAAATAGGCTGTGATGCAGTGGGACTCAGAGCGGGAGTGGCTGCTCACTGGGAGGTAGCTCTGTCCAATGAACCATATTGCTTACATCCCTGGGGCAGTCTGAATAGACCCACTCCAGCAAATACCTACACACCTAGCCCCATAATTACATACACATAGTTCCTCCACCCGCACCTCCTCTACAGCACTCATCCGTACTCTGGGTGCAAGTCGGGTCTAAACACACCACTACACACTGCCCACTCTCCACTTCACGGGACACATCTCATATGTTGTCTGAACCCATGGGCAATCAGGCTTTTCCACACTTGTAGTCTGGGTATGTACACATCCTGCCTTGACAGGTCATCGCACGGGCTTCCGCCTACAAAAAGACAATTTTTGGGGTGCCCCACAAGGGACGCTTTTGTCTCTGTTCTAAGATTAGACTTCTCGGGTCCACTGTGTCCCCCCCGGTTGTATCCTGCCTGTGGTCTGGGGAGCAGTGGATTGTTTACATTGTTTGTGGGTTTGTTTATGTGGTGGGGGGGGTTCATGCTACATGTTACATGTTTCTTGCTTGGGAACCACACCTCCATTGGCATGGCCTGTGAACATATGTCATTCTTAAGTGCTGTATCTTATACTTATAATAGCTATATATCTGTGTATATCTACACACACACACACACACACACACACACACACACACACACACACACACACACACACACACACACACACACACACACACACACACACACACACACACACACACATATATATATATATATATATATATATATATATATATATATGTATATGTCTGCATACATATATATCAATATATATATATATATATGGTTCTACCTGACATGACTGAAAGCTCATATGACTGAAAGCTCACATGGTCGACAGTTCATTTGATTGACATGACTTTGCCCCCCTCCCCAGTGTTGTGCGACCTTGGAGTTGATATATATAGTTAGGGGGGGTGTGGGGGGCACAGCCTAAAATTCATGTCAATCAAATGAACTGTCGACCATGTGAGCTTTCAGTCATATGAGCTTTCAGTCATGTCAGGTAGAACCATATATATATATATATATTGCTGTATATATATATATATATATATATATATATATATATATATATATATATATCTAGCGACATGTGGATGTATGGGTGTCTGCATATGTTTATATGTATATGTGGGTATTTATGTATATGTCTATCTATATATGTATACATTTGTACTACAGAGAGGGGGAGGTATACATATATATATCTATATATATATATAAATATATATATATATATATATATATATATATATATATATATATATATAGGTATTTATACAAACACATATACCTCTAAATCTTTAGCTACATATCCGGTAATGTTGACTGGTATTGCTGGATACTGTGTTTCGTGTGCATACTGGCCAACCTTGTGTGCCACGTATGCTTTGCAATACCTACGACTGAATCCATTAGTGTACACAGAGTCACACGTGACACCAGCTGTTGGATATGGTGTGCTTAAGGCACTTTCAAGTGGTTGTAAGCAGGTTTGCGCAGAGGTAAGCACTGCTGACTTCCAGTCACAGTGTCTTACATGCAGTTAGCGTCTCCTTTTCTTAATTTGTGTCGACGATGCTTCACCCTGCACAAACACACTTGCACAGGCTTACTAGTGCTTACTTATGCTTGCTACTGCTTATCTGTGCTTACGCCTGCTTACTGCTGACTTATTCATTATGGTACTGAGTCTTCACATGTGCATTTAATGCAGTACTGCAGTTCACATTTAAATGTTATTTAGTAGGTTATACAGCAATACAATGTAAATAAATGTTCGTATACAGATTTCACATGGAAAATGGTATGTGCGGCAGTGGGACTCGAACCGAGAATGCATGATTTTTAGGTGGATGCTCTGATCACTGCACTATTACTGTGCTGCTTCATTTGCTATATCATCCTTGTTATCCTCTTCAGCCTTTTAAGCTGCTTTAACCATAGCTAAGCGATGGGCACACCCATGCACCTATGGTTAGCTGTACTCAGAGTTTTAGAAATAAAAACAGGGGTTACTTCTTTTTATTTTTATTTCCTGTTGCTGTTGTACACATGGGAGACTGTTGGTGGGGATATGTGGACATCTATGAGCAGTCTTGCTCATTTATTTACAGTTTCTGCTGTTCTACTTTGCAGGGGCATGTTTATTCTGAGAGCTCTGCTCTCAGACATGCCCCCTGCACTCGTCCACACTCTGTGTAGGATTAGGAGGTCAGGCAGTATGTCTTCATTAAAATGAATAGTGTGCTTCCGCCCTCCTCCTAAACTGCCGCTTCCATGCAGGACTAGATTAGTCCTGCATGGAAGATTAGTGAATCCAGGGGTATATTTTTTTCTGAATATAATCAACAGAATGTAGTTTTTTCATCTTTCATTAACTGAAGCCAATATATAATTTTTTTCTCTTTAAATATGATCATTGTTTCTAATTTTGAGGTGGAGATGTTATTTTGGGTATATGCCAGGTTTCTGTATATAAAAATTTTAAAAGTGTTTAATATAGCAGAAATGAAATAGGAGTCACTTGTTTGGTGACTTTTTCTTATAAGGTAATCCTTTAATAACCAATGCAGACTGTTATTTAGTATGAGATAATTATTAGAATATTTATTATGTTCAGAGTTAATAAAAAGATTTCCTAAAAACTCTTTCCACCTAGCTGTGTAAGTGGTATTAATCCAAATGTATATTGTTTTTATATTTGATAATAAAAAATATAATTATATATCTGCAAGTCCTATTCCTCCTGCTTCCCAGTCTCTCATATGATGGTTTTAAGCAATTCCTGGTTTATTAGGATACCAGAGAAAGCTCAAATGTTTTGAAGCACTTCTTGGTTTGTTAGGGTACCAGAGAAATATCAAAATTAAAGTGTTAAATTATTTGATACAATTTTGTGTGGGGGGTTGTCACACTGCCAGCCCAGCTATCTGGAATTTTGTAAATAGTTATATGTCAGTTGTGAATACCTGCATGATGCAATTACATGTGTTACCAAATGTATTATAACTATATGTTATGTGTATATTAAACTACTGGTATATAAGTTTGCATTGAACATGGTTTGTACAGTACTGAGCTTCAAGGATGTGTCCACAGTGTACCTTACTGGAAAAGAAAATAAATGTATATAAACTATATACCCGTGCAAATGTACATGTTTTAATAGCAGAAACTGGAACATACAGGGTTAACTTACAAAACTTCAAGAAAATAAGTTGAAATTAAAAGGTTTTACAATTGAGCTATAAAAGTACAATGAAGTAAGGTTACAGGATGTCTAGGACTAGGGTGCCTTCGGCATTGTTTTGTAAGTGTTTTATTGTTTTATGTCTTCTAGCAACTGCAAACATCTGAAGGCTATGTATTTTTCACAAGGAGATGTCAAATGCTACAATGGGGGTTTAGCTTGGGAACTTAACTCAGGTGACAAAAAGTGATGTCATCCAAGCTAACCCAGCAGTAATATCACTCATCACCACCAACTGCACTTGCCTTGCTGTAAGTATGTCTAGGGTACAGTAATTGCTCTTAGATACAGTTAGGAATATAGTGAAGTATAGCTTAGATATTTTCTTTATTTATTTGAGACTATCCTGCAATGTTGTTTTAAATATTTCCTGTGATTTTGAACTCTGAAGTAACTGTGTTTGTTTACTGAATATTCTCTTGTTCTTTTATAATTTATTATTAAATATATTTAAACCTATTTTGTGGCTGATATTTGTGAGACATATTTAAGCTGTGAGAGTACTTGCATATGTATTTGGTGACATTGTACAGGACACTCCTAAATAGCCTTGCTCTTGGTTAGACAACCATTTGATTTAATAGTAATATTACACAGTATGATTGGGCACCCTTTGTTAAGGGCCTTAAAAGTAGCTGACAAGAGTGGTTGGTGGCAGTGGAAACTACCTTATAGTCTGGGCAGAAGGGGGCATAGCTAGTAAACCTTTGCCATCTTTTTCCAGGAGTGTGTGCATGTTTGTATATAAATCAAACCTCAAGGAGTGTGTGTGTGTGTGTGTGTGTGTGTGTGTGTGTGTGTGTGTGTGTGTGTGTGTGTGTGTGTCAGCTACTTGGGCAGGGGCACAAAGCACTGGTTGGACAGAGGGGGTACTAGAGATCTTGGCTTGGCCACTCAGCTGTGATCTCAACCCTATAACTTTGCCATTGGCAGTCTTACTGGGGATCTGGAGAAAGAGGAAGAAACCATCCCCAGATTGACTGTGATCTCTGTGTGCTCTTAAGGGAAATTGCACTTTACTTTATGCGTAC
The DNA here is from genome assembly GCF_019279795.1 of Protopterus annectens. Classification (NCBI taxonomy): domain Eukaryota; kingdom Metazoa; phylum Chordata; order Ceratodontiformes; family Protopteridae; genus Protopterus; species Protopterus annectens. The sequence goes on from NC_056737.1 coordinate 1,770,734,989, forward strand.
TTGTCATTCTCCCATTGTGTACATTCCCCACTGTTGCCTGTGGTGATTATTGAGGCTCCTTGATTACTGCACCAGTGCTGGGGTGTCACAGGGGTAATGATAGTGATTTTATAATATATAAGATTTTTAGTAAGATAATAATTTTGATTAAAGATAACCTCTCTTCTATCTTGAAGAAAAATGTATTTCATTTGTCTATTAGATTCTTTATATTATTTATACTGGTGGTATAATTATGATTTTTTATATCGTTAACATTAGCTTTTATAATTATTCCTAAATGATTAATTTTCTTCTCTTTGACAGTATATTTAAATAATTTATTTTTGATTCTATTTTTATTTGTATTTATAGGTAGGATTTTTCTTTTGTCATCATTAAATGTTAAATCTGATTTTCTTTGAAATACATTCATTGCTAAGAAAACTGCAGATAGAGAATAATCATTGTCATTTAATGTCATTAGGGTGTCATCAGCAAACAGTTGAATTTTAGAGCTCAAATTCTCATTTGTGTTAATATCTTTTATATCTATAATTGATCTGAGAAAATTAGCAAATTATTCCATAATTAGGGTAAAAAGCAGAGGTAAAAAAGGACATTCTTGCTTGGTTCCTTTCAAAAATTGTATAGAATCAGAAGTAAAAGTACCTATTTTAACATATGCAAAACCATCATTATAAAGATTAATAAGATGTGTGAAGTTATTTGGGAAATTATATTTTTCTAAAACCAGCAAGAGATATTTCCAGTTTACTGAGTTAAATGCACTATTAATATCAAGTCTCATTAATGTTAAGGTCTCTTTTGTTTTATTTGCATGGTCAGTTATTGTGATTATCCTTTTAATATTACCATAAGTATTTCTGTTTAAGATAAAGACAGTTTAATCTTCATCAATCATGGACGGTAGAATATATTTTAATCTATTAGCACAAATTGCCATGAACAATTTATAATCTACATTTAAAAGTGAAATCAGCCTGTATGAAGACCATTCTGTAGGATCGTTGTCAGTTTTTATAACTGGAGAGATAAGAGTATATTTCCAGAAAGGAGGAACTTTAGCCAGGTCCTTGACTATAGAAAAAAAACCTTGTGTAGTATTTCTAGGGCTTCTTTGGGTAACAGCTTAAAAAGTTCGGCTAAAATCCCATCATTACCTGGTGCCTTATTAGGATTCAGTTTATAGGTGCATAGGTTCATCAGTAAGTACTAGACTATTGGCCCTAGGGCCTATATAAGCCTAGCCAAAAAGATACCCTGGCTTTCGCCACCCAAGAAAATTATTATCCTGTGCCCCTGTCGAGCAGATTAGAAAGTTGAGTTTGAAGTTCAGACACAGAGATTGCTTTATCAATTATTTTAATTTGATCAGCAGGTAGTTTAGCTTTTATATTTTTATAAATATTTAATTATTTCTCCTGGATCTATTATTACATTATTTTGATTGATTTTATTATAATAATTTCTGAATTCCTTTAAAATATCTTCTATTTCTGTTACATTTCTTTTCTTCCTATGTGAGTAGACTTCCATTATATGACTGGACTTACTGAGTAATTTTGATTTTGTGGCTAAATTGCATATAGATTTTGGGTTAATAGAGAAGTTAATCGTCTTAAACTTCTCAAGGTTGATTTTAGTTTTATGGTTTAAGATTTCCACGTATTTGTTGTTTAGCTTATTAAGCTCTTCTGTACTGTTATTTTTATTAGTCTGATTTTCTAAATTTAACTTAAGTTTTTCTTGTATTTCATGTAATTCTTTGTCTCGTTTTTTAATTTGACAACCAATTAGTGACTGTACCAAAAAGATTTGTGTTTGGTGCATCCCATAAATAAATTTTTGAAGTATCTTCTATATTATTAATTTCTGTAAAGGAAAAGTTTTATTTAATATAAAAAGTCCTTAAATTCTTTTAAACAAGTTATATATGCTGGTAATCTTCTGATTTTAACATTATTATTAGATTTTAAAAACAGCTCAAAGATAGTTGCAATGTGATCGGAAAGTGGACAGGTTTTGACTTTGCCTAGGGTGTCAGTCAGATCATTAGAGACATAAACTCAATCAATTCTGGATTGAGTTCAATGTCATTGGGAATAATGGCTAAAAATAATGAATTTGTTTCTGAAAATTCATTTATGTCTCTAAGATTAAACAATTCAGTAAATTTTAACAATGCCTTTGTAGATGTCTGTATTCTCCTTTTACCTATTGTGTTAGTATCACTTGGTGAGAATATACTATTAAAGTCTCCTGCTAGAATGATATTGCCTTTAGAGTTTTGAATGACTTGTTCTAGATGATGGTCAACTGTTTTAATTCCTGTTCCAAGTATCCAATACAAGTTAATAGTCATTAATATCATTGTATTATTCTTTATAGTTACAGAACAAACCATACCTTTATCATCTTGATATGTTTCTATAACCGTAGACATAGGCAGTGAATTTCTGCATAATATAGCACCCTGCCCTTTTTTAATTATACTGTGAACTGGATAATATAGTACAGCTTTTAGTATTTAGCCTGTCTATGTCTTCGTTTAATAATTGCGTTTCCTGTAAAAAAATAACTTCGGAATTAAACTTCAAATATCTGTTTAAGCTACCCCTCTTGCATCTGTTATTTAATCCAGTGACATTTATGGAAATCATGTTAATAAATGCCATTTGTCCTATTGATTAAAAGTATATGTGCACTTCTCATACTTATTCTGGTATCTAATACTTTGACAAAAAAACAAACAACAAAAAGTCTACTCTACTACAATCAAATATGATCTCATTAACAGTAAAATAAAGATGAACCTGTATCCTTTAAAGCATTGTTAATATATAATAGTAGAACAATCATTTCATAGCTTAGTTAACATATACATTCTCTAGTTTTATGTGTTCATTTAGCTGGTAAAGTAAGATATGCTTATATCTCTTATTACTGTTCCTTATCTAAGCATAGTTTTGAAATTCTTCAACTAATAATATAAAGTATGAAAGACTGCTGCACAACAATTTAAAATGTTTTGTGGTGTGTCCCACCATAAGACGGATGTACTTTCAGACCCTTCTATGTCCTCTTGGTAAGATTATATTAAAGTAAATGAATACTTGTTTTACAATGTTTAAACAATATTTCATTATTTTTTTATATATTCAGTGGTTTATTACTGTAAATTATAGCCTTCTATATTATTTCTGTCAAGTATACGGTTTATTGCTTCTTTGCTTTATGTATGAGACTTTCAGGTGTATTGACAACATATTCATATCATGTATATCAAGCCCCTAATAATGAAGGTCTAAACATTGTAGATATATTCATTTTACCATTCATTGATAACTGCTGTCAAACTTCAAATGCTTACTTTCAAATATATTTACTTATAAACGTATTTAAAGGTATTTCACAGTATTTGTAACATTATAATTGTTTCCCTTCTTCAATGCCTGTTCATATGTTTAACTATAGTTGCAGTGAAGTTTGAGCTAATGCACATTTAAAAGATTCTTCCTTTTACTCAAATTAACCTTCTGAAGCTGACCATTAATCAGAGTCTCTGAAAATTAGTAGCTCTTTTCTCTTGTTTAGGTGGGAATTCCAACTGAACTCTAGCTGTTTACCAGACAAAGCTTCATGTGTTCTAAATGAAGTAAAAAACCTTAAGCTTTGGAGAGGGGCTTCATATCTAACTACCAGAGAAGCACCTCACATAGGGACAACCCATCAGTGACAATAATTTCCATATCTTTCATATTCAACCCACACATTTCATCTAGTGCAATACCCAGAGTAAGGTTCAAGCCTGTGTTCTGCTCATTTTGTCAGAAATAAGGCTGTATATTCCACTCAGTGACTGAACATGGTATATGGGCAAGTTAGCTGAAGTCATGGACAGCTATCTATGTGTCTAAATGCCAGATTTTAAGAAAAAATATCAATAAAGTTTAAAACGAGGTTGAGCTTTGATAACTAATCTTTTCAAATAAGTGTTCATTATTCCTGAATTCACTGCATGTGTGTTCTAATCCAGCACCAGTCAACTGTTACATATTAACTAATTAAATAATGCAGGAACAAACTTCACAAATACATGTGCAATACCCAGATTAAGTGTCAAGCTTCAGTTCTGATAATTTTCCCTGAAATATGCTGTAGATAGTACTCAGTAAACGAATGGGGTATATTGTTAGGTTAACACATGTCCTACACAACCATACATGTGTCTAACTGCCAGATTTCATGTGACATTAAGCATTACAGTGTAAAAGAAGATGGTGCTTTGATAAGTAATGTTTTCAAATAAAGTGTTCATTATTCATATGGTCACTGCATTTGGTTCCCAGTCTGATAACACACACAATTATGCATGTGTGTAAATGTACTATTTCACACAAAATGTTGCAATAAAAGTCTTAAAGGAGATGGTGGTTTGAAAATTCATTATATTCAAATAAAGTGCACATTATTCCTGCACTGTTGTGGGTTCTAATCCCATGGAAGCCAACTGAGAAATGACTGGCTGTCTAGTGTAACTAGTGTACATGAACATACATCTCAACTGTGAAGATTTTTGCAGAATGTAATCACTACTGCTCTATATGTCTGGTCCTTGATTAGCAGATACATGACTTTACTTGGAATGCAATTTATTGGCAAATCCATTAGCAGGACACCTTCATACTAATGTATGAGCACAGTATGTAACAATGCTCCCTGTAGTTGTGCCTTTGCACCACCACTTGGTAGGGCTTGGCCCATAATGTCCCATGCTAACAGGTTGAGAGTTATGTACATGCAACATAATCTATACATTTGCAGTCACTGTACTCACAACTGAAATCTTAGATATGTAGAAGTATGTAGCAGTAGTCTGTGTAGTAATGTTACCTGCAAAGTTATTAATGGTTTATTTTTTCCTCTCTCATCCCACCCATTCTCTTCTTTAATTTATTAACTTATATTTATTATTATGATGTGATTTTAATATATTATTTGCAGCTGCCTCTTATATTGGCCTTATGTATAATTTCATATTGCTTTGCTATTAATATACTTTCATTTATGTTTTTGTTGTGTTCCTCATTATATTCCTTTATATTTCTTTTGATTAATCATTATTATCTTCTATTATGTTAAAACTAACATTTGTTTGGTTATGCTTATTTTTACCTTATGTTTATATATAATTTACTACAGTGCGACAGGGTAGGCTAGTTCCAGGTGATGCACCTACCTTGGCTCCCCTGGCCGTGGCACTGGGGCCCAGCACATCTGGGCCACAGCCTGGTGGTGCTCCCTCTGCTGCCCCTGCACTACCTCAGCTGTTGGGTAGTTCTGCCCCACAGGTTGGATTTGGTCCCCCCTCAGAGAGTGGAAGTGGAGGGGGTGATTATGTCTCCCATGAGGAACTGCCAGGCATGGTGCGTGGGCTGCTGCACCAAACTCTCAGTGCACACCTACGCTGGATGGAGAGCATGCTGTCCATACTGGTGGGGCAGGCTCACCCCAGGTGCTGGTATTGGCTACTTCCTCCACAGGAGTAATGAAGGTACAGTGCTGACAGTCCCATAGATGAGTCACACCGTTACTGTGTCTGACATCCATGGGACTGGGATTCCACAACACCCTCACCAACCAAGGCGTTTACCCCCCTCTTGTGTCACACACCAACCCTGTCTACTGTTTTGTCTGTCTGCAAAAGCTTCTTTACCTTCCTAACTTACCTCTCCCACATGCATCTATGTCCCTTCCCTTACATTCCACTTTCACCTTAAAAAACAAAAAATGAGCACCTGCCCCCCCCCCAAAAAAAAAATAAAAAGAAATATATATATATATATATATATATATATATATATATATATATATATATATATATATTGTCCCATACATAGCGCTCTATTTCACATACCTGTCACTGGACACACTTAATTTGATCAAATTGGCTTGATAACACACTTATGTTGTTCTCACCCCCTCTCTGGGGGTGACAGTCCAACTTCATCTAAAAAAATCTGTTAAAGTGCACAATTGTTGCTGTACAAGAAATGGATAGCTATGGTTCTTTCTTACACCCTCCCTGAACGTACCTACCTGCCTTTCACTATGTTTTTCCAACTGCTTGCACCCCATTCCACCACTGTCCTATCCTATCTCCCCATTTTTCATTTCTTTAAAGATTTTTTGGGTGACGCTGTGCAATGCCCACCATCACTAAGCTCAGCTTAATGGTTCTATAGTGATATATGTGTGTGAATTAATAATAATCATGTTCAAAATGTACACCTGTGCCTTATTTCAAACCAAGGACCATCATACCTGCAGACCAGTGCATCAACCCACCAAGCCATACAGCTGTTAATTAACACAGACGGTTTAAGCAAAACATTCCAGTTGCCAATTTACTGGCAATAAGCATGTTTAAGTAGGGCTGTGCATCATGCTGAGTCACTCAAATTTGCTTAACGAGTAATTGAAAAAATGAGAGTGTAATTTGGAGTCTGGTAAATGAATACATCACTAGAAAGCCAGACACAGAATAATGGATGTAAGTGAGGTGTCTAACAGCAGGTAGCAGTGCATGTCTATCTGCAACATTTAAAAATACACCTGCAAAACATCAATGGCAAAATAGGTTTAACTGGGAGCCCGGTGGAGAAATATATCCCTATAAAGCTATGCACATAATATTGGATGTAAATGAGCTATGTAACAGCCTGTAAGTGTGCAATTATATGTTGAAAAATAAACCTACTATAATAGTGACTTAGTAGCTCAGTCTGTTAAATGTTCTGAAGACATTATTTTTTGGTACACATGGTCCTGAGTTTAAATCCAGTGGTGTGTAGCATTTAAAATACATGTTTTTGTACATTACCATTGTGAATTCTGGAATGAATGACTGTGTAATCAACTGTTTATTCAAACAATGCATTTCAAATGGAATGTCTGCTTCTCAATGATGGAAGTCAATGGTCTGCAAATAGGAACACAGATGACATATTCTTACTGCAACACTAGAAAGTGTATAGAGTGTCAAGTCATACATTAGTATGCATTCACACAGGATTTTAAGTTATGTAATACAAAGGAGCTCTAGTAATATCAGACTGCAGCACACAATCATTTGCTACTGATATTACAGATAAGCACAGCTGCACAACTAACATACACATATGGAGGTTGTGCTAGCAACAAGGATTGCCAGAACACACATTCCAGACGATTACCATAACGTAACACATGGCTTGGCAGTGGTCCAAATGATTGACATAATGATAAATGTACCCCTTACCTTGTTCAAGGGCACAACAAACATATTGCTTTTACTCTAACTTATTATATCTGAGTGACTCCTCCAGGTGCATCTGCAGTTAACTCCTACTGCCTCCTCCAGACATCAAATATTGCTTGTTCATACTTGCATCGATAATTCCAAAACCATGCTATGTACAAGGTTTTAAAAGATTTCATCTTAATGCTTACACAATCGCAAACTCAAATGCATTAATATTTGACCTCTGTCTAGTGCAGGTAATTGTTCTTTTTATGATATTAATTTATATAGATATAATTCTCACATTTTTCTAAATATCTCAAAAACCAAGTAAAACAGACAGAACTCCTTAGCCTCATATGAAATCTCTCAGCTAGATGAATAAAATGTTGCTGACAGTATGTGTGTAACTTGAGCAGTTGCTGAGATATTGCAAATTGTTTACAAAATAGTACAAATGTAATAGTTACTCCCCCAGATTTACAAAGCCCTTTATAGCGTGCAGGATTAGTTTAAGAGCTATTCTGGCAATATGGCCGACGTGCGATCCAGGAACGAGCTCCCAGAAAGTGCACATGAGCTCTTAGGCTAATCCTGCATGGACTGAGCTCCTGTATGCAAATTACCCTCATTTGCTGGAGAAATCCATGCAAATGAGGCGATACTGCAATCCAGGAAGCTTGCAATAGTCCGTACAAGACAAGTGCAATCTGCAGCAATGTACTCGGTTACTAACCGAGTACATTTCTGCAAATTCTAAAACGGAGCTATGAAAGCTCCAAATAAAGGCTATATATTATTGAGGAAGCATGCCAATGGCCAAGTAGAAGGCCATTGGCATTGCAAACTGTTTAAAAAATAAATAAAACAACTTTAATTTTTTTTTCGCTGATCTTGGCTGTTTAAGCATAGGGCAGCGCCATGCAAATGGGATCGGTGGGAAAACAGGAAAATAAATGGAAAATGAGCATTCTAACAAAAATCAGTATTCTGCCATGCAAGTGAATGGCAGGCAAAATGCAACTTGACCGGTGAGTAGTGGTTGCTAAGGGGTGAGCTCAGTATGGGACATGTAACTATGCATTAGTAGGCAATCCTATGCAAATGAGGGAAAGGTTAGTGAATCCCAGATTTTCCCAGGGTGTGAGGCAGGTCCCAAGAGTGTAAGAGTATAAATAGCTGGGTTCAAGACTAGGATATAGGTGACATCATGGTGGGGGGTGTCAAGCATATTGTAAGTTGATTGGAGCCCTGTGGCTCATGACTGCTCCTAGCTTTGCACAGCTAAGCTAGAGGTGTGTCCAAACTGCCTAGCACTCTTTACAAAGTATAAGCAGGTGTGCGCCCCAGGTCTTACAGGAAGAAAAAGGAAGTTAATCGAGGAAATAGCAGCCCTGTGCACATTTGAGCACTCCATTTGTGCGGCGTGCACGCAGGCTTAAACTGGAAGGCAATGGGAAGGGAAAACAGCAGTAGGAAGGTAATCAAGGAGAACTAGCTTAGCTGACAGGTGAAATGTATCAGAAACAGCCAATTACACAGGCAGCAGCCCAACCCAGCCCAGCACACCATTATAAACTATGCAAACACCTGTCCCCCTTGTTTTCCCCAGAACCTCTGCACCACCCGTATATACAGACAGGGAAATTTTACAAAATGAAAGCAAGAGAAAAAATGTTAGGGGCTGCTTTTGCTATCATAAACCAGCATGTGCAAGAGGCTGAGGGTGGTGAGGATGTGAATGCTGCTGAGCAACCCACAGTGAGGAGACGGAGAAGAGTGTACAGACCCAGGGTAACCTACCAAGGTCTACATGAGCTGGAGATAGTGGAGCGCTATAGGGTGAACAGGGACCTCCTACAGCAAATTGCTGAGCTGTGCTGGCCACGCCTCACACACAGAACTAACAGAGGGGAACCCATCCCAGTGGATACCAAGGAATGTGTAGGCCTAAGAATACTAGCCACAGGTACCTTCCAAAGGCCAACTGGGGATATGATGGGAATTTCACAGGCATCAGCATCCAGGGTATTCCACCGGTTCCTGAATGCCATGTCAGCACATGTCTGTGAGCATTTATATTTCCCCATCACCCATGAGGCGTTGGCCAAAAATATGCATCTCTTTCTCCAAATAGCAGAATAACCTGAGGTAGTGGGTGCAATAGACTGCATGCACATATGCATTAAAGCACCGCCAGGTGAGCAGGGTAGGGTCTACATCAACAGCAAGGGCTTCCCCTCAGTCAACTGCCAGGTCTTGTTCGATGCCCGGGGCATAATAATGAATGTGTGTGCTGGCTGCCCTGGAATCTACCACGATTCCCACATCTGGCATCTGACACAGCTGTACCAGACATTTGCCAATTGCGACATCCCACATGGTCACCTAGTGGGGGATGCTGGATACGCACTGGAGCCATGGCTGATGACACTCATCAGAAATGCACACAAACCCGAACAAGAGCTCCATAATGAGGCACACGCACAAACATGAATCATAATAGAGCATGTGTTTGGGATGCTCAAGTCATGGTTTCAGTGCCTGGACACATCTGGTGGAGCCTTGCAGTACTCACCAACTACATGTACCCAAATTGTCCTTGTATGTCCCATGCCACACAATATGATCCTGTGGAAACAGCTGAAGCAGGAACAGCATGGGGCAGGGCCACACAGCCCCCCACCCCGACCAGTTCCAAGGCCTGCACAGGCACAGACTGACTCGGAGGAGGAACAACCTGAGCCTGCCCCAGTAGGCAGAAGGAGGTGTGCCCAGTATGCCCTTGTCTTGCAAAGAGGCAATGCATAGCACATGCACTGACACAGTAGGGACCCAGGGAATGACACCTCTCTCCGACTCGCACATACAGTAAAAGGGATGCCAAACATGATGCTACCTGTGCTCAACCATGTATAGGGAGTGTACTATGTGCATCCAACATAGGCAGCCCTACAGCACTGCCCTCAATACTGAGACATCCACAAGGTATGTGACTCACACATACCAGTTGGGGGAGCACATACCCAACAACAGTCACAGTCAGCAGGATAGGTGTAGACAAACACATACAAATGCTGCACTATGGCCTCTGAATGAGCCCTATGGGTAACCCCTCCCACAAGCCTACACAGACAGACTACAGCAGGCCAGGCAGTTGGATGTAAGTTGTGAAGTCTAGGAATTCAAAAACTAATATGTAGGTAGTGAAAGTTAAGATCTGTAGTACACTGGTATGACTCTTGCCAGCACGATAGGTAAGTCCACAGACTGAAATGGTGTACCCGACATACCAGTACAGTCCTAGCAAATGAGTAAACATGTCAGGTGTGCCCCACCATCCTACTTACACTTATAGTAATAGTCAGGTTTGCCCGCCCACACCTGTGTAGAAATGTAGAAACAGTCAGGTGCCCCTGCTATGCAGAAATGTAGCAACAGTCAATGCCAATTGACCGATGTATACCCTGCAGACACAGCATGCTACCTGTCTGTGTACAACACAAAGGACCGCACCGCAGTACAAACTACCTGGACTTGATCCACACATGCATTATAGATGGCCATACTGGGCATGCTCACACACTTAGACACATGAAGGCCATGTCTGCAAACACCAGCGGACCAGAAATATCTGGCAGTTGCAGTTCGTATTGCAGACACATATGTAAGGACAACACACTATAATAAGCCACAGGTAGATAGACATAGATGTGTGGAAGAGGGTGACAAGTAGCCATCTGGGCCTGTCCCACCCAGCACACAGCCAAAGGGCCACAAACACATGAGATGCAACTGTCACTCACCACCAGTATCTGTCAGCATGACAGACTATATGGTGCACGTGCCAACTGTGCAACATGACTGTACAAGGAAGTAGCTGTATACACGTACCAGTGGCATATGACCCCGTGTGTGCCTGTATGTGGCATGACAACCCCTACATGAATGAGTTATGGCCCATGCACACACTGTCCTCCCCATAGCAGTATCATGACAAGTCTGCTGAGGTCATGCAATGTGAAATACACATCTGGGAGAGCTGTAGCTCAGTAATCCCCATGGTGTGTCCCATAACTGTGTACTGCTGTAGTGATAAACTAGTTACATAGTAGTTCTAATCCCGGATTTAGCAACTGTGTGAGTGTGTGTTTGTGTGCATGCCTCTCTGTCTCTGACTGTGTAGAGAGAAATGCTTTTTAGGCTACTTACACTCCAGACAACTCCTATACTCAACTTTGGCAAGGCTGCTGATGTCACTCACCTGGAAACACAACTCAGGGAAAGTAATAGCCTAGTAATCCCTGTAGCGCATCCTGTAACTGCATACAGCTGTTGTGTGATAAAATAGCTAGGTAGGTGTTCTAACCCCAGACTTGGCAACTGTGTGTGTGTGTTGGTGTATGAATCTGTGTCTGACTGAGTAGAAAGCAATGCTTTTTAGGCCACTCACACTCCATACAATTCCTATACTCAACTCTGGCAAGGCTGCTGATGTCACTCACCTGGAAATACAACTCAGGGAAAGTAATAGCCTAGTAATCCCTGTAGCGTGTCCTGTAACTGCGTACAGCTGTTGTGTGATAACGTAGTTAGGTTGGTGTTCTAATGTGTGTGTGCTGGTGTGTGAATTTGTGTTTGTATGTGTGTGTGTGTGTGTGTGTGTGTGTGTGTGTGTGTGTGTGTGTCTGATTGAGTAGAGAGCAATGCTTTTTAGGGTACTCACACTCTTTAGAATTCACAACCTCAACTTTGGCATGGCTGCTGATGTCACCCACCTAGAAATACACCTCTGGGAAGGTTGTAGCTCAGTAATCTCTGTAGCGTGTCCTGTAACTGTGAACAGCTGTAGTGTGATCTAGAACTGTGGCAGGGTTACATCTCCACCCATGGCAGTTCTGGATGTTTTGTGTCTGTTCCAATGTCTTTGCATGGAGGAATGCATTATAGACTACTCACTCACAGTACATTTCAAATGCCTTACTTTGGCAATCCTGCTGATGTCATTCATTGTGAAATATACATTTGGGGAAAGACTTCTCTAGAAATCCCTGTGGTGTGATCTATAACAGCTCCATGCTGTATTGTGATATAGACCTTAGTCAGGGGTTCTATACCCACACATCAGTTGTGAATATTTTGTGTGTGTCTCACTGTCTGTGTAGGGAGCAATGCATTTTAGGCTAGTCACTCACAGTACAGTGGAAATGGCCTTCTTTGGTAATCTTGCTGATGTCATTCAATGTGAAATTCACCTTTGGGGAAAAAGTACTCCAGTAATGTCCATGCCACGTATTATAACTGAGTAGTTCTGTAGTGTAATAAACTAGTTAGGTAGGGGTTCAACTCCCAGACATAGCAGATGTGTGTTTGTAAGTCATATCCTGTGTAGATGTGGTTGTGAGAGTGTGTGGGCAATGTGGAGGGGGTTTTGCTTATTTCTTTTAGGTGGGCCTATATATATCACAATGTCAACCATACAGGGGCAACAGATGTAAATTAGCTGAGAGGCTGCGGTGCAAAACCATACCCATACATGTGGCATCAAGGCCAGCCACTTGTTTGGCTGTTGGGGGGATGCCTATTCATACAAAACGTAGAGTGTGTGGGGCCTAAAAACCCCATTAAAGGTGCATGTGGACATATGTGTATTTGTTAATCTGCCATTGCTATCTAAAATGTATTACCATCTATACCTATATAGATTTACACATCTGCTTATATATATATATATATATATATATATATATATACATAACTATCCATATACACCTACATAGATATATATATCTGCGTACACATACTGTGTATATGTAGACATATAGGTGTAGACACATATATGTGTTGATGTAGGCATATACATGTATATATGTGCATATATATTGATATATATATATATATATATATATAGTTTTAGAAATTAATAAATTAATATATATAACTATATATCTAGATATGTTGTATCTGTTTAGATATTAATATAGGTACACACACATACATCTAGATGTTGGTATACGTTCTCTGTACTGTTGTATGACTGGAGTGGATGATATGTTTCTGCAAACATCAAATCTATTTGTATCTGTCATGGCTTAGTGGTGAATCACTTTTTCTATGGTGTACAGAGTCCTTGGTTTGAGCCCTGTGAGAGTTGTTTATTTTGTTGCTGGGCAGAACATGGTCCATTGGATGCACAGTGATTAAGGCACTTTTAAGCAGTTGTAAGCAGGTTTGTGTGGGTTTGCACAGAGCTAAGCAATGCCTACACAGGTTAAGCAATTCAGCAGCTAACTGAGTATAAGAAACTGTAACCAGACTTTAGCAGTGCTTAACTCTGCGCAAACCCACATACAACTGTTTTAATGTGCCTTACTCACTCTGTATCCATCGGCACTTGTTCTGCCTAGCAACAAAATAAACAACCTCTGCTAGGCTCCAACCCAGGACCATGCACACCATAGCCCAAGTGATTTACCTCTAAGCCATCTCAGATGTACACAATCCTGCTGTATTCACAAATATATCATCCAGCCCAGTCATACAACAGTACAGAGAATGTATTCCAACATGTAGATGTATGTGTGTGTGAAAACATATTAATGTCTAAACTGCTACAACATATTGATATATGTAAATATATATATATATATATATATATATATATATATATATATATATATATATACACACATATATGTAAGCAGATATATATAGCTATATAGGTATAGATAAAATGGGAACATAGCCGAAACATATATGTCCACATGCTCCATTAATGGGGTTAACAGGCACAAACAACATACGTCATGCACAAATAGGTATCCCCCCCACAGCCAAACATGTCTGCCCTGTAACACACTACCAACTGTTGCAGATCCCATAACCAGGACCTTACACGGCAAGGGCACAAGATGTTAACAGTACTCCATCACACCTGTATGATGTCAGGCTGGTATCAGTAACATATCATGCAGTACAGTCAGGCCCATAATGACTCTCATATTGCAGTCACCTGTTACCTTTGTTAGCCAGAGTCCTGTACTGGTGGCCTGTACTGCAGAGATGTAGATGCCAAACAACATTGTTCCCAGAACTGAAACCTGAGGTACTGCACTTGTCACTTGTCTAGGGATGGAGTTGGAGTCAGTTACACCTACAGTTTGGGTTCTGTCAGTAAGCCATGTGGCAATGCAATGAGTGGCATAGGGACATATGGCTGGATTAGTATGTTAATCTATGTTTCCAGAATGGGGAATGGTGTTGAAGGGCTTGATGAGGTCCACATAGGCTTTGTGGACTGCCTTACCCTCTTCAACAGCTATGCAGACTGAGTCAAAGCAATCAATCAGTTTCAGGAGACAAGACTGGGCCTCCATGAGCCCAAGCTGTGTGGGGTCCAGTGTTTGAGGGTTGCCAATGTCTGCATGCAAAACATCCCTGATAATGCATTCCATGGCCATGCAGATCAGGCACGTCAGACTGATGTGACGGTAGTTCCAGGTATCACAGGTGGATCCCCCCTTGTGGAGTGGGATAACTGCAGCTGTGCGCCACTCAGTGGGCACCAGGCCTGATGTGAGGCTATGATTACACATGAGAGTTAGGTGAGTTGCCATTCCATTTTGTAGTTCATGTAGTACACAGCCCAGGATGTCATCTGGTCCCATGGGTGCTGTATTCATAGTTGTGGGTAGTGTGTTGTCTGCCTGTGTGGCTGTGATTACTGGGCAATGGAACCCTTTACATACTGACATGGGCCCTTTTGGGGGTGTGAGGGGGTGAATGTGGCACTAAAGCAATCTGCCAGAATATTGGCACATTCCGTGGGAGCAGCCTATGTAATGCCATTCTGTGCAGCTCAGAGCACATCTGAGCATTGCCAGTTAGAATTCGGACATAACTATAGAATGCTACGTCGTTGTCCGTGGAATCTGTGGTGATTTTAGTTACATAATCAGCTTTGGAGGATTCCATGAGGGATCTCAATGTCTTTCTGGGGCTGGTAAGGGAGTTGTTTGCATCCTTGGAATATCCGTTTTTCTTCAACAGTGTCTACTGTCTGTTGTATATTCGGTTAATGGCAGGAGACCACCAGACTGGCTTGATTATTTGGGAGGTGAGTGTCATGGTTCTATGTGGGATGTCAGGAATCATGCACAAGTGGCTGTGCTCATACAGTGCCTTAGTTCACTTCTGCCTTGAGTAGCATGACGTTCGCCTTGAAGAGGTAATTTACATTTTACAGACAACTGTATATACATTCCTTTCACATGATCAGTTTGATTAGGCTATGGTGGGATTCCTTTGGTGGAACCGCAGTCCCATGTATTGTTGAGATAGCTTAGTGGTTAATTACTGTGACTATAATGTGCAGGGTCCTTGGTTCATGACCTGCAAAGGCAGGTTATTTTTTTCTGGCCAGGACAGCGGTGAATGCATACTGACTGATTAGGGCAATTTAGGTTAGTCACACTCAATACAATTCAAAATCCATACTTTGGCAATCCTGCTGATGTCAATGACTGTGAAGTACACCTATGGGGAAAGGGTACTCCAGTAATCTCTGTGGTGCGTGCTATATCAGCATAATGTTGTAGTCTGATATGGAACTCTGATAGGAGTTCTATTCCACACATGGGAGTTGTGGATGCTTTTGTGTCTAATCTTCTGCCTGTGTACAGAGCACTGCATGTTTGGTTAGTCACACTCACTACAATTCATTTGCTCTACTTTGGCAGTCCTGCTGATGTCACTCACTGTGAAATAAACCTTTGGGGAAAACGTACTCCAATAATCTCTGTGGCACATTCTGTAATGGCATAGTGCTGTAGTGTAACAACTAATTAAGTAGGGGTTCTAATCCCAGATGTGTGTGTCTTAATGTGTTGATGTTTGTCATTCTTGTCCTGTGTGGAGGTGAGTGTGTAACAACTGGGCCCAGTGTTGAGTGTGTTTTTAATATTTCCTATATGGTGCCCCTAGCATAACTCACAATATTCACCGTGCATGGATAACAGATGTGATATCAGTACATAGTCAGTAATGGGTTTGATACCCTGGACTGGTAGGTGTGCGACACAAACATGCTTACCTTTTACTCTCTCAACCCACCCTGACTAATCTTTGCCTCAGTCTGCCTCTCTCACTCCCTCTTTGCTGGATGTGGAGACTTACACCTGCTTTGCTTAGGCAGCGGCATGTGTATTGTCAGTGATGCTCATGATCAGCTGATGGCCTCTGCACAGATTACAGCCCTCCTCTAGCTGATTGCATGTGGAACAGCTGTGGTAACATTCCCATAGCCAATTGCATGGAAACACACTCCAACATCTAGGAACATCTTGTTGGTGTTGGGCCTTTTCATTCACTGTGAGCAGGAACTAGATCTGTTGTTTGGCAAACAGCATCACAGATGGATTGTGGACTTACTGCTGACAACATACACTGTGGAAACAGAGAAACACACAGGAGGGGGGTGTGCTTGTCTGGACTACAGACTGTAAGTGCTGCTATACTGCATTTGGGGTACTATTGGTTTAACAGTGTGTGTGGATATGGCTGTCCTACACGTTTTAATACTTGTCATGTCAGTGTTATGTTTATGAGGAATCCACAACTGTAGGGTCATCTGCAGACTGGGCAGTGTGTGGTGCCTTGTGTTCCTTGTGTTACCCACAGAGCACCTATCTCTCAACTGCAGAAGGTAGTGTGAGGATTGCAGTCAGTAGATGGTGACAGCCGGGAGAGTTATTGATGTCATATCCCTCATAGGACATATGTTGCATCAAACCCTGTTACGACAGGTAATGTATGAGGTCATCACAGTGACATGTCAATATTGGACCTGTGTTGGTGCCTCCAGCCACAACCCTGTCAACCTTTGTACATATGTCATGCAGTAGGGGGTGCATATGTTCTGTACACCATATTCAGTGACAGCATATCTGATAAGCCAGTGGAATATCAGACTGCTACATATGTTATGTAAAGTAGTGGTTCTATTTGAGGACATAGCTTGGGCATTCTGTGGTTGTGTGTACAGTACTGAGGTATGTGTAAGTCTGGTAATTGTCGACAGTGTATGTACAATGCATATGCACCTTGGTCTGTTTAGATACTGTTGTAGCTGTCATTGTTCTTAGTCCTGTTCTATCTGATGTTACATGTATGTCACCCTATCAGCTTACATGTTTGTAGGGGCAGACACAAACATGTCCCAAACCACAGACAGCCATCGGACCACATTGTGTAGTGGCCCAGTATATGAAGGGTTGTTGTGTGAGTGGCTCATATGAGGATGGTGTACATCAGATAGCCCATATACTGTAATAGTATGCTAGCTTGCCATATGTGGCTGTGGCTGTATTCACATTGGTTGTGGTTATGCACTTTCACACAGGTGTCTGTTACTCTGTAATGTGACATGCCTGTAGAGCCTGCTATCTATGCAGGTACATGTGTATTCCCACATAGGAGATGTAGCCCAGTGTTGGGTCAGTCTGCCTGTAGCCTGCACTGTGCCTTGTTACATACCTAGCAGCTTACTGTATTTATCCAGTGAGATGTCATGTCCAGATACTTGCCAGATGCACTGCTGCCTTGCCACCATAACAGTCAAGTCTGTCAGACAAAGCAGTGGGATACTGTTCAGATGTATGTCACTAACTAGTGGATAGTATGTTACCATGGCACCTCTGTACCAGCGGTTATTATGTGCCAGGACAGACAGGGGGGTATGAATGCATAACCTATGGGGACAAATGTATATCAGTATGTATGTCTTATACCCATCTACATGGGTGTTAGCATCCACATTGACAGGCCTGGTCGACATGTCTTGCATGAAGGGGTTCTGTGTATACCCCTGGACTGACCCGAGTGTGTCAGACTGTCCACATATATTGGCCATATTGCAGCTGTAGTCCACAGGGGCATTACTGTGCTAGCAGTGATACTGTACTATGATGACCTTAGGATGTCTGTAAGTAGCAAATGGCACACATGTTAACAGCAGATGTGGCCTCACACATGCACCATTTCTGTGAAAACAAGACCTATTACAGTAGCAATAGTCTACAAATATACCTGCACTACATATGTGACATCCCCTTGCACTGAGAGGTTGGGACTATTAGGGTTGAGATAGGGCTCCACTCCATGTGCAGGACACATGGTGAACATATATATGTAGGTTATACAGCAAAGAGATGTAAAAATATGTTCATATACAGATTTCACATGGAAAATGATATGTGCTGCAGTGGGACTCATACCGGGAATGCCTGTTTACTAGGCGGATGCTTTAACCACTACACTATTGCTGTGCTGCTTCATTTGCACATATATTCCTTGTTATCCTCTTCAGCCTTTTCAGCTGCTGTAACCATAGCTAAGCAATGGGCAAACCTGCGCACCTACGTTTAGCTGTACTCTGGGTTTTAAAAAAATAACTAACAGGGTTTCTTCATTTTATTTAAATGTACTGTTGCTGTTGAACACATGGGGACTGTTGGTGGGAATATGCGGACACTTATGAGCGGTCACGCTCATTTATTTACACATTCTTCTGTCTACTTTGCAGGGGCATGTTTATTCTGAGAGCTCTGCTCTCAGACACGCCCCCTGCACTCGTCCACCTTCCGTGTAGCATTTGGAGTTCAGGCAGTGCATCTTCATTAATATGCATGGCGTGCTGCCGTCCTCCTCTTAAACTGCCACTTCCATGCAGAACTAAATTAGTCCTACACAGAAGTTTAGTAAATCCGGGGGACTGTGTTTACTGTGACTTATAAAATTCAGTTTAAGACCCAGAACCTAAAGAATACTATAATTATAAAAATAGTTTGTGCTGAAGAGTTTGTCATTTATACTTCTTTCATAATCCTTATGGCTCCAGAGATATGAACATTTGTTTGAAATATGAGGACATAATTTGATTCTGTGAAAAGACTTAGGCTCTGCCCATTGGAAGTTAAAGTGCAAACTTCTTGAGCTCCATTGGAGTGAATGAGTTAATGCTATCTTTGGCTAACATACTTAAACCCATACCTTAATATCCTGTGGGAAGGGTTCCCTCAATCAGGCTCTGGCTGTACACCAGGGCTGCCACTGGTCACACCTTTACTCATAAGTGTTATTGTCCTCCACATTCTGCAGCATCTCTCACTATGCTTATTGCCTGCAGCATACACATGTGTATGTAATAAGTATCTACTACAAACAGCTTATCTGTGCTGACGTAGCACTTCTACCCAGCATTTCTACCCCATCATATGAGAAAGGGGATGGATTCTACATTGAGTCTTCTTCAGTAGTTGCATGGGATTGCCTGATTACACTGCAAATCAGGTGTATATGCTTCAATTAGCATTACTCAACCACAGATTGATTCAGTGGCAATCACCTGCTAATGACAACCATCTTAAAAAGGCAGACACCTAGCCAGGGAAACCATTGTGTATGAGAGTTACTCTCTATTGTGAACTCATTATCACAACACATATATATTTGTATCTTTCAAAAGAGGATTATTGTACTCCATCGGGTATGTAACCATTTTGTTTTCAACACAATGCATATGTTTTAGTATACTTAGGGGGAGTGGGGATTACATCAGGAAGTCTTTCTTAGAACTGTACTGGTGGCATGCCATTGATCTGCAGCTGTGTAACACCAACAGATGATGTAGACTACATCAAGGGTTTAATGCTGTCTGTTAACTAGGGCCACAGGTCTCCTGGATACTGTCTTTTTTGGCAGTTGTAATACTACACAGCTATGTTTTGGAATTAAACTATAGACATATGTTATTGGGGGGGTGGTCTTTCTTGCTATGGGCCATGCTATAACTGGACTCCTGTGTTGAGTGTCTGATCATATGTGAATATTTATCATGGCACAAGCAGGTGTAGGTCACTATTGCCACTATCCTAATTGCTTCCACATCCTTTGTATGATTGTCACACGTTGCACATGAGATGTGTAATCAAGTAGGGAATACTGAAGGCTTTCCTTAATTGCTGTATCTGTACATACTGCACACCCACATATGTAATCCTGACTTGTTCTCATAGTTTTGTATTTCAGGTAATAACATGCATGCCAGACATTGCCCACCTTTCACTGAGGTGGAAAATTACCTCACATATGAGTCATTATGACAACAGTGTGAAGTCCTATTGTCCAGAGTGAGGACAAATAGGAAGGAGTGACAAGCCTTGTAGAATGAACTGATCCATAATATAAATGCTGTGAGGCATCAAAATCTCACATATGAGCAGGTCCAAAACCATGCCGCAGACATGATCCACTCGGTATACAGAAGGGCAGCAGACATGGCCAGGGATTATCAGGTCACTGCTGGTGGGACTGCAGTGGACAACCTCTGACAGCCACTGAGGAATTCTTGGCAAACCTTGCAACACAGGACAGCTCTCAGGCTTCCATCACATTATATGTTGTGGATGTGGGTGCCACCATTTCTACCCAAGAGGAGCATCCAGGTATGTTTAGTTGAATTAGCATTGGAATACTGTAGCCTTTAGCATGTCAGGCTGTACATAGTTTTACATGGGTGTCAGGTGTAGTATGGGGTGGGGGGAAGTAGATTACTTGCAGTTTTAAGCTCATGCAGAGATTATGACCCACACATCTGTTCTCATAGCAGCTACTGTAACTGGGGATTATTTGGACATACTACCAGTGTTATACTGTAGCATGTGGTGCTCTTTATAGTACATCTCCCTCAATTGTTTTTCAGGACCATCAAGAATAGGATGAGGCCATGCCCTGCCATTGGTAAGCACAAAACATTTTTGTCAACAGATGTAGATTTACTTCAAGGTATTAGCTAAAGGGTCATCCTAGGCCTGCTGGCTGGATACATGTACTGTCTGCATGACAGAAAAATGTGGAAATATGTTTTGACACAGATGCCTTGCAGGTGTGACCACAGTGATTGATTTAACTGTATTGACAGGTCATATCAGATTAGGCATAGGCGAACTAGGTGACCTCCTAGGGCGTCATAAAGGCCAGCCTCTTAAAGGGCACAGTTTTTATTTATTTTAATTAACAAAGTTTGCGCTCTTCTCAGTGCCTTGCTGAAGTGTAACCGGAAGCCAGAACTATGGGGGGGGGGGGTGAGCAAGTTGGACAGGACAGCTAAAAAAAAGTTATTTGGCGGTTTGACAGTCTGCTGTAAGGAGGAACATGCATGTGTCAAGAGATGTCAGCATTGTCGGTGAACTGATTTTCACAGAGTTGAGACATGAGGAATTAGTGTTGATCTAGCAGTAGTGCAACACAAGCAAACAAGCATGAAGAAAATGCAACCAGTGCATCATGCTCAAGCAAGTAGGAAACATGAATTAAAGATGATATACAAAGCTACAAGGAAGTTCCAGGACGTTTATTTCCCATGTAGTGTTCTCGCCTTATGGAGGTTTTCATTAATTATGGAAAGCTTTATACTGTATCCTCTTACAGAATGTCAGCACATATAAGAACCTGATATAATATGCTCACTGACAAGTGACAACACTGCATTTCAATGGGTTTGTTTTTCCATGTAAGTTTGCTAGTTGCTAGATGGTGCTTAATGAGTTAAAAATCACCAGAGGGAAAATAATCATATGGATGATGTCTCATGCTTTATAACATTTCATCCATATCAGCTAAGGCCAGCCCTGGTCATACTTGTAAACTGGTCAGATTTCTGCAGATCAGCAGTGCACATAATTTATGTATTGCTCATGAGAGTCCAGTTTGCAGAGTTGTTATTCAAAAATATTTACAAATGAGGATTAGAAATTAATGACCTCAGGTTCTACTATCTCAGATTGTGGGTTGTACAAATCTGTAATACTGAAAGCGGGGTATACAACTTAACATATATTGAAACATAGTACTGCAGAGCATAGCAGTGCAGGTATTAATGTGATGCTTTCCCCTTTATTCTACAGGTGACCTGGGAGGTTGGTCATTGTCCCCTTCACAACCTGAAGTCAGAGTCTCATCAGACTCTGATGATGGCCAAAGTGAGGCACAGCTGGTGGTTGCAGGGACTGAATCTGTCACAGAGGTTTACATCCCTCATCCGCCCTCGTTATTACTGTACACAGTCAGTGTGCCTATGCATACCAGTCCTCTAAGGGCACAGGTATTGGTCAGTTGGAGGGTGGGGAGATTGAACAGGGAAGTGCAGCTAACATGCATACCTTTAACACATACCTCAATATCCTGTGAGATGGGTTCCCTCAATCAAAAAACGCAGGTCACCTACAGACACACATGCCACATTTACATGGTCCATCTTGCCTGCTCCCCTTTCTGCTTCACACATGCTTGTCAACCTATTAGGTCAGCCTAGGCCTCTTGCACCTCCATACAACACCCTGTGCAAGTGGTAATACCTGTGCCACATCCCTGTTATCACTGTCATCAATGAAGGTACATGTCTGATGCAGAGAGTAACTATCTAAATTAATATGTATATGTTTCATCCATTGTTGCCTTTGACATGCTACTTGTACTGGTCAGTTTACACAGTTTGGACACTGCCATTTGTAATGTGTAAGCCACATTATGTTGTGTATGTTACGTTGAATGCTGTTGCAATGGCTGTCTAGTCACACAATGAAAGGTGTCTCATGGCACTGTTTACTTTTCACTTTCAGGACTGTGTAGGACACACCTATTGGATAACATGCACAATAAACCCATCAACATCAGAGCACAGGATAGAATGACAGCACAGAAAAAAAATCTTATCAGAAAGATAAAACAGTATAATGGCATTGCTCCATTGGTTCATATGTGTATAACAGGCGAACAAAAACAAGGGCTTCTTTCATCCTAGCCATGCATCCCTAAACACTGACAAGGTCTGATACCCTTGATAAGTGTAAGCAGGATTTTGGGAACAAACACATGGACAAGCCGGGGCATTTGAGGTGAGCCATCCACAGTTTCCCTGTGTCCATTAGAGACATTTGTCATAAAGCAGTTATAACTGTTGTGTTCCCCTTCCTGTAGTGCAACTCGCACATGATTTGCATTAGAGCGGAACTGCGCTTCACATGCACTGGGAGCCTGTTACATAGTGGGTGTAGTATCTGGGATATATACCTGTCTGTCCAGCATGTCCTGTTTATACCACAGTTGAGGTGTAGGTGTGTAGGTGAGTTAATTCTTGTGCTATTCCTTTCTTGGATATGCAGGAAGTACACAGTGGGGTCTGACACCTCCCTGCATGGCAGGCATACACCACTCCTCCAAAGCATGTCAGAGACAGAATGCACAGTTATGGGCTTGACGTAGTCTGCACAAGACATGTTATGTACACTGTGTATCAGTTGACTGTGGAATCTCTGTGGATGTGGCTTTTGTCAGAAATAAAAAACAGAGCCAGAGTGGAAAAACTGTTTATTGAAATACAAATTCAAACCGGTTTCGGCTCCACAGAGCCTTCTTCAGTGGATACAAATAGAAATTTCTATTTGTATCCACTGAAGAAGGCTCTGTGGAGCCGAAACCGGTTTGGATTTGGATTTTTTGTATTTCCAGTAAACAGTTTTTCCACCTTCTCAGCTTGCTGGCTCTGTTTTTTACTTTTGAATTTACTTTTGAATTTTGTTGCCGTGCAGGAGGGCTTCACGAGCATCCGTTTTTCTATTTTGTCAGAAATGCCTAATTACTTGTATACCAAAGGTGGCATTGCACTCAATAGTAGGTGTGATGAATGACAAATACAATGGAACAATGACTGTTTTGGATTTACATACATACATTTGTTTATAGGTTGTGCAACATAGAATGCATCTCCAAATATTACCAACCCGTATCACTATCTATGTGCCAGTAAGTCCCTAACTACTATGTCAGCTGTTGGAGGTGTGCAGTCAATAAGTTAGTTACCAGGGTGGATGACTTCCTAAGGGATAGTATTGTGCATTCTTTGGCATCTACTGTTAGTCCATGGCTCTGACAACAACTGAATGTCTATGACAGCCCATCCTGGATAACTGCTGAGTCAGTGTGTGAGATTCAATGACAGCTCCTAGTTTGCAGTCTTCTGCAAATTTAGTCAAACAGAGGCCGATGACAGTGGCTGTGACTGCAGAGAAGTAAATGCTTTGAAGAACCACATCCAACCTCACCCAAACCCACATCACACATGCCAACATGTGCGGAGGTCTTTAGCAGACACATAGTTAAACACCAGACACCTCAAATGCAAGCTTGCTACACATAACCATACCTCTGCAGAACACAGTACACGTAATAGCTCAGGCACCACTGTCTCACAGGTGAAACACCTAAGGCAAAACACAAAATCAAATGTATTACTCATAGATGATTAGATCATGAGACACATTGATGTGCCTCTCACCAGGCTACATAATGGAAAGGCCATGGTCAGCTTTCTGTGAGGTGCCAGGATATGCCATATCACACATGCACTCAAGTCTGTCAACATCAGATACTGTTATTAATATGTCATAGCTCTTGTTGGTGTGTACAACTTGAGACATACTGCTTTGGACTGTAGGCAGAGACATGACTGGCTTGACAGACTATGTGTCACAGGCAGGTATGCCCTTGGCCTTTATATGCATTTTATCATCACCTAGGATGATGCCTTCATACAAACGGAAAATGAGTTATGTCAATAATTGCCGTAGTGTGTGGTGTCAGTATAAGGGGATCCACTATATGTCATTCTGGATTACCTGCTCAACAGACCTCAATGTTTTGCCAGATGCGGTCTTCATCTGTCACCCCTGGGATTTTGACAACTGACCAAGGCTATTGCCACCCCCATACAGCACCTTTTAGGCAGTGTCACAAAGAAACATTTTTCCAATGAGAAAACATCTACAAACAACATCACAGTTATTCTGCTAAATGCTAGGAATGTCACCACTAAACTCCACTCAGTGGAAGCTGTCCCCACCTTGGAAGATGCAGACATTTGTTCAGTCACCTCGGTCAAGGCTGTGGAGAGCACCACAGCCATACCAGGCTATACCTCCTTCCACATGTTCAGACCTCAAACTTAAAGTGTGTAAAAGTGGTGTATCCATATTCATTAAGGATATATACACATCCAGACTGGTTAGACAGCATGAGCCCCTGGAGAAACTGCATGCACTATTGACTTCTTGTATGGTACCTAATCAAGCCATTGCCAGCTACAGGAGTAACTCCGTGAATCAGGATAGCCACTGTGCTTAAATGGATATACTTAAGTCTATCAAAAAACATCAAAACAAGATGGCTTTGGTTGACTTTAACTACCCATCAACTGGGTAGATTAATTGTGCTCAAACCCACTTGCCCAGAGGTTGGTCGACTTACTTAACTACAATTCTCTGGATCAGTGGGTTGACATCCACACACGGGGAGACAACATACTGGATTGGTCACATACCAGTATGGGTGGTCACTGTACATCCTCCACTGTGAGGTTCTCCCTGGCGAGATCTGACCACAAACTGGTGTAATTCAAAGTAAGTATCACACCTGACACCCCCCCCCCTTGCAGCATATAAAGTAATAAAGTTCAGCAAAGCAGATTATAATCCACTATGGGATGGTATAAATAGCTTGACTGCACCACCCCTCTCAGATGGAACAAGCAACTATGCCAAGCTCTACACCAATGCTTTATGCAAGCACCCATATACCTGCATTGACCCGGCTGTACCTGATAGGAGCAAAACAAGCTTCTCGTGGCACAGCAGACCTGCTTGGTGGAGAACTGCCATTGGCAGAATTTACAATATGAGGTAGACATTGGTGTCTCATATTAGGAGGGAGGGAGCCCCACTAAAATTGTGACATTTCCTCCTCAGCTTAAACAAGCAAATAAGTGTTGTTGTGAAGTCCTGAAAAACAAAGTATGGGGCTAACTTAGCCTCCTCCACAAAGGACAACCACAAAGCATTGTGCAGTTACACATGTAATGTAAAAGAAAAGGCCCACATTGTTGCCAAACTTGTACATAATGATACCACATATAATGAGCCTGTAGACATAACTAACCTGTTGGCCACCATATTCTGTGACAACTGCACTCCCCTGTCCCCACCACACATACCCCATGATGTCCCTAAAACCTGTCCCATACCATGTATCTCTAAAGAGCAGGTACTAAATGGCCTCTCTAAGATGACAAACACAGCATCTCTTGTACCTGCTAACAACCCAAAGTGCATCCTACATGGATTACCAACATTACTAGAAACTCTTTGCAATCATAGTATGACCACCAGCTGCATCCTAGCTGACTGGAAATCAGCCACTGTTATCCCCTTGCACAGAGGTGGTGTGTCCACTGACCAGAAGACCTATAGACATATTAGCCTGACTCTAGCCATATCTGTAAGGCCATGAGGCAACTCATCATGGAGCATATCAACAAAGATATAAGCAATCTAAAAACACTTGACCCTACACTGTTTGGATCTGTGATAGGGAGATCATGCCTATTAAACCTGGTGGACATATATGAGGCAGTCACCAATGACCTGAATGATGATATATCTATAACTACCCTGACTTTGCCAAGTCGTTTAACACTATCCCCCACTCAGGCATCACTGACAAACCCACCCAGCTACCCATCAACAGTAATATCATTAGAGAGGTCACTAACTGGCTCACAGGTAACACTTATATAGTCAGAATAGGGGTATCCACCTCCAGTAGCAGAGCTGTAACCATTGGTGTTCCACAGCATTCAGTCCTGAGTCTTCTAAGGTTTGGAATCCATTTATCTAATGTTTAAACACAAAGTGAATGTCTGTGGCAGACAAGGATTGCTGATGCCTGCAAACTGGGAGCAGTCATAGACTCTCCAAATTTGTCAATATCCTACAAGAGGGTCATACATGACCAAATGACTGTTGACACAATAATGGAATTAAACTCCATGCAGATATAAGTACTATCATTTCTTTTGGTACCAGCAATGTCCCTGCTATGTAGCACATCAATAGCA
Organism: Protopterus annectens; assembly: GCF_019279795.1. Taxonomy (NCBI): domain Eukaryota; kingdom Metazoa; phylum Chordata; order Ceratodontiformes; family Protopteridae; genus Protopterus; species Protopterus annectens. The sequence continues at coordinate 1,770,762,279 of NC_056737.1, forward strand.
ACACCTTAAATACATACTCAGGGGTGATAGACCTGGGCACACAGGTTTACACTTACCTTAACTTACATCACCACATCTCCACAGTGGTAAGAAGTGCATTATATCTTGCTCATGTTATAACTGAGGACACTGTCACCTGAAAATTAATTCGGTGTAACCTTCATGTACTCTTCCCTCATCAGACCAATATATGAGTGCAATGGCCATTTGTTATGTATATTTACAAGCACAAGTGGCAATTGAAGAGACCACAAAGATTCCTTACAAGGGAAATTCAAGTCTTCAGCATCTGTCCTATGGGGATTGTCTGAAATAACTGCAACTTTATTCTGTGTCATACAGAGGTGATCTCTGCCCTGCATACAAGGTATTCTGTGACCCTGCCTTATTGGTAATGCTGCATATCTGTAAATCAAATGGTACACATATTTCTCACTGTAAGGACCTTAACCTGGTATGTGACATCGATAAAACATTCTGGAGAGAGAGATCTGTCTGCTAGAGTTTATCAAACCTTTGCAACAGACTCCCACGTAATATCAAACAGCACACCCTATTGGCCCTTCAGATGCAATATGTATGATTGGATGTGTGACAATACATTCACCATGGGGGTTCTGCCTGTGTCCACCTTGGACAGGGGCAATTAGGTGCTAATTGTGTGACTAAAGGTAAGAACTTGGCTATGATTGTAAGGGTCCTAGGACCATTAGCCTATTAAACTGCAATGATCCTAAGATCCCATAGGCTGATGTAAAATACTCTGAATTACTTCCACACATCACCAAGTTGGCTACAGTGAGAATGGTGTCACTACCAATTAATGTTTGCAGGACAATGCAGAGCACACACACTCCAAGTTTGCTACAATGAGATTAGAACCACTACCTACTCAGTCTTACACACTACAGATCAATGTACATAACACACTCGACACACCTCAAGTCTGGCATTAATATGTCTTTAGGTACTCTTATGTTAGATGAAATAAGCAGGCCTGGGTGGCCTAATGGTTAAGGTGTTTGCCTTATAAATATAAGGTGCAGGGTTTGAGCCTCCCAAGGGGTAATTGGCTAGGCTTAAAATGGCTTGCAAGGGCAGTTAGCTTAGCACTAATCTATGAACCTATGACAGGAATTTTGAGGCCTGCATCACCTGCTACAGCCAAAATAGTGAAAAACCCTTCTTTTTTCTAAGTCAGTGTGGTACTCATATTTGTTTTTTAGGGAAACGTACACAAACGCATACTAAGTGGGTAGAGTGATATTAAACCCCCTACCTATTTAGTCTAACATACTACAGATCACAGTACTTAATGCACATGCTATGGCTTACATTTCACATTAAGGTGGCTGCTGGTAGTCTTATGGTAGAGGACATCTGCAGGCCTTGTGTTAAAAGGGCCAAAAAGTGCATATCCATTGCAGTTTGGAAGTCAGTGGGGGACCCACACTTCTTTTGTAGGAGGATAAACATATACACACAAACACACCAAGTAGGCTGGAGTGAGAATAGAACCCCCACCTATCTACTCTCATACAATACAGATCACAGTACGTAATGCATATGCTACAGCTTAAGTCTGTTTTATAGATGACTGCATGTGAACTACTTGTAGAGAACATACACAAGGCCTGGGTTGAACAGCATGTGTGGCCAGCAGAGTGACATTGCTTTTTACTGCAATCTGCCTCTAGAAGCCTAGCAGAAAGGCAACTGCTTTTTATCCCAGCTATGTGGCAACAGTAACTA